>NC_139219.1:234567288-235007288 GCF_055691185.1 Crinia signifera | reverse complement strand
GCGCTGGAGGGACAGAGCTGCGGCTGGAGAGCCAGAGCTGCGGCTGGGAGAGGACAGAGCTGCGGCTGGGGGAGGACAGAGCTGCGGCCGGATGGACACAGCTGCAGCCGGAGGACTAGAGCTGCTGCAGGGAGCCCGTTGCCCGGCATGGAAGGCTCAGGTTTATGGCAGGCTGGAGCTGCCAGGGAAACATTTTGGGTTCCTGCACTCCACGGACTCCCCGTTATTGCTGCCAATCACTCACTTGTGGAGACAACACCCCGACTTGCTGCCACGTAAGTAACTACAAACCCAACTTTGACACCCCCTCCCCCTGCTGCTATTTTATTTTGTATATAGGAGTGATCAGCAAACCCGCCCATGTGCCAATCTTCCCTGCAGCCGGGACTCCGGCACCCCAGCTCGGGTGTAAGTTCTCTGCTGCTTCTGTTAACCCGTGTAGCATTGGCACAGAGTTAGTTTCCAGGTGCCCAGGGCGAATTTAGGGCATGCTTAGTGGGGTCCTGGCCAAGTGCCCCTAACAGGCACTTACTATGGAGAATTAGGAAATGGGGACAGGTCAGTTGGTCATATGATGAGAGAGTCACTGGGTGATGCTCATATCGACACATTCTAGGAGCCATGAAGTGATGGATGACGAATTAGTAATGACGTCTATTAATGACATATGGAAGTGGCATTACATGTGCGGGACCAGGCGGCTCTGACATCTGAGCTCCGAGAGCTGACTCCCATCTAGCACACAGTTCTACTGTTCCCATACATAGCTCCTGGAACTACACATTCTCCAGCGGTTTCCCTCAGCCATGGGCTAACACATTCCTTTCTACACAATACAGTGAACGCTATCTATGGCACTAAAGGCAACACAATCGTTATAGTTGTAAACCATATATTTGCTGTGCTCCTACAAGTCTAGCAGTAATTGATATCTGACAGCCTAGGCGATATATTGGACATAGACCCCAGTCATAAACTATCAGCTTGGCCATAAGCATCCTCTTTTATGGGAGAAATCGTTATTTTTATATATAGAAATATACTAATGACAGCAAGTGTCTGCAGTGACAGCCTAGGGGACTGTTGCAGTGCTGTACAGTGCCGAGTACTGGCTTCCCTGCTCATATATCCGTAACAAGGTGAAGACCCTTGGACCTTATATATGCAGGCTCTTAGTTTGGTGACTAGTAAATACTTACACAAGGTGTCTTGTTGCTATAGAGATGGAAACATATGCACCCCAAGGTTACAGGTGATTGACGTGTGATTCAGTGTGTATCTGTTTTATTCTGCAGATGATGTTCAATTACCCAGTTCCAAAATCCACAACTACCACTTTCCCTTCTAGGAACATATGCTATGACGTTTGGTGACGTCAGAGCATTGAGGAGATGGAGTGGAAGTGTTTAAAGCAGTAGTTTTGCTCTATGCCTGGCTTAGCATGCAGACAGTGTCTGTGTGTGACTACAGCTCAATGTGACCAGGGTGATATTCGGGCTCTCTGCCAGATCATCTACCGGCTGCTCTCTGGCGCCTCTACCGACGTCATAAGGAATAACAGTGTCATAAATTATCAAGAGGGACCTTGTAGGTCATAAATAGCAGAGATTTATTTATTATATTAATGTCTATTAAGACAGCATTAACTTTAAAGGATAGTGTTCAAAGAGTAAGTAAACTCTCCACTCAAGCTTTAGGTTAGGAGATTGAAGTGAGTCAAAACACACACACACACACACACACACACACACACACATATATATATATATATATATATATGTATATATATAGGCTGTGCAGTGCTCTAGGGTGAGCACTGAAAATATGAAAATGTTGTAACTTATTTTCTTTCAATTATACCATGGTTAAACTCGTCTGTTTTCCGCTAACACACACACATATATATATATATATATATATATATATATATATATATATATATATATATATATATATATATATATATATATATATATATATATATATATATACCTGTACAAAAAAAGAAAGGACGAGAGAGAGGGTCATCTTGGTCTGAATGATTTGGATGTGATTGACAAGAGAAAAGGTGTTTAGGGCAGGTCGTGCTGCCTTATTTACAGCCCACTGCTTGAAATAGAGTCTTTGTTAGGGCTGGAAAGCTAATTTAGTGCTGATCAAAAGCGCCACATAGTTAAAGGACTGGTAATGACTGCTAATTTCATCTCAGACTCGTACATCCCCAAATGCTGTAATTAAAGATCTGCCATTTAAGTGCAGGTGAAGAATATTTTTGGGCAATTTTTTTAATTCAACGTGACTAGTTTGTCCGTGCATAACCTATAAGTTATAGTACAGCAAACTATAGCCCGTGTGTATATTTCTTTATTGCATTCAAGTGTACAGTGTGCAGGAAAAATAGATAGGACTTGAGCACTTCTATTCGTCATTTGTCCCACCTTGGCATAATATATCCAGTGGATATTAGCGATATTATTATATATATATTTAACATATAATAATGTTATATGTAATATGATGTAATATATGACATCATCATATTAATAATTATAATAATTTTTACTCTAAATCATTCGAGGTACATTATATGACATAGAAATATAGTAACAGTAAGAAAAATACAAAGAAGTTCAGAATTGTTAATACAAATTAAATACATTATTAAAAATACATTTTATTAAAAAAAATGTGCCTGGCATAATGACTAAAAGTCTGCATTACAGTGCATTTTGCAAGTGACATGTCATTTCTTTCAGTGGGCTTCAAAGTCCGGTAGCTCTGCATTTTTGTAGATGGTCAAAACTGATAGAAAATATTTCAGTCTTTCATCTGTTTTATCTGTGTAGACTAAAGGGCTGTAGTAGACCCCGCTAAGATTGTATGATGTATCTTTAGCAAGTGATTGAGGATGGTTTAGATGTGAGCCTGTGTTGTGCACGTTGTCTTGAGCCCCCCCTGTTGGACGCAGTGGGAGCTACACAGTGGCAGTCCAAGAACAGCACATGCATTTGGCTCGTGTCATTTTCATTATAGAACTTTTTCCCCTTGACAAAAGCAGCTACTGTATGTCAATGGAATATTCTAAATCCTAATTGAGCGAAAGGTCTATCGGTTTTAAAACGCTTGAAGATGAATGTTAGATATGTGCTCATTGCTATCATTATTGTATCCATCATAAGTTCCTGTTACGTTTAAAGTTTAATAAGTAATTTAGCGTTATGTTTTATACTTTCCCCAGTAACTTTATGCATAAAGTATTCTGGCAATGGCATTAATATTGTTATTCTTGGACAATAAGTACTAGTGTGGGTGTCTAAGGTTTTGTTTTAATAAATTCAGGTATGATTGTGTAAGCAGCCTGGTCTTGGTGTGCCTTTGTGGCTACTTTTACACATTGCTTTATCAGTTATATGCACAACCGAAGAAAAATGTTCAATTTATAGTTTTATCGAAAAATGAAGTACTCTGAGCCAAAGTCTCTATTCTTCAGGATATTGCAGGTGCACCCGGGGACCTATACTTTCCATTTGTACAATTGTGCTTACATATATACTTTTATATATATATATATATATATATATATATATATATATATATATATATATATATAGATAGATAGATAGATAGATATACACACATATATATATATATATATATATATATATATATATATATATGTATTAAACAAAACATTCCATTCTACTAATTTGAGACGTTAAAATGCTTTCTGATCATCCGGTTCAGTGTAGTTATGGTCCGCGATTTGTAAACGGGATTTCATCTTTTGTATTTTGCGGCGATGCAATTGCACTGTGCACATGGCGATATTTATCATGCTATGTACTGTTACAAGGTATTAGTGCCGACACGAGTCACACAGCCCAGAAGTTACTACTACAACATTACCACATACCATATGACTATAACGATGGGATGCTGTAGTGTGTTCTCAGTGGAATAATGCTGCTTAATCCTACGATAATCTGAAAGTATTATGTATACTCTATTACCTCAGAGAAATACAAGTTAATTGTGAATAAAAAAATGGGCATCATTAGCTGATGAGCCCAGAGCTAGACAATCAGCATCGTCCAGTTATTACACTGTATTCATTTTACAAAGTGAATTTCCTGCAATGTGCCCGTTTACAGCATAGGAACAGTGTAGAAGGTAGTTGTGGGAAAAATATTTAGGATTTCAAATATTCAATTTAGGCCAGGAATTATTGCAATATATATTATTATTATTATTATTATTATTATTATTATTATTATTATTATTATTATTATGGTATAATTATATTAATTGTGTGATATGTAATCATATTATATGTGTAAAACATCTCTCTGGATATCTATCTGTCTAATATGAATCTATCGCACCAATTTCATTCTCTCTCTCTCTCTCTCTCTCTCTCTCTCTCTCTCTCTCTCTCTCTCTCTTTCTCTCTCTCTTTCTTTTCTGCAAAATGTTAAATGCAATGTTATTTATGCGGCATTATTACAGCAGACATATACATAAATTCTGATGCTAGATAATAGAATGTTAATATTAAATACAGTTTGTTTTTTTCAATGTATGGATTCAGGGTGAATTAGGGTGGTTGGATGTGAGCACTGGTGAGCTGAATTCCACTGCTTTTCAAGAGTCCTTGAATGAAATGATTGGGTAAATCTGGGTCTGGATAAAGCGCTTGTTATTGCCTTGTTCCCTAGTACATATAATGCCACTTCTGAGAATTACAATTGCCTTGCTTCCTCATCGGCCAGGAACAAAGCCAGAGCCAAGTAGTTTCAGATAATCAATAATATATTTCAAGGACACCCTTGTGGTACCGGGTAATTGTACTGGAGTATTGAAATTAAAATCTCATTGTCCCTTTACTACTAGGGCTAAAACAGACTGTCGCATTCATGTCTCCATTAGGTGAATCTTGAAAAACAGGTCTAGATTTTTTTTCTACAAAAGTGTCACTATAGTCGTTTTATGTCAAGAAAATAATCTCAAAGTATTTGTATGTTAATTGGGAATTAATGTATAGTAGCATTAACATAGAGTAGGATTGCAGTGTCTGCTTAGGTACAGATACACAATTTATACCTCTAGGTAATGTAAGGACGTTTATAACGTACGTGTGTGTGTGTGTGTGTGTGTGTGTGTGTGTGTGTGTGTGTGTGTGTGTGTGTGTGTGTGTGTGTGTGAAGCTCTATATCTACAGTATCTATCTATCTATCTATTCACAAACACATACACACATTATATATCTATAATGTGTACATATATATTAATACTTATACATTCATTCATACTCACACACACTTACGTACATGTGTGTATGTATGTATGTATCTAAGTAAATATGTGTGCATATGTGTATATAAATGTTCATATACTAAACACATATATATCACTCTATCTATCACTCTATCTATCTATCTATCTATCTATCTATCTATCTATCTATCTATCTATCTCGTGTGTGTGTGTGTGTGTGTGTGTGTGTGTGTGTGTGTGTGTGTGTGTGTGTGTGTGTGTGTGTGTCTATTCAGTATTGAGGCCTGGCTGCATGTAACAGGTGTGTTTTTTTTTTTCCTTCTGAGGAGCAGAGATTTGTATCCCTCACTTTCACATAAATCGATTTCCAACGAAATGAGAACTTTTGGCTGCCATAGTTGACATTTTGCTGAGAATTGAGTTAGCAAGGCATTAATTATTTCAGAGGGAGATAAAACTCTCATTCCCTAACAGTCAAATAGGCCCTTTTCAGATTTTTAATTACAAAATAAAATGAGGCCAGCTCTTCCTCGCAAGGGTTTGTGAGTGGTTAAACAGAGCTTTCCCCCAATACTGGTGGTCGTCTGCCTCAACTAATTAGCAATGCTGAGAAATTCCTGTTAACAAGGACATTCTCCCAGTCCCCGCTGGTCCCCTGCAGTTCTTCATTTCCATAAGAAGATTAGGAGTGCAGGGAACACACTGAAATGCAGATGCGGAAAAGAAGCGTTTTTATAACCAGCAATTGCTTGGCTGGCTCTCACCTAATTACTGCAACTTAAACCTCGGTTTGCTTCTCAGGACAAAAATGCTTCTGCTGTTCCCTGGACTTTATAAAAAAACCTTCATCTGTACCATATACTGTGGCATAAGAAAACAAACTTTCTTGGCCCTTTGTAATTTTCAGCGCAAGTTTTTCATATACAAATATAAGTCATTATTTTAGTTTGTATTTAATAATGTGATGGGGGGGGGGGGGGGGGGATGCTGATTCTAAACGTGTGATGGTGACTAGTATGTTTATAAGTATAATAAGTAATCTTAACATAGGCATCTATAGATATAGAAGGAATCATAGATATATATTTGGTTAACACTCATTAGTGTTTACTGAATCGGTAACTCCAAATATCTTATAGTCAAGGGCTATCAATGCAGCCAAATTAGGTTACATTTATGGAAAAGGGAAATGTTGGGCTTTCAATTGGCAAATGCCTGTGTCCAGCACTCAAAGATGTTATTTGTTTTCAAACATAATAAAAACTGTTAGTCAACAGTCAACACTAATTTAATTTAAGTAACTTGTATAATATTACAGCGTTGAATAATCTTCCATTATTGATACGTTTTAACCATTTCCGCTGGTATTCTGTGTTCAGGACTGAAAGTTATCCAACAAGTGAATACATTTGCTGTGTCTTCAAATACTGTTTGCCTTTGCAAAATGGTGAAACATCAATATTAACACACTAGAGTCAAATAACTAGGGCATTCATATCTAGTCAGACCACTGTGATAGAGCAAGTCCAAAAAGTTATATAAAACAGGTTGCTAACGTTGAATTCTAAGTTTAAACGGCGCACCGTTAATTATAGATAACCTATTTTATTTGACTGATGTATATAACTAGTGCATCGGCTTACATAAAATACAAAGGCGTGTGTTACCTTGGACGGCCATTAGAAGGCGCTCGTACACTGTTAGTGTCTGAAGGACTTTACAAAGAACCTGCTCTCTTTAATCCAATGAATATCCACTTTAATATCAATTGGAGGAAGATCAGAAAATCTCTAGTGTGATGTTCAAACTTATTTCAGAGCACTTCTCCAGCGGCAAACTGGGCGCCTAGGACTCCGATAAAAAAATAGCCATATTATTACATTATCAGACATGTGCATGTGTATCTCTCTCTCTCTCTCTCTCTCTCTCTCTCTCTATCTCTCTCTCTCTCCATATATAGTTATATCTATCGTCCTATATGTAGATCTATCTATAATGTCTAGACATAACTATATGTGTGTTACAGAGAGAGAGAGAGAGAGAGAGGTATGTAACACACACACACACACACACACACACACACACACACACACACACACACACACACACACAAAGGAGCACACAAATACACACAGGTGCACATTAATATACACAAACAAACACACACAGGTGCACACAACTACACACAAACATACTGATATAAGGTAAATAAAGTTCAACCGGGAGCACACACATACATTATCTATCTATCTATCTATCTATCTATCTATCTATCTATCTATCTATCTATCTATCTATCTATCTATCTATCTATCTATCTACCTTATTGACATTCAACTTGACCCGTGTGAGTAATATGTATTTGGGTGAGTGTATTAGATACACGGCTGAGCACCAGTAATCTTAGATGACTCTTTGTTTGGCTCTGTGTAGTTACAACAACAGAAACAAAACTAGCTATTTGTAAGGGCCATGCTGCCATTTCTCCTAGTATTGATGTATCCCCCCATTGAAATCTTTACATTGTGACAATAGTGCAGCTTCTGAAATGACACTTTGCCTTCCCCCAGTTCTGTCTGGGCAGAGCCAGCGCCGTCACACACGTCTAATACACTGCAATGGGGCCGTGACCTGGGGGTCTCTGAGCCCTCCGGAATATATGTGCCATGCCCCATTTCCCTGTAATAAGCACCCTGTGCAAGTATTAGGCGATTTGGTTTTTCTATTTCTTCCCGTTCTGCATTATGCTGCCTTAAATGTAGGATTGATAAATAGATAGATCTATCTCCATATAGATAGATACATGGATAGATAGATGATTGATAGATACAGTCTGCTAAGGAAGTCGCCATCAGAATATATATATATATATATATATATATATATATATATATATATATATATATATATATATATATATATATATATATATAATCCTGACGGCGGCTTCTTTAGCAGAATTAAGAACTATTGGGTTGCTATGGAGAAGGCCGTCTGTGTGGTGGGGGGGGACGGGGGGACTGCTGCGGGCTGCTGGGGGTATTGGGGGCAGGGCTGGCAGCAGCTATGTGTAGGCAAGTGGATGATGCCATGAAGCTGGAAGCACCTGCACGGCCAGGCCCACGTTCTCTGCTGCTCCGAGTACAGCAGGCTGCAGGCACGCTGTGTGGGTATCACGTTACCCAGGGGGAAAGTGGCCAGACCGGCCTGTGACACCAGGGGCACAGCCCGAGCCATCCCGCAGCCATACAAGGCGCTCTCGCTGCCAGCCCGCGTCCTTCCCGATCACAGCGTTATAGCGGAAAGTCCCTGCAGAGAGCCGCCCGTGGGGCGCTGTGTGTGACCCAGGGGGTACCTGCGCCCCGGTACATGGGAAAGTAAGTTTCGGGCTGGCAGTGAGCGAGGACCTGCGTCCCCCCCAGTCCCCCCCTCACTTCCTCTGCTGCCGGGCGGGTGTGACCTGTTGCTGTTGTGCTGCAGGAGGGGAGTGCGCTTGATGCGACCACGCCCACTTTATGCAAAACTCTGCCCCTGCCTGGAGAGGGAGCCGCGTCCTGATTGGCCGCCGGAAAGCCATTTATTCCCTGACAGCCCCCGTCACATGGACGCTTGTCTATTAACTTCTTTCAAAAAAGTATTCCGGACTTGTGGTAGGCGCGGGATGGGAAGTAGCTTACTCCTGCTGCTGCTGCTGATACCGCTACCTGCCTGACTGCTGCTGCTGCCAGCCTGACTGCTGCCTGACTGCTGCCTGCCTACCTGCCTGCCGCACCGGAGACACCCGCACCGGGCAGCCCACACTCTCACCTACACGGCTATTATACACCAGGCGACCCCCCTCACCCGGCTGCCATATGTACAACATGATGGAGACCGATCTGAAGCCTCCCGCCCCCCAACAGACTTCTGGGGGCAACTCCAACTCTGCGGCCAACAACCAGAAGAACAGCCCGGACCGGGTGAAGAGACCCATGAACGCCTTCATGGTGTGGTCCAGGGGGCAGAGAAGGAAGATGGCCCAGGAGAACCCCAAGATGCACAACTCTGAGATCAGCAAGCGGCTGGGGGCAGAGTGGAAGCTGCTGAGCGAGGCGGAGAAGAGACCCTTCATAGACGAGGCCAAGAGGCTGCGAGCCCTGCACATGAAGGAGCATCCGGATTATAAATACAGGCCGCGGAGGAAAACCAAAACCCTGATGAAGAAGGATAAGTACACCCTGCCTGGGGGCCTCCTGGCGCCTGGGGGCAACTCTATGAGCTCGGGGGTAGGGGCGAGCCTGGGAGCTGGGGTCAATCAGAGGATGGACAGTTATGCCCACATGAACGGCTGGACCAACGGGGGCTATGGCATGATGCAGGAGCAGCTGGGCTACCCGCAGCACCCGGGGCTGAACGCTCACAACGCGGCTCAGATGCAGCCCATGCACCGCTACGACGTCAGCGCCCTCCAGTACAACTCCATGAGCAGCTCCCAAACCTACATGAACGGCTCCCCCACCTACAGCATGTCCTACTCCCAGCAAGGCGGCCCGGGCATGACTCTGGGCTCAATGGGCTCCGTGGTAAAGTCAGAATCCAGCTCCAGCCCCCCAGTAGTCACCTCTTCCTCCCACTCGCGGGCTCCATGTCAGGCTGGGGACCTCCGGGACATGATCAGCATGTACCTACCTGGTGCAGAGGTGCCAGAGCCAGGTGCCCAAAGCAGACTTCACATGTCCCAGCACTATCAGAGCGCTTCTGTACCAGGCACAGCCATCAACGGCACGCTGCCTCTATCACACATGTGAGAACACACACAAAATCAAAAAGAAACTTTTATTAGAGTTTGGACTTTTTTGGACTATTTTTGTACAGAGAAAAAAAAATGGGGAGGGTAACAAAAAAAAAACTTGTAAAGAAGAAAGGAAATTACACAAACATAAAAAGTTCTAGGTAGGAACTTTTTTCAGAATGTTTGCAGAATTATTTACCAATAATAATAATAATAAATAATAATAATATTTAGAGCTAGTCTCAAAGTGATGAAAATGTTTTATTATTTGCAAGGAACTTTTGTACAGTATTTATCAGATAAACATGGCAATCCAAATGCCCATCGTTTATAAGCTGCGACTTTGCCAATCTTTTTACAGTAATAGGTCAATACAGCTTGAATTAAAGCTGAATGAGGGGAACAGTTTTTCTTAACAATTTGGGCATTTTATTCGTTTAGATTAATTGTACAAAAGAGAAAAAAAAGATACAGGGCAAGTACTTGCAAAAACAATTCCTCGGTTTTACATTAAAAAAAAGGGCACACAAAGTGTATTTTTATTCTACTTATTGTTAAGAACAGACTCAAACAGTTGTTAATTTATCATAGGCTGTTTTCAAAGTCTTCATCCTGTTCAGATAAAAAAAGGCAACATGAAACTACTGTGTTTGAGATATTTTCTTATGGTTTGTAATATTTCTGTAAATTTATTGTGCTGATATTTTAAGTTTTTTTTTTCCTCTCTCTCTCATTTTCAGTAGATGTATTTTAAAGACTCGGCACAGTTTGCCGAAAGTCCATGTATATATATATGAACTAATACCACCCTTATAACAGGTACATTTCCAACTTAAGTTTTTATTCCATTCTGCAGTTTGAGATAAATAAATTTTTGAAATATGGAATCTGACACCACGTTGAGTCTTTGATTTATTTGGTATCTGTTGAAATGTCTAACGATCAAATCCATCTTGTGTAAACGTGATATCGTTTAGAACAATATCACCAATATTTTATTTTTTTAAACTGCCTTGCAGAGAAAATATGACTTAAATAGGCGTTAATTAGTATTTTAATACATGTTGACAATATAAATTCTATTTATTGAGCTGATTGCACTAGCAGTGTAGCCTTACGTGTTCAACTTCATGTTTTCCAATCAAATGCATTTTAATAGCAGAGTAATCTTATTGTGTTAACAATGATCGGTGGAGATGACATAGAACCAGCATAATGGAACATCTATCTCCATACAAGGTAAATGTTGCTTTGACATTTGGTGATAAAGTGGATCAGTGTAATACATCCGTCAAGATCAGCTTCTACTTTGTATTTTCATCGTAGAAGAACAAAAGTTCTCTGTATTGCAAACAAATTGCGCCTATTACAGCTGTTTTAATCCTATCTCTAAATTGCCAGCGGGGTCCAAAACTGGATAATATCTCAAGCTGATAACAAGCAAAAAAAGAAGCCTTTCCTCGGCCAATTTGCAGAAGAGATCTTCCAGCTATGAGGTAGAGTTTTACTTTTAAGGCTGAATAATGCTGCTTTTTGATCTTGTGCAGAGTGGTTTAACCATACGCTTTCCGTGGTTAGCAATGACATCAAATGCACTTGGGTAACTGAATTCATATATAGATGATTGAATATGGAATAACACTCCTGGTCACTTGTGATGGCTTTGACATCAAAAGCAGATAGGACTAACAAATTAAATAGATCTATTTTATTTAAAGCAAACCGCACTCGGTTTGTTGTGTGTCGCTTTGGATATCACTTTGCTTTTTGGTGAAGGCAGCTTTTTTTTATTGTTCATGCAAATCCTGATGATTCTAACCTTCCTGCTGCATGTTAGGGGTGAAAGGGTTAAATCGGCTTTGTGATCTCTTGGCCGTTAAATCAAATCACATACTTGTAAATGACTTCGGTGCACACTACCATGTTGCAGGCCACACTGCTTACTGTGGGCGTTAAAAGTATCCATTGTGACGATTTCACTTTGAGATTCTAGGTTTAATATAATTTTAAACGTACATAGGTCTATTCTCCATGAAACAGATTGCAAACCGATTTTCCCACCCTCAGTGCCAGGCCGCCGCACAGTGACTGGTTTATTTCTCATAGCCTTCTCTTCTCTGTATATCTGTCCAGATCTTGTTCAGGGGTTGTCTATAATCAGCACAGATCACAGGCTGTGAGTATGCACTAATGTATGCTGAGACGCGACATTTCAGAGTTGGCAGAAATCTGAAAACGCATGTATGGTAATTCAAACAAGAGTCCAGCCTATTATTTACCATTATAAGGCCAAGTTTCCGGGCAACCTCTGGTGTAGGGGGAAGAAAAGGAAGGAAAGCCGTGTACAATCTACATTTTTGTTTCCTATATAGCGTTTTCGATTGTTCATATAAAGAAATGTAATTGGTGAAATGGTTCATTTAATCTAATGTCAATACAATTCAAGATATTGCTAAGAAAAAAAAAATTAGCCCTTTAAACAGAATCTGTCCAGACACTATACCATATAAAATTAGTTTATTCTGCAATACAAGTGCAATTATCATTAGATTTCCTAACAATTTCTTCGCTTGCTGTGCCTGTAGTCTTGTTGGGTGTAGAGTGGTGCCTCACTAACCTTACATAATGTTTAGATTAATCCACTGATGAGATTAAATTTTCCCATGTGATTTTTTTTTTTTTAAACAGAGTGGTAAAATATTTGATGGAACAGAGGAGTAGATTAGCAGGCATCCTTGCCAAGGCAGACTAACTGGTAATACATACAGTCTCGGGGGATGAGAGCTCACATAACTGCTAAATGAATATTTGACAAGGGCTCACTCTGAGGCATTATTACTACAATCGCATCCCTACTGGACTTTCATAGGGTCATAGGCCATCGGTTCAATTAGTTATTTATGCTGCTTGTTCTTGCACTGCGTTTTCCTGCAATTGACACGTTCTTACTGTTGGGTCTCTCTAGAGATCAAGATGTAGATTTGAATGATCAACAACAACAACAAAAAAGATGTCTATATTGTTGGGGATATATAGATGTGACTGTATCCAGTTGACAATTCTGTGGTGTGGGTACTTTGAGACATAAAGAAAAGACACAGGCAGATCAGTTAATGCTTATAGTTAACGGTCAGGAATATTTCATCAGGCTGTAATTAATTATCTTTCAGAATCGTTTACCTGTGGCTAACTTCTGTTATGCAGTGTATGGGAGAGTCGAGGGCTGCCAGATTTCTCACATTACAATAACACATTTCCGCCCTAGGGCTGCCGGCTAAATCGCCTAACCCCGAGGTGACAGGCCTCCATCTCAGGCCAGGCCAAGGGGGACCAAAGTGAGCACTCCTACTGTCAGTAGCTAAATAACCCTTAGCGAACTGTTCACTCATTGGACCATGATCACTTTCTTTTTTTCACCGCTGATTTTAGGTTTTGCAATTCAAATGAGCTGCGTGTTGACAAATTATTCGGGCTTTTCACATTGTGAAGTCTTCTTTCTTGTTGAAGATAAAGGTTTTACAATAGGGGGCTGGCGTGGTCCTGGGTCTCAGTTACTATAGGAGTAAGGCGAGGATTTTGTCATTAAAGTAAATAAACAGAGCAATGTATTATATACAAATTGTGACCACTGTATGCAGTGTGGTTTAAGGTGTAGCTAAAGGCACATTTGTGTACATGTAAATGATGTCATGAAATGGCTATATCTTATACAGCACACATTGCTATTCAATTACAGACAGTTTAATGCATGTTGTAACACATACACACACACACACACACAAATATATGTGTGTGTATGTATGTATGTATGTGTATATAATATATATATATATATATATATATATATATATATATATATATATATATATATATATCTCAATATATCAAAAAGGCTAAATATTAACTCCTGCGTAATATGTGCATGTATGTATGGATATTTATATATATATATATATATATATATATATATATATATATATATATATATATATATATATATATATATATATATATATGCGCACACATGTTTACCAGTAATGAAGGGCACGTTACTACAACAATACATATCGTGTTGTTGTTTAGTGATTGCATCTAGCAGACAGTGATAACTTACTGAAGGTTTGGCTTTAGTCATGGCAGTCCTAATTGAGTATGGAAAGCTCCTAAACTCATCAGAGGACCAGCTACTATGACGTCACCGGCCCAGTCACTACTTGGAGTTTTCCCAATGTCTGGGATGCTTCGACAGTTATTAGGAATATTATGTGCGAATTTTAATAGTGCGCAGACAAATTAATCCCTAATTCAATAAAATATAAACTGATTTCCGTCTCCATCCCTTTCCTGGGAAACAGTGAACTTTTAAATTGTCTTTCGATCTTTCATTTACTGTTCTCCGATAAAACAGGTTATATCTATCTAGTAATGGAGATTTTCTTGTTTTGTCTGCTGTTTGGTTGGTGTTAATCTTCCCACATCCGTAATCCGTCGTGAAAATGCGGAATAAAACCTTATGGCCTTGAGGATTTACAACAGGTATTTTTATGCATATTAAGAACATAATAATAATAATAATAATAATAATAATAATAATAATATGCCATTTATATTAAGATCAGTCTCTGAGCGCGAAATGTATAATAAGGTGTAACTGGCATTTGTGTTATATTTGTAGCATGGGTCGCTTTTTAAAAGTGTAATTCCATATTCTCCATGAATGATGCTTTTTATAAGCTCGTACAAATTGCAAATTTGTAGAAGACAGAGAAATAATAAATGTATTAAAAGAAGCAGCGAATTCTCGGGAGACCCTTATCATCTAGGAGCAGACTGACAGATCCCCCCTGCTTTATGCTAATAAACCACATGACGTCACTCTGGGTTATTTTTGGGCGAATTAATCTTGAAATTATTTTAGTTCACAACTGTTATAATTCATGTTCGTTTTTTGTGATTAAAACCCAAAGTATATGTGTACATCTAGGACAACAATTTTTTGTTTGGGTTTCAAAAATACTATACATTCTCTGTATATACGGTACATTTACTGTATGTACTAACATTTTATTTTCTGCAAAAAATAACCTTTTTATTATCTCTTATTTTTTTTTTTAAGAGTTGTGTAATGCATTATGTAGGGCATATTTTCCTTTACCCTTTACTGCAGACATTGTAGTACTAAGTGAGTAAACTAGTTTGCAATTCATAAATATGTTTTTTATTCTGCTTTATGTAGACCCCCTCAAGCAGAAAATACAACAGGTTTAAATGGTATTACTATTACTAAAACATTTAGCAGATAGGCCACTTACGGTGACAGGCAACAGGTACTGGATGGACAGAAGTGTGTGTGTGTGTGTGTGTGTGTGTGTGTGTGTGTGTGCGTGTATATGTGTATATATATATATATATATATATATATTCACTTACATGTTTGAAATTCCCTTTTTTCTATAAAACCATGTAACTTTTAGATAAATAAAAAATAGGATTTCAAATTGTTGTTTATAAAAACAAAACAAACACAAAACAACAACAAAAAATCACCTGAGCGTAAGTTATATGCGATACAATAACCCTCACATTATTTTCCTTACCTAGCACGTTTTAACAGAGCAGAATATATTTATATATGTGCGTATTTTAGTAGTAGTGTGATGACACGCATACATAATTTGGACGTCTGTGAGTTTTAAGTGTCCTTACAATATAGTTACAATTTTACGATTCATCTTCAAACTTCTCCCCAGCCACTGGCCATAATGATCGATTAATGCAAGTCTATAATGATGATGCATTACCAATGTTTATCAGGTATTTACAAGTAAACATTGTCTGGGACAAAATAGAATTATTACATGGCAAAATATCCAACAAAGCACATACATGATCAAAGCTGAGACCCAGAATGCGAATTATTTTTAGTTCGATTATTTGAATTACTACACGTTAAAATGATCTGGCTATCTATTGTACATAAACATCCATTCAATACTGAGAATCAGACAAAAATCATTACAGCCAAAAGAACTATGAGTTAAAAGGCATGTACTTGCTGGTAACTGTTTTATTCCCCAGTGTACTGTATACACAAATTGTGTTGTTGTTGAATGCTTTTTCACGCAGCCATGAAACATGCTACACTAGTCACCCAGTCAGTGAACTTGAGAAAATCAGCGAATTATCCACCTTTGGCCAACACTGTATACACACTTATTACATAGCTATGTTGGCGAATTGGCCAAAAGGGATACACTCCAGTTCATCTCAAATCGTTTTAATTAATGCTCTGCAATACATTTTAATTAGCCCGTTATTTAAACCATTGAAAGCTGGAGGATTGGGAAGAGTGCATGCTCTCTACTATTGATATTCCCCCAAATGATCTGTAAATATATGTCATTGTGGGATTTCTGAAACCCTCTCTGATGAGCAATACTCAATTTTGTGAGGGGTGAAAAGCAGTATGAAATCGGATGAATTGAGTGCTGTCAGAGATGTCTTCTAGTTGAACAGTCTGTTCTGGTGAATGTCAGGAGCTGGGTTATCCAGTGCAGGTGCACTGGTGCTGGGGGGTGGGAAGGGAGGGAGTGGGGGCTGTCTGTTCAGCCAAAAAAGCACATTCTCCACAATAGACCACACACTGCCAGCCAGCGTGGCATCAACTCACACTTTGAGAGTTTTTTTTTTCCACTCTCTTACACAGTTTTCAGTTCACAAAGTGGCTATACAGCAAGGACTCTAATGAACATTTGTCACTTGTATAACAAACACAGCATTTCTGTCATTCCATATATGGAAGCATAATACTTTGCAGAAAAAAAAACACCTTTTAATAGATCTTACATTTTTTTATATAGACTTGATCAAGTAAAAATCCCATTTAAATCTAACCAACGTGACACGTCTACTAGGGAGTCTGGTTTCTTAATGGGGGATTTAATATACTTTTATTCGTTGTGTTGCATTTTTTTTCTCGTTATAAGCAACCACAATTGAATGTGTGTTAAATTCTAGGTGCCATAGATGGGATTAACCCAATCCTGGCTTCAGCGGCCCCATTAATAGAGTTTTCTCCTTGTCATTGTCGCCTCATTGCAGGCCTCTTAGTTCCTCGCCCCTGTCTCAGCCTGCAAGGAACAGATTAGGATTCTTTGGATGGATTGCTGGAGCATTGCGCTGCGAAAATTGCTTCTTGTTTGCTTATAAAAACCCATGTAACCGGAAAAGTTTTATCCGAGTACAAATGGCGTCACCTTCCTATACTGCAAGTATCCACTTAACTGCGAATCGCTAAGCAGAAAAAATGACAGACAGCGATGAATGTTTGCTGCAGCTAAGCTATGTCTGCATCCCTAGAAATGCATTCCATAACCATAATAGAAAGAAAAAAGATTCTGGCAGAAAATAAAAAAAATAAAAAAAATGGGGGCAACATCATCGGTATCTGAATTATATTGTATTGTATCACTGTAGGTTCTATCCATTTAGGCAGTGGGGACTCACGCTGGCTGTTATCAATGTATAGGAGAGAGCGGGTTTAATCAGCAACTTTGTCAAAGTGCCTCTGTCTACTCAGCTGAATCCGGTGTGTGCACCACCATTCCAAATTATAGGTATGAAAAGCAGTGTGTGACAAGGACATGCGGCCACGCAACCCCTAGAGTTCTACAGTCTGGGGTTTTTCCGCACTTCTTTCCCATGTTACTTAATAGCCTTTGTGTAATGTTCATGTAGAGACCCATAATTAATCCCCCCTGATTAATGCATACTCTGTGCCCGTTGGGGAGTCAGTGCCTTCCTGCATGCATGTAGCTTAATGATAAATCGCAAAGGCCAGTGCTGAAAATGTTGCAGAAATCAGCAGTTTTCTAGTGTTCTACCCAATGGCTCAGTGAAGATACTCACATTTGAATTGGATTTAAATACTGTGTGGATTTAAAAAAAAAAAAAAGGAATTAGCTGTATAAAGCGGGATATAATAAGGTATGTCCTAATCTTTGTTTTTGGCAGATTATTTCAATTTTGATAACATATTGTAATTCCTAGCATTCCTGTGCTGTGTTTGTTCTCTACCAGACAAATAAAATACTATTGACACATTGGGGCTACTAATTCGAGTTAATATGATCTTTATGGCAATATAACAGCGGATAATTGGCCTATTTTTCTGGACAACAATGTAATTCACAATAGCTTTATTATTTAATAACTCCAACCTTTGGTTGGGAGGGCCCCGGCAGAGAGGACCTTTTCTTTCTGGCTGAATTTGTTGGGAAAGAACAATAGGGATGTAATTGTACAGATTTCTGAAGATGACTTGTGGAAATGAACTGTTTAGATATGGAGGGTACCTCGGATGTCGGCATATTTGTTAGGACCCCGGGTCCCCCTCCTACCAGCGTACACAGCGCACAATTTATAGAGGATTCTGTTGTGTTCATTGCCTAGCAACAGCCTGGATATTCCCAGAGCAAATAAACTCCAGAAGCCTCAGCCCTATATATCATGGACTTTAGCCACACATCCCGGCTGGCTTTCCTGTGAAGTCTGCACTGAACTTTACAAATATTAAAAGCACAATAATTAAATAGTATGTGTATATCTATCTATCTATCTATCTATCTATCTATCTATCTATCTATCTATCTATCTATCTATCTATATCTATAGATATATACACACACACACACACACACACACACACACACACACACACACACACACAACTTAATTATTGTGCTTTTAATACTTATAGCGTCCAGTGCAGACTTCACATTTGAATATATATATATATATATATATATATATATATATGTGTGTGTCTATATATATATATATATATATATATATATATATATATATATATATATATATATATATATCAATAGACACATGTATTAAAATGTCTTTTCAGTCCTCGGACTAGTTACAATTCATACTGTGCTACCTGTTTGTGAACAAGTCACAGAGGTGACAGCACGCACTCAAAGGAAACTTTCCCCAAACAGGAGGCTTAAACAATACTGATCCTCTGCCTGTCCCTGCTGGCTCACCCCAAGCATGGAACAATGTCAGCTTTGATGCACTTTAAGCAGGGACAGCAGGGGACTGTGGTGATGTATGGCATTCTTCGTCCTAGTGCATCGGATCCTGGGAGAAGCAGGAGGAGGAGGAGGAGAAGGAGGAGGAGGGGGGGGGGGGGGGGGGGGGCAGAAGTGCAAAAATAATGCCACAGAAAGAAACCCCTCAAACTTTCTCATTCCGTTTCCACACTGTTTTTATCCCAATATTTTGTAGCGCTAAATATACCCTGGTGTATTTCTATAAATAATCGCAAGTGCGCAGTATTCGCCTCATGAAGATGTAAACCTTTCTTCCAATTCTGGAAAACATATAGAAAATGTATTTGTTTTATTGGTTGTTTATTTGTTTTTAATTATATCTAAAATGATGAAACATTTGGTTTTCAGGTACCTGGAACATTGGGAACAGTTAGCAGTGCGTTGTGTTCTAGTTATGTTCTATTGCGCTATAAGCAGTAGGATTTTTCAGGGATTATTTTTAAAGGCTGTTAAAATTGTAATCGCGATCTTATCTTGTTGTGGATAGGAATAAGCCAGTAATAATAATTGGAACTGGGGAATAATACAGTGTGGACGATGTCTCCAACCTACAGCAGATTCTTCCATAAATCTAAAATAATTTCATTGGATACATTAAAGCGACTCATTTAAAACTAACACCAGGTAGAAACATAAAAGATATATATATATATATATATATATATATATATATATATATATATATATATATATATATATGCTAGTAATGAATTTATTTTGATAAACAAGGTAAGAAGTCTAGTTATTTTGTATTTATTAGTATTACTGTTAACATTAACGGTTTACGGTTTTCCTGTTACTTGAAAGCTCATCCCGCAACTATTTAAATGGCAATAAAACCGCACTATGGTCGTAGTTGGGGAACCATGAGCAGTTTTCCATCTCCAGCTTTCAATCGTTGTAGCTGTGTAGGGCTCCCGGGCTCCTGTGATAAGTGAGTGGGACCCCGGGACGGATACACAGAGACACTACCACGGCCAGAAGCTTTCAATCCCCCCCCCCCCCTTTTTTTTTTTTCATATGGATAATGCAGTAGCATGTAAGACGTAGCTGACGTATAACAAAACAAGAGAGATGTGAGTTGTTGTGACTCGGAAAGTTAAGGGTTACACGTCAATAATTAATGTGACATATCCACGGTGCAGAAAGTGTTCTCAGGCCGGCTCCCAGACAGGGTCCTAGCTGCCAGGAGGGAGAGCTAGAGTCCATGGCAAGTTCCCTGACAGGTAGAAGAGCGGGGTCCCTGGCAGGTGGAAGGGTAGGGTCCTGGCAAAAGGGATGGACATTCTCCTGGTAGGAGGAAGGGAAAGATCCTGGCAGAAGGCAGAGTCAGGGACTTTTCAAGGACCTGGCTAGCAGAAGGAAGGGCAGAGTTCCTGGCAAAGTCCCGGCATGAGGGAGGTGCCGTAACCCCAATATTAGTGAGGGACAGGGTTTTGGAAGCGGGAGGGTCAGGGTGGCAATGGGGGAATGGGGGGGGGGGTGTCTCTGGCAGGAACCTAACTAGTAGGATGGAAGACCAGGAAGGAGGTGGCAGTAAGGAGGCCAGTGTCCGGCCATCAGTCAGCCTGCACCAGGCCGCCAGTTAGGGGACATTTCCCAGCACAGCAGCCCTCTTTGTTCACAATGTCAGGCTGCAGCAGCACATCTCCAAGTTTTGTTTGCTAATGACGGTATTGCCATCTGCTGTATATTAGTTATCCCAGAGCTAGAGATCTCCCAGTATCTCTGCTCATCTCACCATTGCAGTGCAAGGGGACAACGCACGTGTGGGCTTTGTTATATCCCAAATAACGCCTTGGACTACTATTATTATTATTATTATTATTATTATTATTATTATTATTAGTGAGAATGAGACTATAGTGTAATACAGAACCAGTTATATCTGTGGTGTGTAACCTAGCAGCCCTTAATGTATTTTATTCCCACAAATCTCATTTTCCCGAATGCATATACCGAGAGCTGCAGCACATTTGTATTCTAGTGTGATCTCTTCCCGATTATAAGTGACTGAACTGAAGTCAGATACAGATAGGAAGATGCGTTTGTCGCCCCCACACAGCTCTGTACAGTAAACATCTTGGCATCCTGCTGGCTGTTGTCATTGATGGCAGCCTATCTGATCATAGGGATACATTCCATCTTCTCCCAGACCGTTATCAGCAGCCACATCAGCAGCAGCAGCAGCAGCAGCAGCAGCAGCACAGCCCACACTCCCATACGCATGCACATGTATTGCTCACTATACAGGACAGGTAACTGGTAGGTATAGGTGGTCATATTGTACTGCTGACCTCACACGCCACTGTACTGCTGACTTCACAATCACACCCCATTGTACTGCTAACATCACACACTGTACTGCTGACCTCACACACTGTACTGCTGACCTCACACACTGTACTGATGACCTCACACACCACTGCACTGCTGACTTCACAATCACACACCATTGTACTGCTAACATCACACACCACTGTATCACTGACTTCACACACTGTACTGATGACCTCACACACCACTGTATTGCTGACCTCACACACTGTACTGATGACCTCACACACTGTACTGATGACCTCACAAACCACTGTACTGCTGACCTCCCACACTGTACTGATGACCTCACACACTGTACTGCTGACTTCACAATCACACACCATTGTACTGCTGACATCACACACCACTGTATTACTGACTTCACACACTGTACTGCTGACCTCACACACTGTACTGATGACCTCACACACCACTGTACTGCGGACTTCACAATCACACACCATTGTACTGCTAACATCACACACCACTGTATTACTGACTTCACACACTGTACTGATGACCTCACACACCTTTGTATTGCTGACCTCACACACTGTACTGATGACCTCACACACTGTACTGCTGACCTCACACACCACTGTACTGCTGACCTCACACACTGTACTGATGACCTCACACACTGTACTGATGACCTCACACACCACTGTACTGCTGACCTCCCACACTGTACTGATGACCTCACACACTGTACTGCTGACTTCACAATCACACACCATTGTACTGCTGACATCACACACCACTGTATTACTGACTTCACACACTGTACTGCTGACCTCACACACTGTACTGATGACCTCACACACCACTGTACTGCTGACTTCACAATCACACACCATTGTACTGCTAACATCACACACCACTGTATTACTGACTTCACACACTGTACTGATGACCTCACACACCACTGTATTGCTGACCTCCCACACTGTACTGATGACCTCACACACTGTACTGCTGACTTCACAATCACACACCATTTTTCTGCTGACATCACACACCACTGTATTACTGACTTCACACACTGTACTGCTGACCTCACACACTGTACTGCTGACCTCACACACTGTACTGATGACCTCACACACTGTACTGCTGACCTCACACACCACTGTACTGCTGACCTCCCACACTGTACTGATGACCTCACACACTGTACTGCTGACTTCACAATCACACACCATTTTTCTGCTGACATCACACACCACTGTATTACTGACTTCACACACTGTACTGCTGACCTCACACACTGTACTGCTGACCTCACACACCACTGTATTACTGACCACACACACTGTACTGCTGACCTCACACACCACTGTACTGCTGACCTCCCACACTGTACTGATGACCTCACACACCACTGTACTGATGACCTCCCACACTGTACTGATGACCTCACACACCACTGTACTGATGACCTCCCACACTGTACTGCTGACCTCACACACCACTGTACTGCTGACCTCCCACACTGTACTGATGACCTCACACACCACTGTACTGCTGACCTCACACACTGTACTGATGACCTCACACACTGTACTGATGACCTCACACACTGTACTGATGACCTCACACATGGCACCACTGATACACAGCCGCCTGATTAATGTTACAAAGCTAAGGCATCGCGTACCCCTATAGCTGCAATATGAGACATATAAGACCTGTAACTCTGGGATATATAAATTACGTCATACTTATTCTGGGACTTACAATGACACGACCCCCTGCGACAGATAACATTTCTCACTCTTTCTAATGCTACCTAAAATGACATTGCCCAGTGATGGTGCGGATATAGCACTGCCTACCCTGGTAGCAGAATGGCAGATACCACCTATACCCTGGCCGTGGCAAGTCAGGCAACCTGTTAAACTGTATCGTGACCCTTTTTTTTAATTTCTAAAGTTAATTTAGACAAATTGTAGACCTAACCAATTTAAATAAATGTACTTTTAATAAGCGATCATTAAAATGGTTATGCTAAATATAGCCCATTATATGCATGACTTCCTCCTAACAGTAGCTCCTGTTCTCAGGGCTGTGTGCTTACTCCTTAACTATAGCCTGCTGGGGAAACCTGATTATGCTCAATCCATACACTTCTATGGACGCCATCAGCCTAATTATTGCTTTTTTACTGTGGTCCAGGGACCCTGAAAGGCCTTTTCGCTATCATTTGATGAGTGGAGGAATGTACTAAGAGGGACAAGCACAGATTTCAACCTCTCCATACTGACCCCCAATCTATCCCATTATTACTGTCTGCTAGTGCCATGTACCAGTGCTGGTGCCAAGCATTATACATAATGCAGCGATCGTGGCAATCATGTCTCTGGATCCAGCCCATACATCTATTATAATGCACATATTACGTGGAAGTGGAATCTTTTCAGGTACAAACGTAATTTCATATGACTTAAGTAAACCACAATACTAACATACATGTATGTCTAAAATAAGTAACATTCTAGACAGCATTAAGGAAGAAGATGATTGACGGAGCTCCTGGTCCTGCTCCAGGCTCCTTCTGCTACTGGGACCCACAAGGAGCACCAGTGGCCCCTGCGCTGATAATTGCTCATGATTCCTGGGGAATAAGGGGATTGTACTATGTGACATGTCAGCCATTGATCATGATTCGTGGGAATTCGGGAATAGGGGGATTTTACTATGTAACATGTCAGCCATTGCTCATGATTCGTGGGGATTCGGGAATAGGGGGATTGTACTATGTAACAGGTCAGCCATTGCTCATGATTCGTGGGGATTCGGGAATAGGGGTTTTGTACTATGTAATATGTCAGCCATTGCTCATGATTTGTGGGGATTCGGGAATAGGGGGTTTGTACTATGTGACATGTCAGCCATTGCTCATGATTCGTGGGGATTCGGGAATAGGGGGATTTTACTATGTAACATGTCAGCCATTGCTCATGATTCGTGGGGATTCGGGAATAGGGGGATTTTACTATGTAACATGTCAGCCATTGCTCATGATTCGTGGGGATTCGGGAATAGGGGAATTGTACTATGTAACATGTCAGCCATTGCTCATGATTCGTGGGGATTCGGGAATAGGGGGATTTTACTATGTAACATGTCAGCCATTGCTCATGATTCTTGGGGATTCGGGAATAGGGGAATTGTACTATGTAACATGTCAGCCTTTGCTCGTGATTCGTGGTCGTCCAGATTCGGGAATAGTGGAATTGTACTGTGTAATATCAGCCCATGCTCATGATTCCTGTGGAGTAGGGGATAGTACTGTGTTTTATCAGTCATTGCTCACAATTCTAATTATATTTCCTCGTAAGAAATATTAGTAAATATAATGAAATTCCGGGAAAACAACACAACCTAAACAATGTAATAACATATTGCTGGAACACAAAGAAAATTCACGAGCAACCCAGATTTTAGCTGCTGTCACTTCTCTGTTGGTACATAGGCGAGGGATCAAGTCTGAAGTCTGCTAAATCTATAACGGACATGACCCCCCTGAATTGCTCATTATCCACGTTATGACGTGGTCTATATAAAGCTTCCACTTCTTCTATGTACCCTGGTGATACTAGATAATACATTTCCCCTAGATAATACATTTCCCGCTAAATATGCTGCCGAATTCAATATTCAAAACGTTTAAATAGGCAGATAATGTAACTGATGTAAATATTTTTATTTCAGCATGCATATAACACAATCTGCACGTCTCAACTATTTTGTAGGAAGTTACTATAAGTAGATGCATCTACTGTATATATATATATATATATATATATATATATATATATATATATATATATATATATATATAGATATATATAGATATATCTATATCTATCTATCTATCTATATAGATAGATAGATAGATAGATATATATAATGTATAATTTAATGTATACCAGTATACATGCTAGATGACCTATGCCTGTATGTATACTAGATGACGTATACCTGTATGTACTGTATACTAGATGACGTATACCTGTTTGCGTCATGATCTATACCAGTTTACAGCCATGTACTGGTGATTGTAATTTGTTGCTCCTTTACTACGTAGTGATGGGTGTCTGAAGAGCACAGACAGAAGTGTAATCCCAGCACCGTTGTGCTGTGTCCCATACCTTGGATTACTTGCTGTATAATTACCTAGGAAGACCCCATCGCTGGAGCCGTGCTGCAGAATAACACAGTCCGGCTATAGGTTTGGCAATTTGGGGGCCCTAGAGCCGGCACTATACTTAAGGGAAGTTCGCACGCTGATCAGGTAACAGCTGAACAACAGGGCTATTGGAGTGGGGTGGTTATCTGTGCTCTGTGCAGATCACAGCCCTGGCACTCCCGGCTTGTCATTGTGTCCTCTCATAGAAATGACATTCTGTCCAAACGTGCAGGATCCGGACATGAATACGGTTTCATATGTGACTGCTGGAAATATTATACTCAACTACATATGTGTGATCTGTCTATCTATCTATCTATCTATCTATCTATCTATCTATCTATCTATCTATCTATCTATCTATCTATCTATCTATCTATCTATCTATCTATCATCACATCTAGTCACCTTATTCACTGATATCCATAGAAGTGTCTCTGTCTCATTTATGTTTGTTTTCTGTATTAATCACAATCCTGTAAAAGTAAGATTAATAATAATAATAATAATAATAATAATAATAATAAGAAGAAGAATATTAATATCCCAAACTAAAAACACCCATTTATAGTGGGAGAGAGATGGCAAAAAGCCATGAAAGCCTTGAAAAGTGATAAAATGGAGAGTGATAAACCACCCACCAATCAGCTCCTACCTGTAACTTTTCAAACCCAGCCTGTGACATGGCAGTTAAGAGCTGATTGGCTGGCAGTTTATCACTCTCCATTTTTATCACTTTTAAAGCTTAGTACATCAGGCCCATAGTGAGTGGGAGGGAGTTTCCCCTTCTCCTTTGTATGCAGCTCCTGAATGACACTAGTGGCTATCTGTTTTAAACACAGAAATTCAGTAGACATTCCACTAATGTGGATAACAAAATGCAACAAGGCATATAATGGATTGAGGTGCATACCTTCCACAGCCAGACGGAACTGAGTAAGGTAACACACATATGCTGTAGAGTGTGACAAACAGAATCTTGTTGTTTTGGGGGTTTAAATTAAATATAAGATTTTGTTATCAAAGATAGTTGCACAAATTATTTACTGATTTCTTTTTGAGAATGACGTTTCATTTTATTTATCCGTGAACTTTCTCCTCCTTGTTTAAGTAATTTCCATGGTTTGACAACATTCTGGAGACATTGAATGGATCTAGGTTCTAAATGATCACTATCAGGAAAGACCTTACAATTAGCATCCTTGCAACATACCCAAATATTTTTTCAAAAGGGGTAAAATGTGTCCCTGCATCTTTGTATATAAAAAAGTATATAAAAAAGTATATACAAAAAGTGAAGCTGTGTGCGGTCATTTCTGGACCTGTCTTTGTTAATCAAAGTGTTTTACCATACAACACTACATGTTATCCTGGGAAACAATGAGTACGGCTGTACTTCCAAAAGCCCCAAGTAACCTTGGATCATCTCAGGACAACGCTGTTCTCATCACAGATCAATTCATTAGGATTAATAGTAATAGGGGTTGATGTATCAAGTAATGAAAAGAGTGGACCAGTTGAGAGGTTGCACATAGCAACCAATCTGCTCTACCTATTATTTTAAAGAATGTACTTTCTAAATGCTACTTCAAAGCTTACTGGATGCTATAGTGAACTTATCCACTTGTCCACCTTTCCACTCTTTTCATTGCTTTATACATCCACCCCAAAATTTGGGATTATGCAAGAACAATGTTATAGTTCTGAAAAAAACATCATGTCAATGAGATGCGCCTTGGTTCTGTTAATAAAAAACAAAAAAGAAAAGTCTACAGCATAGTGGGCATTTTTATTTTTAATTTTTTACTTTTTATTTCAGTCCACATTATCAATATCTATATTCTAGCTGTGTTGTTTAAACCCGATGCTAGGTAACCACCATGTCCCAATTATGTCACTTGTGGGTGTCTCGACATGGGTCTGAGCATCTGGAACTAGATGGGACTTTCACTTATACCCCTTTCAGACCGCACTTTTTACCAGGTAAAATGCCTATTTTTACCGTTTCAAAACGGTAATACAGGTTGAGTATCCGGTATCCGGACATCCCTTATCCGAATTATTCCAAAAACCGTGGTTTTTGGAATCATTCGAATTTTTTTTTTTAACCAACCCCCCCTAACCCTCTTTTCATACTTACCAAGTCCCCGGGCGTCCACAGCAGGCCTCCGGCATCTTCTCAAGGGTCTCCAGCGGTCCCAGGAATGCATTGCGCGAGTGTGCGCGCGCGCCGGTGACGTCACCGGTGCGCGCGCACACTCGCGCAATGCATTCCTGGGACCGCTGGAGACCTGGAGAAGATGCCGGAGGCCTGCTGTGGACGCCCAGGGACTGCGTGGACGCCGAGGGACCACCGGACACCATCAGGGGACAGGTAAGTATGCTTTAAAAAAAAAATATTCCAAAAAACCGCAAAATTCCCCTATCCGGAATGCTCGTGGTCCCGAGCATTTCGGATAGGGGATACTCAACCTGTATGTGCAGTGTGAAAGGTCCGTTTTGAATTTACCAGTTCCAGAAAACCGGTAATTGAAAATGGTTAAAAAGCAGGGTGCTACCCGTTTCCGTGTCCCTGTGTAATGTGATGGGACAAAACGGCATTGTTTTGCATAATACCCCTTTCAGACCGCACTTAAACGGGTAATATACCGTTTAAGATATGTGGTGTGAAAGGGGTTAAGGCTGTCTGACCCAGTTTTAAAAACGTGGTACTTGTGTAGTTTCACGGCGCCAGCATGGCATCGTGCGTCTGAGTCCCCTGCGTCTGAGTCCCCCTTGCGGGCTCGGTGGCTCGCTACGCTCGCCACGCTATTTAAAATCAACTCCATGCCAACATGGATAGTGGAGGTATGAACTATCCATGTTGGCATGGAGTTAAGTTTCTTTTTTGGACATATTTCGTGGCGAGCGTACACCCGGAAGTAGCACAGCGCCATGCTGGCCCCGTGAAACTACACAAGTACCAAAAACGTTTTTTAAATTACCGGGTCAATGCCGTTTATGCGGTGTGAAAGCAGCATTAGACGTGATCACTGGGCTACATAAGGGTGAGTTTATGTACTTTATTATGTATGTTTGCTACTCTTGAAAAAGCCATTAAAGGCTGAAATGTTGTACTATTATTTGGCTACACCTTGATTGCCATCACTTTAATACACACTTAATTTTGATTCGTGGAGTTCCTCTGTTTTCTTATTTGTCGACTACTATCCAATTACGCCAGAAGGCACGTCCATTGCCCCACTCAGGAGAGTGCCGACTGAACTCTTGAAAAAACGGTTTTGTAATAAACCGAAACGTCGATTTGACAGTACCGTCTCTTCCTCATTTATTACAAGACCTTGAGTGCCGGGACCCCTGCATCCATATATCAGCCGCTCAAACCGGGGTTCAGTTACACAGTGCCAGCGGATTTCTTTTGTATATATATATATAGTATATATAGTATATATATATATTGTATATGTATATATATATATATATATATATATATATATATATATATATATATAGATAGATAGATAGATAGATAGATATGTGCAGCAGAAGAAGCAAGGTGAGACTTCATGGTCTGGTGTCTTAACCTCTTCAGTGGCAATCCCGAGAATTTTCCGGGCTGTGCCTCAGTGCCCAGTCTGGCAAGCCCGGAAAATTCTCGGGATTGCCACTGTTTGGAGCCGGGCAGCGCTGCTGAGTTCACTCTGATCTCAGGCAGCGTTGCGCTGCCCTGCTCCCTCCCCTCTGCGGTGTCGCCTCCTCCTCCCTCCTCCTCCCCCCTCCCCTCCGGGTGTTCAATAGAAGTCCCCGGCGCCGGCTTATGACAAGCCGGCTGCCACGGACAGCGATGCGGCGCGGGTGGCGCAGGTCCGGGCAGCCGCTGATTGACAGTTCAGCGGCGCTGCCCGGACCCAGGGGGGTAGTGGTGGGTTATTTTTAAAGGGAGCGCTCCCCATAAAAAACTTGCCCAGTGGGGAGCGCTCCCAAAAAAAACCCCCACCACTGAAGGGGTTAAAGGTTTTTTTCAATCAGAATAAATAAAGTGTAACAATGTGGCTCTGTGGCCATTTCTTCAGGTTCTTCTAGAACAGGAGTAGACAACTCCAGTCCTCGAGAGCTACCAACAGTTCATGTTTTCAGCTCACCTCGCAGGTACACAGGTGCACTCATTACTGACTGACACATTTTAAAAGATCCACAGGTGGAGCTAAATACTTCACTTGTGATTCTGTAAGGAGACATGGAAAACGTTAACTGTTGGTAGCTCTTGAGGACTGGAGTTGGCTACCCCTGTTCTAGAAGGTGCTAAATAAGACGTACAATCTAATTGGATGCTATGGGCATCCTATGCATGCTATGGGCATACAATCTAATTGGATGCTATGGGAACTCCTATCTTAAATTTACCCCTTAAACCCCATACACACTAGAGGAGATAGTAAAAGATATTGTTCAGAAGGGCCCTTATGAGCAATATCTTTTAATATCTCTTCTAGAGTGTACACTCGATTTAATTAACGATGCTCGCTCCCTCGTCTGAACATGTACAGATGAGGGAGATTTTGTCAATAATAATATAAATAGATATTTTAATATGGTGAAAAATAACTTTATAACCAGCAAAACATATGCGTAAAATTCTACCAATAATTAAAAATAATGTATATAAACAGCAACAATTCCCTTTTACTAGTATATTCTCTCCTCCCCACCGTTCAATTGTTCTTCAGGTAAAAGTCTTATTGCAAACGGTTTAGCATCTAAAAAAGTCCAAAGAAATTCATGACCCACAACATGACCCAGGAATATTTATTATTTATAGATACAGGGGCACAATCATCAAATGTAAAGACCAAGTGTAGGACTCCAGAGCTGTGTGTTGCTGAGGGGGGGGGGGGGGGACAATAACACCCCCCTCGACTTTAGTGTGTTTTTTCACCACCTCAGACATTTGAGGGCGAGGCCTAATCACGGGAGGTGGTCAAGTGGCCACACCCCAAAATTTTACCGGGGCCAGGCATACCTCTCGGCTGCTCTGGTTATGCATTGACAAGTGCATGCGCAGAAGAGCTCCCTCCCTATTATCTGCCCCCACCCTATTATTCTGAGCCCAACAAACCAAAGTTAGCTATGGAGCCCAGTGATGCACTGTCCTGAATCTGGCACTGATCCCTATCACCATCAGTTTGTTTTTGCTTTGTCTCTATACAAATTAGAGGTTGCAGCCATTAGTAATAGTGCATTAAAAGGATTATAATAGTTCCACTGTGTATGCCCATGCCAGCTCACGCATTCATGCATCTGCCAAGATTGGGCCAATGAAGCATAAAGTCTAATGACTCAAGGCCGGTGTAGCCACTCAGCTGCCTCAGCCATATTTAGTTTTATTTTATTTTTTTAATTTTAAAGGGTGGTGATGACTGATATTACCAAAAATCAGACTGAATGGCCATGTTCTGGACTCTAATGATAGAGTGATAGACTGCAAGTACAATAATGCTTCTTGTGTTTATTTCCGATGACGTTATAATCAATATAAATAATTGAGTATTATGGCATAATGTATCGGATACTGTTTGAATTATAATAATATGGGAATCCACATCAGAGTTTCATGATCAGTATAAACACACAGACTTACAACTACATTCATTTATATGGTCATGGATTTTGGGCCTGATTCAGACCTGATCACACAGCTGCAAATTCGCAGGCCAGGTGATTATCAAACAACTGCGCCTGCTTAGGACCCGAAGTAGACATGCGTGAGGCCGTCTTGTGATAAAAGATGGCTACTTTTTTAATCGCTGGTCGTTTGCAAGGTGATTAACAGGAAGGCGGTGTTTGGGGATGGTGGGCCAGATGCACTAAGCTGCAAAAGTGATAAAATGGAGAGTGATAAACAGCCAGCCAATCAGCTCCTACCTGACATTTTTCAAACACAGTCTGTGACATAACAGGTAGGAGCTGATTGGCTGGCTGTTTATCACTCTCCATTTTATCAGTTTTGAAGCTTAGTGCATCTGGCCTGGTAACCGGCCATTTTATGAGAGTATCAGGGAATAGACTAGCGTACTCAGATGTTTTAGGGAAAGATGTTTGACATCAGCTCCGGCCCCCAAACAGCCTGTTTCTATCACAGAAACCGAGTAAGTCCAGGGCTACTCACAGACTGCACACAGTGGAAAAGTCATCAGATGTTGAGCGATTCGCAGGCCTGCAATGGGCGGGGGTTTAATCTTGCAAAATGGTGTATACCTGATCGCTGGATTACACAGGATCACTGCTACGTTATTACAGCTGAGAAAATGATTGCTTGAATCTGTTAGTAAATTCATGGTATGGGCATAACTTTTAAAAGATGTCTGAGAAGACATAATGGATACACATTGGCAATGGTTTCTTAAGAACGCTGGCCACATATAGGCTAACACTGCCACATGGCTTGAGCAGGAAGTGCAAGGCCCAGAATTGGATGTGCGGCACTTGGGCGGGTGACATCCATGCCAAGAGCAGTCATCAGCCAAGAGGAATTTTAAGAGAATGAATCTTTCTAGGTACAACACATTGGCTCAAGTCACAACACAAGCATAAAATGCTGAATAATAATATATATTATATATAAATGATAATATTCTGAAAATAATCGAAAAAATCTACATGCACAATTCCAGTTTTGCTTGCAGTTATATTGTCCTAGCCCTCAGCACTGTAGAGGTTAATGTCACATTTGGAAACTGTCATTAAACAAAAGGAAAAAACGACTTTGAAGTGACAGTTCTAGTTATTTTTCTGCCAGGATCAGGTTTAGAGTAAGTGACAGCTGTGGGTTTCTTATCGATTATGTGGCATCCTTATTTATCTGTACGGAGCAGTGAAAAATGCACCTAACAGCCCACGCACAGTGTCTCCCTGTGTAACCAGCCAGTGCTGCTGCATCCTCTGACTCCTCACGGGGAGCTGCTGATGAGCACAGCCTGTTCTCCTGAGTGACAGCTTCATATTTTATATTACATTCTAGTGCAACAAGGTATACAAGGTCAGCAATATAATCCATAAAATGTTATAAGTTGTCCTTGTTCTGTTGTTATCAACAAGATTCTGCTATGATAAAGGCTTTCCTTAGCCAGGCTTTTAATAAAGTCGCAATTAAATATACTGATTATACCAGAAAGTAATTCACGATAAAGTGCATTATTGAGTATTGAATCCGGTATGTCAACAGTGTACTTGTGGGGATTCTTTAATACATAGAAGAGGTCAGTGGCATTGTAAGCCATGGTGGGCGAATGCTATAATTTAGGATATAGATCCGAGAGATGCATACGTAATGGTCAATACAGTTGGGTGTGGTATGCCATTCCAACGGTCAGTATACCAGCATCGGAATCCTGACTGCTAGTACTCCGACAGGGGGGTGAGTGCAAAGAAGTCCCTTTCGGGCTCGCTGTGCTTGCCAGGCTACAGGATAGGTGGCTTGATGCACTCGCCACAGGTTCTATTCTCCCTCATGGGGGTCGTGGACCCCACGAGGGAGAATAGCCCCTGTAATTGGGGATCCCAACCATTGGGCATTTAACAGTCAGGATTTTGATGTAGGACCATTGTAATCCCGGCTTTCGGGAGGTCATCAGGCACCCCTACAGTCAGCAAAACTCTGCAATAGCCTTATGCATCATGTTCTACCACTTTGCCAGCAATTATGGTGGTGAAAACATCACACATTTTTCCATGTGCTACTAAGAAGTGCGAGCAAAAAGGATTGGAATCATTACCAAAATATCACACGGAAAGCTAATACTAAGCCTTTGTTTCTTAGTGAATAGGCCTCTAGAATTTACGGTAGGTAGTATTTTAGGTACTTGTTTCCTAGCACGGCCACAATCTTATGGATCGTGTACCTTTAAGTTAAGGTACACGATCCACACGATGGACCCGATTTCCTTTGAAATCAGGTCCATTTTGCCGGCTAGGACACAATATCGGGGGCATCGCGTCGGTCGGGACCATTAACATTGGTCCCGACGCGACCGACGCGATGCCCCCGATTTTTCCATAGGCTTCAATGTTAAAAAATATTTTAACATTGAAATTGTGTCGGGAAAGGTAAAATATCGGGGGCATCGCGTCGGTCGGGACCATTAACATTGGTCCCGACGCGATGCCCCCGATTTTTCCATAGGCTTCAATGTTAAAATATTTGTTAACATTGAAATCGTGAGAAAATGTGAAAAATGTGAAATGGGCCAATATGACCCATTTCACATTATAGATGTCCCCGTCGTCACCCCACGATAGACGCCAACCCGAAGCGTGGCGAGCGCAGCGAGCCCGCGAGGGGCGGTGGTGCGCGTCCTCCGACCTTTTCATTCCCCTACTATCCACGTCGGCGTGGAGTTGAGAATAGAATAGTGTGGCGAGCGCAGCGAGCCACCGAGCCCGAAGCGTGGCGAGCGCACGCGTATAACTTCACAGGTATACGCGTCCCCTCGCGGGGCGCGCTGCGCTCGCCACGCTTCGGGCTCGGTGGCTCGCTGCGCTCGCCACACTATTCTATTCTCAACTCCACGCCGACGTGGATAGTAGGGGAATGAAAAGGTCGGAGGACGCGCACCGACGCCCCTCGCGGGCTCGCTGCGCTCGCCACGCTTCGGGTTGGCGTCTATCGTGGGGTGGGGTTTACGCCGTTAAATTTGGGGGGGTTGTGAATATTTTACATTGAATCCAATGTAAAATCGGGTCCCAGGGACCCGATTTACATTTCATTCAATCAAAAAATCGGGTCGAAAATCGGTCGGTCGCGTCGATCGCATCGCATGCGACCAAATCGCATGCGATGCGATCGACCCGATTTTTCCGACATGACCACCCCGATGTAAATCGGTGTGGCCGTGCTAGGAAACAAGTACTGTATTTTATTTCTTATAATACATTATTTCTTCTATTCAATCGTGATATTGATAATCATAGATCAGCCTGTTAAATACAGTTCTCCCTGATTACGTATTACTCATGTTCATGTGTCTTTTAGTTATAATTAGGGTTGTGTTAGTTGTGACACTTGCTGACTATTCTTTAGTGTTTTAGTAAATGGTAAGGAAGAGCGTAGGTGCATCAGGCTAACCAGACTTACCCTGGAGCAATGTCTTCCCGATCGATACAAGATGCCCTCCTTCCTGATCATTAGAGAGGAAAGGTCAGCCCTCATTATGTACTCTGTGTGTTCTTGAGCATTACACTAGCTTAGACACTTGCTAGTAGCACATCTTAAAAATGAACCGTATGTTTCTATATAAGAGTAAAGCATCATATGACGGAAAAGTGATTTTCGGTATTTTCTGGAATTTTGGTAAAAATTCAATTTCGATAATTTGTATTCTAAGTATTTGAATTTTAGATTAAATACAGCCACAGTTAGGGCAGTCATGCTGTATATAGAGCTGTAACAATAAACGTCATTTTCTGTAAGGTCGTGTCATCTCACACATATATGTTGTATTTTAGGTAAAACTACAAATTGAGTTAAATTGAGATGGGTAAAATCAATCTTGTGCTCTATGATTGAATTATGCATGACTGAGGGGTACCCTGGTGAGAGACCCATATGCTGGACTATACAGTCACTGAGGGGCACCCTCAATTGTCATATGGCCAGAGTGCGGGTAAGTAAGATATTTTTTTTAACTTATTATTACAACCAAAAACAAAATTTGTAGTTCTCATTGTAATTAATTTTTAACATCATCCCTTTCCCTATTGGGTGATTTCTGGTCAAACACTTTTATTTTATGCAGGATAATGCATACCCTACTATAGCCAAATACTTTTATTTAATTCACAGAAATCAAGTGAATTCTAATATCCTATATCATAAAAAGGCTAATGCTGCTCCTCACCTCTGTGGGGGGAGGAGGGGATTCAAGTGTTTTGCATGCTGATGACCACTAGGTGGCTTCCAAAAGAGCAATTAAAGTTTTGCTCTATTGTAGTGCACACAGTTGCCGGTGCTTACATTACTGTTATGGTTTTCTGTCATTTTGATGGGCTTCTTACTAGTAATATTATTAATTTATTATAAATGATATATTAATATTAATATAATATACTGTGTATTAGAATAATAATAATAATAATAATACATTATTATATATAATATATAGTAAAGGGATGCAGTTGATATCCCGGCGCCGACGCCGGAATCCCGACCGCCAAAATCCCGACCGCCGAAATCCCGACCGCCGAAATCCCGGCACTTTGTCCCTCTATGGGTGTCCACGACACTAATTTATTCTCCCTCTATGGGTGTCCACAACATTAGTGTGCCGAGCGTAGCGAGGCACCGGGCCCGTTGCGTTGCGAGTGCAGCCAAAATCCTGACGGGGGGGGGGGGGGGGGGGGCGTGGCATCTGTATTTTGACCGCTGGGATTAAGACCGCTGGGATTTCGTACAAATCCCATAGTAAATGGTGAATTATTCCTCAAAATGTTATACTTTCTTATTCTACTGAAAATAGAAGCAATTAAACTAGTAAACTTGTAAAACTAGTAAGCTATTATTAATGATGAAACTATAAATAATTGTTTATGCAGAAATCATACATAGTTTATACAGGGGGTGACGGGGAGAGGTTTTGCGGTAGGCCCTGGTGTAATGCACCAGCAATAGTTCCTCAAGGCACGGTCCCCCTCACTGTTTGGGCTTGGGACTCCAAACCCAGCAGTACCCTCTGAAGGCAGCCCTACAGATACCTTTGTGTCAGGTATGTAGAGATTACCCAAATTGAATATACTCCTTTGATAAAGAATTCTTTGCACGAATGCTTAGTAAAATGTAAAAGGACATTTCTATCTACCGTAAAATACTTTTTTATACATAGTTTATTATAGAACATGATATTGTGGTCATACCTGCTTTGGTTACGTTATATATTTGTGAATGGAATGTTTTTTACTATACCATTTGCTTTTAATCAAATAATAATGCCCTAGAATGATAAAATGACTAGTTAAAAGCCTAAAAGCCTAAAGTCACAATGACGGCTTCTGCCATGTACTTTCACTTTGAGTTGTGATATTTTGTAGCCCACAAACTGTCCACCCCACCCCCATTCCCTATCTGCTCCTAGACCTACCTCCAATCTCTGTCTTCACAGCTCCCTCTCTCCATATCCAGCAAGTTTGAGACAGATCAGTGTCTCTGCAAATTTGGAAATTTTATTACAGAATTCCAATTAGAACTGACCCGCAGCATAAGGAGATGACACTCAACCTTGTAAGTTAAATGCAATTTTCACATTTTTGGTTAATGATCTTGAACAGTATGGAACAGTGGCGTAAGTTTGTCCCAGTTGCCCGGAGGCAATATAAATATTGGTGCCCCTCCCCCCACACACAAACCACCCTAAATAAATACATGTTATGTATATTATGTTTAAAATGAAGACAGTGTGACATCTATGGACCTGCTAGGCAGGGGAGTAAGCCACTTAACCGTTATCAGACTTTCAGTTAAGTGATTTGAATGTGCAGGGGAGGAGAGGTGCCCCCTTGGGAGCAGAAGCCCGGCGGCAGATGACTCCATTGCCTCCCAGAGTTCTGCGTCTGGTATGGAACACAACATATGTAGACTGTGAGCATATTAGGGATTACAGATAACTTCCAAGAACACAATCGCAGGAAAGTATCATCTCTTTAGTCTACTGTAGTGTTGTGTTAGCTAAATAATGGTGCTAAGGGATACGGTCTTTAGGTCTACAAGCATTGGGTTGACACCACTAGGTTGACATGCAGCAAGGTCGACATGGGTTAAGGTCTACATGGGTCAAGGTCGACATGGATCTAGGTCGACATGGGTCTAGGTCGACATGACATTAGGTCTACACAAGCATTAGGTCGACATGGTCTAGGTTGTCAGTCAAAAGGTCGACATGGGGTTTTTACACTGTTATTTGAGCTGACATGTGCCGACAGGCGGTATTTCATGCCCTACCATCCACTAGGGCATGGTGGGAGAAAAAATAGTGTGCTGAGCGTAGTGAGGCACCATGCCCGAATTGATGCGAGGGGATGCAATGCACTTCAAACTGTGTCCATGTCGACTGTGTTGACAATCGGGTAAAAAAACAGTGAAAAACTCCATATCGACCTTTTGTCTGTCGAACTAGCCCATGTCGACCTAATGCTTGTGTCGAAATAATGTCATGTCGACCTAGAACCATGTCGACCTTGACCCATGTCGACCTTAACCCATGTCGACCTTGCTGCATGTCGACTTAGTGGTGTCGACCCAATGCTTGTCGACCTAGTAGTTGTAGACCAAACGATACACACCTGGTGCTAATTAGGTCACTTTTTATGTATTACCATATCAATGTGGCAGAACATGTGAGTGCTGTGCCAAGGGGAAAATATGCTTTGAGTCCACTCCTTTCTAGGCCCCACTCATAATATTCCACATGGTAGTGCTCCAAGCAATACAGACAGCATCCCAGTGCAGACAGCTCCCAGGGGACTGATATGCCATTCATGTAATGGATCACAAGACCTGTTCTTTGCACATGCGTGATCTATTTTTTCCTTTATTCATTGGATAAGGCTTAAACTGCTTTATTAAATGTGATATAAAATACACATGTAATGTAAAACTTAATTAGTTTTGCTGATACTGTGAGAAAGAAGGAGATGGGGGGTGGGGGTAAGAGAAGAGGGGAGGGGATAGGAGGGTAAAGGAGAGGAGAGTAAAGGAGGGGAGAGGAGAGTAGGGGAGAAGAGGGGAAAGTAGAGGAGATGAGGGGAGGCAAGAGGAGCAGAGGGAAAGAAAGAGTAGAGAAGGGGAGCATAGAGGAGTGAAGGGGATTGGAAGGGATAGGAGGGGAGATTAGAAGACCCCTCCTTCGTTAAAGCCCAACATTTCAGCCTGCCTTTGTAATGTATTTAATATTCATTCCCCTATTGACCAAAATAGCTGAAGATGTTCTGCTTAGTAATCTTAAAACTAGAAGTAACTCACATCACCCCGAAATGTAATACCACAATCAGCGAATGCTGTGCTTAAAAATTGTTATATAGATGTAGATGCTTCATTTATGCAGCGAGGAAACACCTGCTTTCAAAATAAATGCTTTTATATATCTCCTGTTACCTTAATTGTGGCAGTTACCTGTATGTTTTTCCATAAAATATATGAGGTGTAACAGATTTTGCAACATTCTAAAGATGTCACTTGTAAGTTATAATCATCTCTGACATCTTACATAACTATAACACTGCAGTGTACAATAAATGAAAGCTACTGTACTAATGTATTGTTATAATTCCTAAATGTGCTGCTGCATATTCTGAGCTCCCCATATGAATAATACAAATAGCAACAGTTATTGTCCTCCCTATGCTTCGGGACTGCGATCAGAATGAGAATCTTTCCTAAATGACAGGTGAAGGAAGTTAAGGAAAACTTTTTAAAATCTCTTTAGTTGCATAAAGTTGTCAAATCTGACGTATTAAATGTTGTCACAATTTTTAGTGTATCATATACGTCTAATCTGTTCAGCGAATGTCCGAAATAATGGCCTGTGTTTTAAGTAAAGAAAGGATCACTACAGCAGGATTTTTTTTTAAATAGAAGTTTTTGCATGGTAGGATTTAGCATTTTCCCTTACTTAGTAAGTAAGAGAGGCTTGGGCTGCCCAATCACTGTGGTAACTGCCAGAAAAATCCCCCTGATGTTTGAAGAGGTCAGTTCACCGGGTCACCCACCCTGGCCTCTCCCTGAGCTGGGCTCGCCAGGCCGCAGTCTCTAGTTAGTCTAAGTCTGGGTCTCGCCCTGCAAGGTCAGCTAATCCAGCTCTGATATAATTTTTTTGAGTCAGTTCATGGCCTACACCCACCAGGTGGCCTCTAAAATCGATTGTGACCTTTTGGCCCTGTCTAACAGAGGAATAGCATCCAACCTAGGAAAGGGTTTACACAGGCATGACAGCTTTCCGCTGAGTGTTATTAAGGATAGCACCAACCGTTTGGGAAAACAAGGATGTAGGTATAACGAGAATGGCTGTGCATCCCACAGCATTATATGGTCCATTATGAGGATGGAAAGTTTTAATTCTAGCATTGCGAGTAAAAGAGTAAAACACTAATACAACTGTTTTCTAAAGTGAAACTTTTCTAAACTTCAGCAGATGGTCACCTGACAAAGTCATCCGGACTAGTTATGCTACTACAGTCTAGGTTAAAAATCTACGAAAATGCAGATCACGTATTATAAACCTGTTATGGATTCTGCACAAAGGGAGTTTAAGAAATCTGCTGCTGAAGCACTAATATTATGATATAATTGAAGATGCATTGTTGGGACATAATTAATGCTGAAACGTGTGTGTAACAAAGTACTCTTAGCTTGTCAGCAAGTGAATCACTGGGCTCCTGGGTGGCTCTGTCCCTTCCCATTACTTGAACTTGACTTACTCTTCCGCATACAGATCCAAAGTTCAATTGAGAAGTTTAGTTGTGTGACTAATGTAACAAACTCTTCTTTGGGTTTGCGTGAGAAACATTGTATATTACCAAACACCCCCTCCAAGCAAAAGGTTAACAATATGCATTCATTTGAAGGATTCCAAATGGGTTTTGGATTGCTGTAAATAGCAGATGTAGTATAATGTATTGCTTATGACATATGCATAGCTCCTCATTTTATTAGGAGTTAGACATAATACTGGAGTAATTCTGTTTTATTTGTGATCTGCACAATCACATTGGAAGGTTTAAAGCACACACCTGATTATAGACAAACTTTCTTGGAATTAGTTATTTTATAGGATCTTCCTGAAAACCTTTAAGTTTTATTTCTCTAATAGTGTATATACATAGCACTTATGTTCTGCTATATTCATTATCCGGACCGTCATTAGTCCTGTGTTTATGACCGGTCCCTACTGGTTCAGCATAAAGTAAGAGTTATATTTGAAAGATTGATCTATAGGGGGATTATATGTACTTAAGGTCTATTTCAATCGAAGAATATCGATGTTGCAGTTCAAGGTCCAAAACACATCTTTACTAACTTTTAAAAATCAATATCACAAATTGTCTGTTAGTAACTTTGTGTTACAGCCCCTGAAACACAACATTGATTTAGCTAATTTTTTTTATTGATTTGCACTTGATAACAATGGATTGAAAATGAACTTTAGTAAATAAATATAGTCCATTTTGCACGAAACCCCATAACATTTTAAGAAAACAATGGTTTAATATAAGATAATTAATGTGTTGTGTTTTTATGCTACTAATAACCTTATTTGTTTATGTGAAGGCAGAAGTCTGTGTTGGATGGCAAATGACAAAACAAAAAGCAGTAAATTTACTAAAGATTGATTTTGTTTTTTACAATTTTGATTGGTAGTTAACTGATGTTGGGCATCCAGAGCTAAATCACACCTTTTTTTTTTTTTGTATTGTTTTCATAATTAACATACATTTATAACAATCAAACCAAATATCATACACGCAAATGAAAATAAAAGGTACTTGTCTCACAACTATTTTACATTTTTTCCCGCTAGCTAGAAACGGTTTCAATATTATAGAGAGGATCCTTGCACTAGCTCTAGTATCCATAATCGAAGTGCCATATATTGTCTTTTTATTATCTTGGTGTGCTTAACGTGACTATAGTGCTTCGTGTGACTGAGAAGCTTATTCTCTAGTGCATAAATTAAATCAACTTGTTATATTATTATAGATAGACCATTAACCTGGTCTTAGTGATGTGTTGTGAGTGTTCAATGTGTATTAGGTACTCTTTACCTAGCACGGCGCCCGCGATTTTGATCGTGGGCATCGCGGGTAAAAAAATCGGGGGCATCGCGGGCATTGAATGCACTAAAAATCGGGTGCGATGTGACCGACGCGATGCCTGCGATTTCCCATAGGGAACAATGTTAAATGTCTCAATTGACCCAATTTTCCTGTTCAATGCCTCAATTGCCCCGATTTTCCATAGGAAACAATGTTAAATGGCCCACAGAGGCCAAATAGCCACCCTGAAGTGTGAAATGGCCCCCACAATTGTTAACGCCACCCCACGATCAACGTGAACCCGAAGCGTGGCGAGCGCAGCGAGCCCGCGAGGGGCGGCGGTACGCTTCCTACGACCTTTTCATACCCCCACTATCCACGTCGGCGTGGAGTTGAGAATAGAATAGTGTGGCGAGCGCAGCGAGCCACCGAGCCCGAAGCGTGGGCTCGCTGCGGGGCTCGCTGCGCTCGCCACGCTTCGGGCTCGGTGGCTCGCTGCGCTCGCCACACTATTCTATACTCAACTCCATGCTGACGTGGATAGTGGGGGTATGAAAAGGTTGTAGGACGCGTACCGCCGCCCCTCGCGGGCTCGCTGCGCTCGCCACGCTTCGGGTTCACGTTGATCGTGGGGTGGCGTTAACAATTGTGGGTGCCATTTCACACTTCAGGGTGCCTATTTGGCCTCTGTGGGCCATTTAACATTGTTTCCTATGGAAAAATCGGGTCAATTGAGGCATTGAACAGGAAAATCTGGTCAATTGAGACATTTAACATTGTTCCCTATGGGAAATCGCGGGCATCGCATCGGTCGCATCGCACCCGATTTTTTAGTGCATTCAATGCCCGCGATGGCCGCGATGGGCGCCGTGCTAGGTAAAGAGTACCCTGTATTTATATTAATGATGCATGTGGTGGGAAATGAGATACATGGGAGAGGGGAAGAGAAAAAGGGGAAAAAAAGAGAGTGGGGTTTTTATGTATGTTGTGTGTTCCTAGTGGTTGTGTAAGTGTATAGTGTGTGTGTTTGTGTTAAGTGCATTAGTGTCAGTGTATGGGCCTTAGTGAAGTTAGCTTATTCTATTCACCTCCTCAGCTAATTTATCCTTATCCTAGTTGTGCAGTTTCAGGATAGTCTCTAAGAGTTCTTGACACCGTTTCCGCCTTACATATGTACCAAACATAAGAGATATACAAAGAAAAAAACAAAAAACAGACAAACATTTATTGCCCGGCCCTGCCACGTTTTAACCCAGGTTTATTCCTATATGATTCTCCCGCACTTCCTCTGACGTCTCTCGTGAGACCATGCTCCCCTCATAACGCATTCTACTTTTGTTACTCCTGTACCGCATTCTCAGCAGGAGCTTTCCTCTAGAGCTGCCTTCATATTAGTTTATATCTAAATGTTTCCATATCTAATCTTATTAATCTGTTATTGACCCAATAACCTGGCCTAGTGGTGCTTCTTCCTTTATAAATCATATAAGCGTTCGGATAAATAATCAAAAGAGTTGGCGCCAGATACAGAAAACAGAGAGACGGGGGGAAGAGAACACCAGACGACAAGAGCCCAGAGAGACTAGAGGAACCTGGGGGTAATGAACCAATTCCCCTCTTATATCTGTGGCCGCTCGTCCAGCCAGCATCCCCATACTTTATAGAATTTACTCGCTGTACCCCTACATATGTGAATATATTTTTCATGTTTTACGGTATAGTCCACTAGTGCTCTCCACTCCTCATACACTGGACCTGCATCCGCCAGCCAGGTCCTTGCAATTATTACTTTGGCCAAGGCGCATACATTATTAATGAAGGCCTTGTCCTCATTAAACATATGCCCATTGCTTGACACATTCAGCAAACAACCTCTATTTGTCAGGAGCTCCCTATTCACACCCAGTCCTACCAATGTTTGTATGACTTTCTCCCAAAAACCTTGTACAATTGGGCATTCCCAGGCTAGATGTTAGAATGAACCCGGAGAGGATTTACATTTCGGACAGATATCCGACGATCTGCCGCCAAATTTCATTAGTCTAGTCGTTTGTCATGTATGCCCTATGTAATATAAACATCTGGACTTGCTGTACTCTGACTGAGTTTGTCGCTTTAGGAACTGATGACATCGCCTTGATCCAGTCATCCATTTCTATCGAGCCTATATCACTTTCCCATTTCTCCCGCAGTTCACCTAGGTCGTCACCTTCACCCTGTAGTAGTTGATTACAGATTATGGAGATTCGATTATTTTTCTTGTCTAGTCTAAGTAGTTTCTTAAGTGGGGACATCCCAAACAGTGGTGGCTTATTTCTAAAATGTGCCCCCAGTGCATCCCTTAGCTGCAGGTATCTAAAAAAATGGCTTGTGGGGATTGCGTATTCCTCTTGTATTTGCTTAAAGGATTTAAATATGTTGTTATAATACAACTGACTAAGAGCATTTATTCCATAAGGTTCCCACACTGCCGCTACCTGGAGGAGCTTGACTTCTTTTATACCCTGGGGGTCATTGAGGGGGTACTCTTCATCTATTTCAGTAAATCCCACCATCTTATTCATTACTCTCCAAATCTTAACTGCTTGGACTACTATGGGTGTATCTTTTTTATGAGTCTGTCCCTTCAAAACTTTCTGCAGGGGTGTTAACCCCTTCTCATGCTGCATAACCGCCTCGACTACCGCATTGTTCTTAAATACGGGCCCTACCCAATCTATTAATAATGTAAACTGACTTGCCATGTAATACCATTTAAGATTGGGCAGGGCTAAGCCCCCTTTGTCTCTTTTCCTAGTTAGGGTTTGCATTCTGATCTTTGAACGGGCATTGTTCCATATAAAGGAGACTAGTATGCTATTTATTTTCCTAAAAAAGGAGTCCGGGACATATTCTGGCGACTGCTGTAGGATATAAAGGAATTTCGGGAGCACCACCATTTTTATCAGGTTCACTCTACCCGCGGTTGTCAAAGGGAGTTTACCCCACACTTTAGTTTTTTTAGATAAATAGCCTACTAATGGTTCTAGGTTTAATTTCCTATATTCAACGGGATCCCGAGATATCCATACCCCAAGATATTTAAAAGAATCTACCCACCTAAGAGGGGTGTCTACTAAGGGAGAATGCGAGTCACTTGTTCTAATTGAAAAAATACTGGACTTGTTCCAGTTCACACTAAATCCAGAGTAGCCACCGAATTTCGTGATGACGCTCATAACTGGCGACGCTGCCTTACTGCCATCCGCTAGGAATATTAGAAGATCATCAGCATAGAGCGCCACCACGTCCTCCGTGTCGCCGATCCTAAATCCCTCTATTTCTGGGTGCTGTCGCATAATGCATGCCAATGGTTCTATGGCCAATGCGAATAGTACCGGCGATAATGGACATCCTTGTCTTGTACCTCTGTACAAGGAGAAGGGTTCTGAGATATGCCCGTTTATAGCCATTCTAGCCCTTGGGTCTGCGTACAATAGTTTCACCCACTTTATAAAGCTTAGGCCAATTCCCATTGCCCCCATCACCTCCCAGAGGTAAAGCCACTCGACCGCGTCAAAAGCCTTGACCGCGTCGAGCGACATCACCACCGGGAGGGGGCGGCCAGCGTGTGAGGCCTGTAAATGTAAATGCAGCTTTCGCAGGTTGACCGACGTCGACTTCCCCGGCATAAAGCCGGTTTGGTCTGCGTGGATCAGCCTACCTATATACCTATACAACCTAGTTGCCAACACCTTTGCCAGGATTTTCGCCTCTGTGGCTATTAAAGAAATCGGTCTGTATGACTCCAACAGTAGCGGGTTTTTTTCCGCTTTTAATAATACAACTATTTTTGCATCGAGCATGGATTTAGGCAGGCTATTATTGTTGTAACTTGCGTTAAAGGTCTCCAGGGCCGGCGCCACCACTAGGCAGGACTAGGCATTTGCCTAGGGCGCCGGCCACTGGAGGGCGGTACCGAGCCGCCGAGGTACCAGAAAGCATCATTCCTGCCCGGCGTCAATCAACGCTGCCCCCCGCGCGCCGCCCGCTCCCGGGGATTTCAGCAAGGACGGAGAGCAGTCGCAGCACCCGGAAGCTGTACATCGCAGCAGGTACAGCGCAGCAGGTACAGCGCAGCAGGTACAGCGGTGCGCCCAACCACCCACCCACCCACTCTCCCGCCGCCTCTCCCGCCGCCTCTCCCGCCGCAGCAGTAGTAGTATCGGCCGCAGCAGTAGTATCGGCCGCAACCCCCCCCGCCGTGCCGCAGTAAGTATTGTCCGCATCCTGCCCCCCCCTCCGGGCGGGCGTGCGGGTTTTGCCTGGGGCGGGTGGGGGGCTTGCACCGGCCCTGAAGGTCTCCAGTAGCAAGGGGGCCAGCATTTCTGAGTATTATTTATATATCTCAGCTGGGATGCCACCCCCTGGCAATGCACCGATGGCATCCTTCACTTCTTGTATATTAAGTGGGATCTCAAGATCTGTCATATCTTCATATGATAATTTTGGCAAATCTATATTGCTCAGGTATTCACTTATCTCTAGCTGGCTGCACTTTGTTTTAGATTCATAAATCGCCCTAAAGTAATCTCTAAAAGTATCGCTAATTTCTTTACTATCACCTGTTGCTCTCCCAGTTGAATCTGTTATTTTTACAATCATATTGGAGGGGCTGTCTACTTGTGCAATTTGGGCCAGGAATCTGCCCGCTCTATCTGTTGTTGCATATCTGATTTGGGAACTGTGTAGCATCATTCTAGCATTTTCCTCCTTCACGCAATTAACCCATTTCTCCTGTGCATCCAGCCACTTCTTTTTTGATTCTGCATTATTGCTCTCTATGGCCCTTATTCTGGTCGGTGCGGTTATATCCGCGTGCGTTCGGGCCGCCGATGTTTTGTGTCTGCGCATGTGCAGAGGCGTCTCTGCGCATGTGCGAGCGGGGCGTACGGCCAAATCCCGCATGATATGTGAACACTCCGAACAGGGGGTGGAGAGGGGCGTGAAGGGCTATTTGGGCTCATTACCATATGCATACGCCCCGCATTTTATGGGCGTTCCCATGCAAATGCTGGGCGTACGTATGGTAATGCAGCCGTGACGCATGTGTAGGGGGCAGACATATGACATCGCCGGATGTCAGCTGCCCGCCCAGATCCCTGCTTTTGCACGGAAAAATGTCCGTGTGGTCTGAGGTTGCGGGAGCTGGTGGAGCACTCGGTCCTGCATTCGATGGTCTGCGACCATCGAATGATGGGGGAGGTTCCCTGAGATGGAGGAGGCGTATTCCGTGAAAAATACACGTGCGGTCCGTTCGGACAGCTTCTTACCGCGTATGGACGGAGTTGGCGATCTGTATGGAAGGCGGGGTTTCGCACGCACGGTCCTGGCCGCATATTCGGATCCGGCCGCACCGATCAGAATAAGGGCCTATGTAACACTTTTCTCGGGCATCACACTCCACTTCAAGCTTATGGATTTTGGTTCGGCTTTCTCTCTTTAATTCACTAATGCTTTTTTTCAATCCCCACCTCATGAATGCTTTAAAACAGTCCCACACAATGTCTGCCGGGGCAGTGCCTCTGTTTAACTCCCAGTATTCCTTCCATTGCTCCTGACAGTTAATTTTCTCCTCCAGTTTATCCATCCACCTCGCATCGAACCTCCAGAAGGGATTCCTTCTACCACTACTGTCCATTAATTCCAGGGATATCGGGGAATGATCCGATATCCCCCTGGTTTTATACTCTACGTTTAACACATTTTGCATTAACTTTTTCGATATAAACATCAGATCGATCCTGGAGAAAGAATGGAAGGTGGATGAAAAACACGAGAACTGAGCTGCCTCAGGGTTTTTTTCCCTCCACGGATCAACCCAACCTAAATTTTTAACAAATACATCAAACCCTTTGTTATTCCTGAGGCCTGCTGTTGGCGACCCACTCCACCTGTCGCGCTGGGTGTCCAGAATGTTGTTAAAGTCTCCAGTACATATAACTGGAAGATCTGGTGCCTCAGCCACAAACTCTGCTGCCTTCTATAATGCTTCAAACGAGAATGGAGGAGGAATATACATCGCCAACAGCAGCATCTGATTGGAATGGATGGTACAATCGAGAAAGATATATCGCCCGTTTGGGTCGATTTTCTTACGATTGCATATGAATGGAAGGGACTTTTTGACCAGGATGGATACTCCCCTAGAGGATGTAGAGAAGGGGGCATGAAACGTCAGACCTACCCATGTTTTTTTAAGACACATTAATTTATTCCCTACTAAATGGGTTTCAACTAAGCACGTTATGTCAGCATTATATTGTTTAACCTGCTTCAACACAAGGGATCTCTTAATCTTGTTATTCATACCCCTAATATTCCAAGATATGATCACCACCATTTTATCTCATACTGCTAAATTTTTATCCACCATATTGGACTACCCCGTTTCCGACTATTTACTGTTCTGTCGCAGCTGATTGTCCTCCTCACACTCATTCAATCACCACATACATAAATATTGAATACCAGTATAAAGAAGCAGATAATCTTAGTGAATTATGCCATAATAAAACACCTGAATCAATATCACGCGGGAAAGGCGCATTATGTGGCCTTAGCCACCACATACATACTTGAGTTGCAAAAACACCATGGACTGCCTGGCCAGGCAAAACATTTACACATAACAATCTTACACATAAACAATCCCCCCCACCCTCCCCCCTCCCTGCATACCATACCCCCTTTGGCATACTTGTACCCTGTAAAAAAAAAGAAAAAAACAAACAGAAAGTAGCACAGATAAAAAAAAGGAAGAAAAAAGAAGGCTGTCTCGCCACATCTATGGGGCTGTTATACTTTAGAGCTCACCAAAAGGCGGTGAGCCCCCTGGACAACATTAGATACTTCTTATGCCTAATAACTTTATGCATTTCTATTTACTAGTTGCCAATTGATGAGGCCCTGGGGCCCATTTGTCAATCCATACTGCTGCCTCATTCACTGTCTGAAAAAAGACTGTTTCATTCCCAGCCACAACTCTCAGCTTTGCTGGGAAGATCATTGAATATTTGAGCCCCTTTTCACGAAGCCTTTGCTTAATCTCAAAGAATTTGGCCCGTTCTTTCTGTACTTCAATTGCGAAGTCTGGAAATAGCGAAAGTTTTGCACCATTGTAATCCAGTGGACCCTTTTGTCTAGCTAGCCGAAGCACTGTGTCCCGGTCCTGGAAATTCATAAATTTCATAATAATCGTCTGTGGCGGTGCGCCGGGGGGAGGGAGTCTGAAGGGCACCCTGTGGGCTCTTTCAATAACAAAAAATTTTGAGAGTAGTTCACCGCCCAGTTTATCTCTTATCCATTTTTCCAAGAAGGGAATTATCTCTGCCCCTTCCTCTCGTTCCGGCAGTCCTACCAGCCTTGCGTTATTTCTTCGGAGTCTCCCCTCCATATCCGCCATTTTGTCTCTAACCTCGCGCATTTGCTCAGACAGTTTGTTCACTTTTGACGACAGTGTGCTGTTGCTATCCTCAAGATTCGAGACACGTACTTCTGCCTCTTTAATTTGCTCTTTGACCTCTTTGATGTCTTGTTTCATTGAGCTTATATCTGCTTGGATAGTTCCCATTTTTTCTAACACCCATTGCTCACTGCCATTTATAGCTTCTAGCAATTGTTGCATCGTGATTTCATTTTCGTCAGATCCCAGCGGGTTCATACCCTTGGTGGGTGTATTCTGGGGAGTTGAGGCTGGGGTTTGCCCTCTGCTATTTGCCTGTGATCGTGCAAATTTTTCTAAGCGGGCGGCCGCCACAGCATTACCTTTCGGCATTGTGGTATATCACTCTTGTTGTCTGTTTCCGTTCCACTATTGCCCAAGTAATTTGGATAGTGTATCAATTTTTAAACCAGGGCGCCCCAAGACTGCCCCGGGGGCTGCGGTGCAATATCCTATTAATCAAGTGAGGCTATTTACAGGAGACCCCGCAGGATAGAATGCTTTGCTGCAAAGGTAGTTCACCAACTGTAGCTTTCAGGAGATACAAAGAAATGGCTTATGGTGCTGCCGCTGTAAACACGTTTTTTAGGAGCTTCCTATTGCAGCATATGCTTTTCTGCTGGCTCATAGGCCGCACTTCCCCTGTGCCTAACCGTCGCTTATGTCCCTTATCCCGGAGATGGGACTCCACAACCCGTGTATTAGGACTGGAGCGACTCAGTACTTGTCTTGGAGGGCTCAGACTGGTGCGCTGTAACGCCGGTGCCCCGCACCCCTAATTTCCAGGCCTGTTGCCACCAGCCTGGGAAATAAACAGCTGCAATACTGTATAGTCAATGCTAGTAGCTGTGAGGCCGATCAGATACCCAGCGATTACAACAGACCACTGCCTGTGCATAGGTTCCACGTGACCCCAACAAGTAAGGTAGGGCTTCGCAATTTACAGTCTTGCCCCCCGCACACACCACCTTTTATCACCGCCCAGTAGTTCTACGCCCGTCCGTTCAGGTGATCCAGCCGGATCCTTCGCCCGCAGGGTACGAGCAGCGCACACCGCCAGCTGCCTGTTGCGTCCGGCGCTCGCTTCCAGTAGCGCCTGTCCTGTTCACCTGTAGCCCGGTGGACTCCCACTCCGGCGGGAGCTACTCCTCACGTGCAGCCTGCTCTCACCGGCATCCGCCACGCCAGCCGGACGGTGGACGCGTCGCGTGCACCCAGAGCCTTCTTCCTCCACTGATCGCGGCCGCAGGAGAACTCGTCCGGGCGTCTCTGTGTTGGTAAGCCGGGGACCACCAGGCCCCCGCTGGAATACAAAGGGGAATCAGGTACGAGGCAGGTATGGGTGTCACGGAGCTTCTAAATCAGGGAACCTCATGCAGTTTTCCCGATCTTAATGCATATCACGGATGGTTGTCCAGGGAGCTCTCTACTTCACTCCTCACTCCCGCCTTGCCGTGGCCACACCCCCGAGACCCAGCTAAATCACACCTTTACTAACAGATTCATTTTTATATTTACTTCTAAATGTTAGTAAATGTGCGTCCTAGCCCTGGAAGCCCAGCATAGATTAGGTTACATTTTTATTTGATCTGAAATCAATTAAAATTGTCCTTTAATAAATATACCCCAAAACACTTAAGATGTACTCCAAGTACAAGAAAAAACGATTATACTATTATAGATAGACATAAGATGCAATCATTGTTCTATAACCAGAGGCGTAGCTAGGGTGGCGCCGGCGGAGCTTGTGCTCTGGGTGCCAACTGTTTGCAGGGCGCCCCCCTGCTGTGGCCAGCCTAAGGCGAGATATACTAACTACCATCGCCGCGGAAAGTGTCCTTCTCCGCATACCTTACTGCCTCCTCTCCACCCGTTCTGACCATCTGCAGGTCCTCTATAGTCACGGTAGCGTCTCTGCTACCGCATCCTTTCCACAGCGGGACAGTCTGCTGCCGCCATGTAGCGCGTGGGCTGGATGTGCAAGACGTCCCAAAGTCCAGACATGCACACTCTGGCCCGGTGCTTGACATGGACTTACTAGACCCCTCTCGTGCGCCAGACATGTCACATCACGCACGGCAGCAGCAGACTGGCCAGCTGCGGATAGGAGGTGGTAGCAGAGACACTGCCTTGACTATGGAGGACCTACAGACACTCAGAGCGGGCAGTGGGGAGGCAGTAAGGTATGCAAACAGAAAAACGGAGAAGTAGGACACTTTCCGCCGTGGCAGTAGTTAGTCCATCCCGCCCATAGGAGTGTACAAAGCATGCACATTCCCTAGAACAATTATATTAGTTCTCCAGGTCAAAAAACTACAGAATTAAATTATTCATTGTATGTTTACTGTATATTCCCAATTTCCTTATCTGGTTAAAGCATTGTCTTAAATGAATCAGGAGATAACATATATGTCATACAATATTAGAAAGTTATGACTATTATAATTATTATTTTATAATACTGATATGACTTAAACTTTTCAATGTAGGTCCTTCTTTCTGTGTATGCCAAGGTTGAGTGGACGCAGCATCAATGGCCGATGGTTACTCATATGACCGATGTTCATGGTAATTGGATGACGCACCTGCTCGCTCCTAGCGAGCAGGTAAGGCCCTTAGACCACAGCATAGGGGTGGTTCTGTAGATCTGTCTGATAACAGGGTGAAGCCACAGCTTTTTTCAAGCAAATACAATTGCACACAGATGCCAACATTTTTACATGCAACTCTGAATCTGCTATTACATGTGAAATATTGAACCATAATTAAAACATATCTCCATTTATAGATGTATGGAGTAGTGGATGATATAAAGGAAATCCCCTGCATATATATGGAGCAGATTGCATAGCCACGCCCCTCACCGGCACCCTGGACCTCCTTGTTGAATATCTCCTGGAAGAGAACAGCAAAATGTTGGTACGTTTCCTACATACAGTATATTTTATTTCTGTTTTACATAAAAAATATTTTGAAGGGCTTTTCATGCATTCAAGAGGACTACACTGAATAAATAAATACACTGTGTATATAGATAGCCATGAGCATTCACACTTGAAAATTAATTTCACACAGCAGGGGCGTAACTAACTATTTATCGCCCCCCCGCCGCACGTTTATTCGGCGCCCCCCACCTAAACTGCCCCCCCTTCTTACCTGCGGTCTGCGTCCGACTCTCGCCCGGCTCTCTGTCGGGACCTTCCTGACGTCACGGTCCCGGCCGGCTCCTGCTGCTACAATGAAAACGGACTCTTAGAAAATGGCTGCCCCCATACTGCAGACAGAAAAGTATGGGGGCAGCCATTTTCTAATTGTCAGTTTTCATTGCAGCAGGAGCCGGCCGGGACCGTGACGTCAGGAAGGTCCCGACAGAGAGCCGGGCGAGACGCAGACCGCGGGTAACAATAGCCCCACAGCCCCCCCCGGCGGCGCCCCCAATTTCTCTGCGCCCCCCAGCCACCGTGGGGGCTGCGGAGCTATAGTTACGCCACTGTCACACAGATCAAACACATAAGGAAATACTATAATAAGGCCTTATATCCTTTTTACTCCTAATAATAGATAATATAGAGAGATGCTTGATCAATGATACAAATAGGGATATTGGTCCTTATTCTGGTTGACTCGCAAGGCTGCGAATTTCACAGCCTAGCGAGTCCCTCAGATGCTGCCCGCTGCCCGCAAGATCACCCGCCCCCCCTAACCCCTGCAGACTTGTGAATGGATGATTTGCATAATCATCCATTTGCAGCCCTGGGTGCGGGACATTCGATGGTTGGTGACCATCGAATGATTTCTTCAGCGCTTGCATATCTGAGACACCTCTATGGTGTCGCTGATCTGCGGGCGCCCTGTGCGAGGACAGGGTGGGCAGCTGACATCTGCTGACATTAGCTGCCCGCCCCCCGCACCCGCGCCATCAGGGAATTACCATGGAAATGCCCAGCTTCTCAGGGGAAAGCCCACGAAATGCTTGGTATTCCCACAGGCAAATTCCCCAACCCACCTCCCCACACCCATCCGTGCCCCCCTCCGGACTTCTGTGTGCGAGTGCTGTGGGCACTCGCACACAGCGGCTGCACATGTGCAAAAAACCCTATGCGCATGCACAGTCGCGAACAATCATCGCGAACGCACAGGGGACCGATTGATTTAAAATAACCACCATTGTGGGACATTTAATGACAGTACTGAAAGTTGTGAACATGTACTATAGAACCCAATCAGGTATTTGCTTTCATTGTCAAGGCATGGTTTAGATGGATAAAAGTTAGTTGCTTATTTCTTATTGGTTATGATAGCTTTGGTATAACGATCACCTATCAGCAGTATTAATAAATAACCCCCATTGCCAGTTATAGATCAATTATTTTTTTCCTTCAAAATACAACTGATCTAAAAATAAGTCAAATAATGTTTTAAAATTCAAAATATTAAGTTCAAGTATAGTATTCAAAGCAATGTGGGTCAGATACTAACTGATGGTGCTGTATAAAAACCAGCTGTTCCTGATTAGAGGACTGCTGACCACTGAACCAGTTCTGTTGTGATGTCTATGGCATTGCATGACAAGAAGGCATTTTTTGCTCTGAAGATTGACCAGACTGGAAAGAAGCATGCATGCAAAGCAAAGCACATGAAACAAATAAAACAGAGTAGATGGCTAGTTAGCCCAAAATCACAGATGCAAATTGGGTTTACTAATAAAGTTGCAATTGAGAAAAAATCTTATTGTGCATAAAACAGTAGCATACTGATTTACGGAAGGCACACGTCACTTCCATCCCATTTACACCCCTTGTTTTATACCATGCCTTTAATGTGCAACAAATTATTTTGATTATATGTATTAAGGAGACTTGAAAAACCCCTACAATACAAGAGACATTGAGTATAAGAAAATACAGAGGTTATACAAATAACCAATCATTTTCTTGGAGCATTTAAAGACAGCTCATCGTGAGTGGTTTGCAGGGCTGGTGACCATCATCATTATCAGAGCCATACCTAGGGGTGTGTGCGAGCGGTGCCAGCAGACATAGGGGGTTATTCTGGTTGATTTGCTAGGATGCAAATTTGCACCCTTGCAGAACCCGCCCTGCAAATGGGGGTACGCCCGCCTCCCCCCTCAAAGCATGTGTTCGCACGCAGGGCCTGCAAATAGATGTTAAACATAAACATCCATCCGCAGCCTGTGAGAGAACACTAACATCATTCGATAGTCGCCGACTCTCAGGTCACTTACATTTGCCTGCCCACTTGGGAGGAAGCGGGCGGGCAACTGGCATCACGGCCCAATTAACATGGGAATGCTCAGCGTTTACATGAGAACGCCCATAAAATGCCAGGTGTTCCCCTGATGCCACCCCCTGCGCACCCCTTTCCTCCCCTGCCTGTGCGGCACAGGGGGTCTGCACATGTGCAGGGAATGCTCGAGGAATGATTTTCCTCCCTTCGTAGTCTATATTTACTTTTATCCTGGTAATGGCTGAAATAGGTCATGTGACCTTAGCGCCCTCTCCGAGCAGGTATAGGCATGCCTGCTTTCGCAGGTGTCCGCCCAGTGTTTCGATGGGTGCGCCCACTGTTTTTGTGGGGACGCCCATAAAACAGTGGTCAGTCCCCAGCGACTCCCTCCTGCATGCCCATAATTTAGTTAACACCCCAGCAAATCTAATACTCACTGAAGGTGTTTGCTCCAGGGGTTCACGCATGCGCCTGAGTGACTAAGCGCATGTGTAGACCCCCACCATTGGGGACAGTAACAAATTTGTACCTGTGCGAACACGTCTGAATCAGCCCCTGAGAGTACTACCCCTACACAAGCAGAGCAGCGTGAAGCAGGATATACCTCCCAATTTATTTTACAGTAGGCACAAAGCGAGGCCAGTAACCCGCCAGAACCAGGACCTGATGTTGCAGATTTCCCTGCCTGCTCATGTCCTCATTTCAGTTGTTTCTCTCTTGATGCTGGAATGTTGGGGTCCCATTTGGTGAAAGGATAGGTACATGAAGCATTCAAACATGACTACACTCCTGCCCCCCCGACTAAACAATAAATCAATATCATACATAAGTAGTGATTAGGTCTCCCGGCAATCTGCTCAAACATAACATTATATAGCACCTATCACACCGCCACCATTATTTTAATAGCCTATGTTGCCACTCACATTACAATATGACTTACTTTTTCCCATGTTCCTTATGTTGCAGATGCAGCCTCCACTCTTGCTGACTACACACAGAATAGTCCACATGTCAGGTGACCTGGACCACAGAATGGGCATATGTCCTGAAGATGTTACACCCATAGTCAATTAAAAATATTATTATACTGTATAAAAAGTCTCATCTATCTTCTAGTGCATTTTCTAGGGGCAGAGGGCTGACCAAGGGCTGAACACAAGGCCAATGTTGATGGAGTTGTTCTGCTAAAATTCTTTAAAACTCCTTTGCACGTAAGTCCCGTGGTGTGTACGCACAAAGGCGCAGTTGCGATTGATATGCTCTGCATCATAAATATTGTGTGTTCCTGGGTGGTGATTGAGAGGTGTCTGAATCAGACCCAGTCTGTGCTAAATATTCCATTAAGAGACATTCAGCAAAATTAGTGTAGAGTTCTATCTGATGCCCACTGATGGTCAACAAGGGAAACACAGGCACACGTAGAGGGAAAAGAACTGAGCAGGATGACCGGTGGCTGTAGAGAAAGTTTCTTGGCTGCAGCTGCCAACCTGGCACTTGAGATGATTCTCTCTTGTTAACCACATCCCCAAAATATGATTCCCCGGAAGACCTTCATTTTTCCATCTTTATTTTCAAACCACCATGAAAGTGATCCTGACCACTACTTACATTTATTTTAAGCAACAGTAAATTAAAAGTGGAATGTGTTTGGAGTCTAACTGCCACCATGCTGGCTAAATCTCAGGTTGATGTTTACTTTGTGAATGCAAATAATATTCGTTTATTTACAGTTTCTTATATAGCGCAGCAGATTCTGTTGCACTTTACAATAGTAGACAGTGATAAAACAAACTGGGTAACAACAGACAGACTTGGAGGTAGGAGAGCCCTGCTGCAAGCTTACAATCTATAGGGATATAGGGGGGGAAACACAAGGACAGGCACCAGTAATAGCATAGCAGTCCCACCAAGTTACAAGTCCAGAAGGGAAGCTATATAATACATAAGTGCCTCGGAGGGTTATGTGTGTGTGGTACTTATATATGATAGGCTTTGTATCTTGGGTGGCTGGATAGAAAGACGAGCTCCCTCATTGATGGAGGTCAATAATAAAATTCTAAAGATCCTGTACTACCAAAGACAGGCAACATTGCCAGATATTGAGAAGGGATTACAGAGATATTATACAAAATGGGGCGTATACCTGGACATACTAAATGTAGACACACGTGAACATATTGACAAGCTGTTTGAACATACCTTCTGGTACTTATTAAAATCTGTCATCTTAATGCATTCGCTCGGGATGGGGTTTGGGAGAGAGGTGTGGGATATGTGATTTGCATAGTACTTTAATTGTCATAAATGACACAGTATATCATGAACAGGTCTGACACGGATTTGTTATGTTACCCCTTGTCTTGTCTTGTTTCCCTATTTTATTTCCCTTTGCTATTCCTTTTTTCTTCATCTATTTCTCTTCTTTATATTTATGTTACTGTATTTGTGATATTTCTATGAATACAAAAGAGGATAAGCGCTACATTGTACTGTTGTAATTGGTCAGGAATTAATCACAGGTATCGTCTTCTGATAAACTAGGAAATGGAGCAGTTTCTGGACATTTTTGACACTGCCATCTTTTGTATATCAACGTATATGCATGCTTGAAGACAGAGCAGCTTTTGGATATTCTCAATACCCTCTGTATACTAACATATATGTATGCCTGAAGAAGACGTAATGGACCAAGAATTATTACTGCTCTTAGGAGATGGATATTCTATTACATGGTCCTAATATCTACTCTATTACTGGGGGATAACATATTTACAGATAAACCGATTCCTTTGCTTTATTGTCACCTTGTAATAATGGGGCAGATGTATTAATCCTTAACAAGAGATAAATTCAAGTGTGTATAAGGAGAGATAAACGTCCAGCCAATCAGCTCCTTACTCAAACACAGCCTGTAACATGGCAGTTGGCAGGTGATTGGCTGGATGTTTATCTCTCTTTGGCCCTTATTCTGATCGGTGCGGCCCGATCAGAATATGCGGCCGCGACAGTGCAGGCGAATCCCCGCCTTCCATACGGATCGCCACCTGCCGTCCGTACGCGGATATGTGGCGATCCGCATGAAATTGGACGGGGATACGCCTCCTCCATGGTGGGAGCAGCCCCTGCATTCGATGGTCGCCGAACATCGAATGCAGGGCCGCACGCTCCACCAGGTCCCGCAACACAAGACCACACGGACACTTGTCCGTGTGAAATCTTGTATGGGGGCGGGCAGCTGACATCCGGTGATGTCAGATGCCCGCCCTGTACCCACGCGTCACGGCCTCATTACCATGCATACGCCCCGCGTTTGCATGGGAACGCCCATGAAACGCGGGGCGTATGCATAGGGTAATGAGGATAAGTAGCCCCTCACGCCCCTCTACGCCCCCTGTGCGGCGTATAGAGAATCCTTGCGGCGAAATCGCCTGCACATGCGCAGAGTGACCTCTGCACATGCGCAGAAGATAAACATCGGCGGCCCGTACGCAAGCGGGAATATCCGCATCGATCAGAATAAGGGCCTTTATCACACTTGCATTTATCTCTTGTTAAGGCTTAACACATCTGCCCCAATGACACCAATGTATCCACTGGTTTCTACATCAATGTTTATTGTACTGTATTTTCTGACAAAACTTAAAAAGTTTATAAAAAATATATATATGATAGGCTTGCCTGAAGCCGTGAGTGTTCAGGGATCGCTCTAAAGTTTGGAGGCTAGTGGAGAGTCTTATTTTGCGTGGAAGGGCATTCCATAGGATGGGAGCAGCATGATAAAAGTCCTGTAATAGTGAATGGGAGCTAGTGATCCTTGCAGAAGAGAGATGCAGATCATTTTTTTCTGAAACATGCACACAGAATCTATTTAAGATTTTAAAATAAAAATATATTAAATAAAGTTAGCCCCAGGAACCCTAATTGTACATAAACTATGTTCATTTGCAGGGTAATCTTAGCATTGTTAATAAATTAGCTTAAACTGAAATACACTAACATTGTAGACATAATAATCCAGTTACCACGATGTCAACCCCAATAATGCAGACATAATTCAGCTGAAGTTCCCAGAGTCCCAGATGCTGATTCATTCCGATGAGTGGTGATCATCAAACCATTAATCCATTAATCAGGAAAAAAAACTGATGATCCATCAGGGAAAATCAGGAAAGCGTGTTGGATATCCACGATTACATGACCACAGCGGCAACAGAACAGGAAATTGGGGCAATATATTTGAGTTGTATGGGCCTCATGTTAATATTTTCACTGTTAGTATTACTGTATAACGGAAAACATGCTGTCTTGTTGACATTGTGACTGCATTACTGGGTTGCATTTTAGAGCGGTAACAGGTAATGAGTTCAAAGCTCATTGAGAGTGTGTTGATGGAATTGCAGGCTACGCCACCCTATCAGTATGCTTAGTGCTGTTGCAAGTGTGCACTGATAAAGACAACGGCTACAAGACCAACCATACAGATAGAGGTGAAAAAAGCGCAGAGATAAATACAACTCTGTATGCATGTGAAAATCTGCATTTAGGGGTTATTCAGTCCTGACCGCTATTGTGCAAATTCACAATCATATGTATGGATCATAGTGGTATACGTAAATCCAGCATCTGGCAAGTCAGCAAGTGGGATAAATGTTAAGGTCCATACACACTGGGCGATTATTCTCAGCGTGTATGGACAGCGATGACCGCTGTCATTGATTTCCACCTGCCCGGCACTGTCAGCAGGGGGCAGATGGCTTTCCATAGCACAGCGCTATGCAAAGCCGTCCTCAAAGCCACTCATCTGCTGGCAATACCAGCAGATGAGCAGCTTTCCTGGTGATGATGCTGGTGCGTGCATCACCGCTCACCGCCGGGCCATAAACACTGGGCGGCTTTGAGTTGAAAGCCGCTCAAACTTGGTATTTTCATCGTCTTTCAGCTCAAAATCGCCCAGTGTGTAATTGTATGGGCCTTTAGAGTATGTCCTTTCAATTTAAAGACATTAACATGTATCCCATTAATGCCAACTGGATTGCAGCCTAGCACTATTTTCGCTGACAGCTCGATGAAGAGAAACTAGCCAACTTTTTGGGCAAGAAGTAATAGGATGAGAGAATCAGAAAGTGAGAGATTTGGTAAGAAATCTCCAGTTTTTTTAAAAGTGGCAATCATTTACACTGCAAAACCACTTTGATTTTGTAGTGTAAATGGGTCGATGATGAGCTCTCACGCCTTGGCCAAGATCTCATGTGCACAATGAATGCTCTCGGGCTCACTCAAGTCATCCCCTCTGCTACACATAAAAGTGGCCACACTCTTGATCTTGTCTTCCAGATTGGACTAGAAGTATCTGACCTAAAGATAAACCCAGTCACATGGTCAGACCACCACTCAATATGGTTCTCAGTCGCAACCCCTCAAAATAGATCTGTGACCATGGAATTGACCAAATATCGCCCAAGGAGGGCTATGACTCCTCAGGCCATGGCAGCTAACTTGAACCTCTCAGCAGTGATGGGGACCTGTAAAGATCCATGTTCCCTAGTCCATTTTTATAACAGGGCTGTGACAGAGGCACTGGATACTATAGCCCCATTGCGTATTCGACCCTGCAAACCACACCATCAAGCTCCCTGGTTTGACAACAGTATTCGTGATCTCAAGAAAAGGGGTCGTATACTTGAAAGACGATGGAGGAAGACAAACCTGGCAGAGGATAAATTAAATCTAATCAAACACATTGGAATATACCAATCAACAATCACCCGCAAGAAAACAGTGTTCCTTTCAAATGAGATCATAACAGCAAAAAATAGGCCCGCTCAGCTTTTCCGTACAGTGGAGATGCTTTGCAAACCAGCATGCCTGCAGCCTGATGTAACCCTCTCGCAGTCAAGATGCAATGAGTTTGCCAAATTCTTTGCAGATAAAGTATCTATCATCCGGGCTGGAATCCCCACAGTGACACCAAAGGAGTTCCAACAGACCAAGCCTGCCAGTTTAAGACACTTGCCTTCATGGGACATCTTTGACCAAGTGGATGTACAATACATTGCTGGAATTTCCAGACTGTTGCGTCCCTCCTCCTGTGATCTGGACCCTGCCCCATCCAAGCTTCTTTTAGGGTGTATGGAAATAATCGGCCCTGCATTTGCAAAAATAGTTCAATGCTCTTTGCAGACAGGCGTTTTTCCCGAACCACTAAAGGAAGCAATAGTCAGACCACTTCTTAAAAAATCTAATTTAGACCCTGACTGCATGACCAACTACAGGCCAGTATCAAATCTTCCTTTTCTAGGAAAGGTTATTGAGAAAGTGGTTGCAACTCAACTAGAGACCCACCTGTTAACCCATGACATTTATGATCCATTCCAGTCAGGATTCAGGAGAAGACATAGCACAGAAACAGCTCTGGTATGTGTGCTCAATGATCTTCTAAATGCAAGGGATAGAGGAGACTGTTCAATCCTAATCCTTCTGGACCTCTCTGCAGCATTTGACACCATTGACCATGGGATTCTAATTGAGCGCCTGAAGAATTTCTGTGGCCTGGGTGGCACAGTCCTTAGCTGGTTCAAATCATTTCTTGCTGGCAGGTCACAGAGAGTTGCATCGGGAGTATACTCTTCACCACCAGTGCCGTTGTCTTGTGGTGTCCCACAGGGCTCTATACTATCTCCCATGCTTTTTGCAGTATACATGCTTCCACTTGGTGACATAATCAGACGTCACGGCCTGGTCTACCACTGCTATGCAGATGATACCCAACTGTACCTGTCCTTTGCTCCAGGCACCGATAACACAATAACAACCTTAAATGGCTGCCTAGCTGAGCTCCAGGAGTGGATGAGTGCCAGTTGGCTGAGACTGAACCCAGATAAAACAGAAGTCCTGATGATAAATTACAGGACAAGACGGCAGCATAGCCAACTGACAGGTCTTAAGCTGGGGGGCACAGCACTAAAAAACTCTGATCATGTGCGGAATCTTGGTGTTGTCCTGGATAATGGCCTGACACTTAAACATCAGGTGTCAGCCACAATCAAATCCTCATTCTTTCATCTGAGAAACATAGCCAGAATCAAGCATTTAATTCCCTCAGAAGACCTTCCTAAAGTCATACATGCATTTATATCATCACGACTAGACTACTGCAATGCTCTCTACCTGGGTCTTCCAGCAAAAGAATTGCACCGCTTGCAGCTGGTACAAAATGCAGCCGCCAGACTATTAACTAACCAGCCCCGCTCCTGCCACATAACTCCCACTCTCTACGCCCTTCACTGGCTACCTGTAAAATGGCGAATCGTTTTCAAGATTGGCTTACTCACTTTCAAGGCCCTACATGACCAGGGCCCAAGGTACCTGCAACAGCTGCTGATCCCTTACTGTCCTACTCGATTACTACGATCCACTGAAGAAGGACTACTAACAGTACCCAGAATCTCCCTGAATTCATCTGGGGGTCGAGCTTTCAACTTTGCTGCTCCAACTCTGTGGAACTCTCTTCCTCGCACAGTGCGAGAAGCGCCCACTATAGAATCCTTTAAAAATAGACTAAAGACATACTTATTTACTCAAGCATTTCACTGACATCTACTGTTAAGTTTGTTTTGTATTTCGAGCTGTAAAGACAATGTGTGAAGCACTTTGAGTCCTATTGGGAGAAAAGTGCTATATAAATATCATTATTATTATTATTATTATTATTGCCGCTTGTAAAAAACTGGAGATTTCTTACCAAACCTCTCACTTTCTGATTCTCTTGTACTATTACTATTATTACCCTTTGTGTTTGTATTTGTAGTGTTTCTGTTTGGAATACTTTAGCATCTACTATGCTGTAGGTTGTTATGTGGTGTTGTTAGTGACGAGAAGCCTGGAACTGGGGGATTCTCATATTAGCAACATAGAAGGTGTGCTTACTTAGCTCAGGCTGTCCCAGTGTTTAAAGTATCTAAAGTAATCATTTAACTGTTCCTAGCAGGACTTTTCATGAAGATTTATAGACCCACAGATATACAGCACAATTTTTTATTTTATTTGTATATTTTCCTGAATCAGTGTGCCATCTGTGATGATCTTTTCCATACCCTTCTAAATCTGGGATTTTGTAACCATGGTTGTGAATTTTTTTTGGGGGGGGAGTGTAGGGGGCACATTGACATTACTCATCAGTCCTATGCTAGTTTTGTTTAAAAAATGCTGGTGTTTGGAGAAAAGGGTTTATCAGATCAGCAGTGTATGATGCGCGCATGCAGGGAAACAAAAGACCAATGCTAATTTCAGTAGTGCTGGCAGCATGTCATGAGGCCCCAAAATAGGCTGAACAAGGCTTCCCTTAGGACTAGAACAAAAATACTGTGCACTGTAAAGCTGTTAATACCATAACATATCTGCCTGGAAAGTGGCCTTTTCATTGTCAGCTGTATTTACACAAACTTCCCCTACATCTTCATCATGGAGAATCCAAGTGCTGCAATGCTGAAACACTATTGGGCTTTCCAACCAAAAATATGTCTTATTTTATTTATCTATACTGACCTTCAGATTTACAGCTGATAAAAGAAAACAGATTGGGCTTGCACAGCTAAACTGCAAACATTACACAATTCTGATGTTAGTGTAATTGTATAACCCTTATGTGGCTGTAAAAATACAGTTTTACTCACTTTTCCCAGGATAAACATTTTCTTCACCTTCGGTAACATGCTTAAAATAGAAAATGAGATAACTGAATCTGCTCCCAGACTACAATGATCTGGCAGAATATTGGTGAACTGACAATCTCATATTGTTTGGGTATATTAAGTTGAGTTCAATGTCCACAAACGCATACAAGGATCTTTGTGAAGGAATGTACTTATGTTGGACAGTTGCATAAGCTGATTCTGAACACAGGGCGAGATGTACATGCTATAAGCTTTGAAAAGTGACAACACGGAATGCTAAAACAACAACCAATGAGATCCTAGCTGTCATTTTTTTTAAACACAGCCTGTGGCATGACAGTTAGGAGCTTGTTGGCTTGTAGTTTTCACTGTATTTTATCACTTTTCAAGCTTTGTACATCTGGCCCAAATAAAGGTAAGTAACTCTTACTTTCCCCTATCCCTGTGCATGGTTGGTTTTGATATAGAAGTACATTTGTTTGGTATGTACTGTTTACTATGTTAGATGTCATTTTTGGTTCTAATACTACAATAAAGTTTACTATATCTGTACAACGAAACACTGCTCTCTGTCTCTTTTTGAAACATCTTGGAGTGGAAATGTGATTTTTATATTTTATTTTGTTTACAAATCTCTTCAATATCTCAGTCGTGCAGAGAAGATTTGTCGTCCTCTTCCGTACTTGTGTCATTTTAGTCCTACAGTGTTCTACACAGAGTGAACAATATTAGCTTGTTACCTTACTAGGCCAAAGACCACATCAGCCAGAGATGGCACCATATTCCCTGGAGGCAGGACACACTGCATACCCAGCCATCCTCCAACAAAAACCCTTCTTTATTCTCTCCTGTTTGTAGGAAGAATTATGATGTTACTGCCCTTCTGTTGATCAGTGAGACTGTGGTGGGCTTCAAGATAGATCCTGTAAGTGTGGCGTACAGTATAACAGCGACTCCCATTCATTAGGAACCCATGTGTAATAAGCCCCTGAAAACAGGGACAGCTGCAGTTTGGTGGAACAAACAACGCAACTCATTCTTATCAAGCCAAACTTCCTAATTTGCTGCTGGGCAGCTTACTACAGCTAAATTCTTTCTGTTAACTCTGTATTTGCCGCTGTCTGCTTCAAAATGTTCTGGGTACCATGTGAGTTTTAGTGTTGTACCTACTGTATATTTAAGTGACATTTTATTCATAAAACAATTACAGATAACAATTAATGCACGATATATAAAATATTAGGGAACAGGTAAAAAAAAAAGGAAAAACTTATTTTAAAGAGAATGTACCACCATAAAATGCTAGTCTGGAAATATCTTCACAGGGTCTTCAGTATATAAAAGAAAAAACCCTGTTTTTAAATCTATATTTTTTCAAAATGTTGTTAGACTTTTTTTTATATTTCTGGGCACTTTTCTTAATAACCAAGCAATACCCCAGTAAAGATCATTAAATATAATCACACCCAATAAATGTTACTGAAGCAGGGCCATCCCATACTCCTTTTCAGTGATAGAGGGGTTGGATCAGAGGTGGATGCATTTGCACTTGCAGGTGCGACCAGTCTTTATGCCAATGCCATGGTCAATGGGCATCCTACTGAGAAAAATCCACGGATGAGAACATAAAGATGTTAATAATTGACTCGACATTGGCCGCATTATAAGATATGAGAGCAACCCTGTGATTCTCAGAATATCTGTCAAAACATGGATACTGGTGCCAGAACTGTGTCTTTTCATGCAGTCCCTGGCACCTGCACTACCCCAATACGACGCTGCCATTTGTCGCCCCTCCCCGACACAGAAGCGAAAGTAAAATTTTGGGCACTTGTGTCTGATGTTCTACTAATGTTGCATATCTCTGCGTCACCCCCACAATCACATTGATACCACTGCATTTTCTGTTTGCAGCGAGAATTATGAGAGAGGGAGTACCCTATATAAACGATCACGCATTCAGGGGGGGGGGGGGGGGTGGTGGTGATTCTGGTTGGGTTGCAAAAGCAAACTCCTTTTTTAATGGACAAAACCATGTGCACTGCAGGTGACGCAGATGTAACATGTGCAGACAGAGTTTCATTTGGGGGAGTTACTTTGTTTCTGTGCAGGGTAAATACTGTCTGCTTTATTCTTACACTGCAATTTACATTTCAGTTTGAACACACCCCACCCAAATGCAACTTGTGCTGATTGGTTGGTACGATGGAGTATATTTAATAAACCATAAAGAGAGATAAAGTGGGCTGTGATAAAGTACCAACCAATCATCTCCTAACTATCATTTTTCAAACCAAGTCTGTACATGGTAGTTAGTTAGAAGCTGATACCCCTTCCACATTGACAAATATTTCCCAATTTATTGCACATGAACGCGCAATTGGTCATTGTGGAAGGACCCTGAAAGATTGTCACGGGTCCAATGTTCCAACATTATAAGCCGAGTCTTGACCAGGGTTGGACCCGAGATGCTCACGGGTCCAGGAGCAGTGTGAACGGGTAACCCGGGGCAACGTGACCCCGATCCCGTTCACTGCACTGTAAAGGCGCCACTGGAAGATGCTGACATCTCCAAGCGCCGCCCCGGCCGTGCCTCCTGATTACGCCACCGGCACCTGGCATTTTGTACCTGGCTTGCGACCCTGCTTGAAAGTGTTTTCTAGTGTGAAAGGGGTATCTTTGGCTGGTACTTTATCCCCTTCTACTTTATCTCTCTCCAACCAACATAGACCTGTAATTTATTTATTTACAGTTTCTTATATAGCGCAGCATATTCCGTTGTGCTTTACAATTGGAAACAACAGTGATTAAACAAACTGGGTAGAGACAAACCGACATGGAGGTAGGAGGGCCCTGCTCGCAAGCTTACAATCTATAGGTATAATAGGAGGGATACTTAAGGATAGAATTCCATAGAATGGCAGTCCTGAAGGGATGCAAGTAGATACGAATGCTACTGGAGGTTGTGTGAGGGTCCTGAATATGATAAGCTAGCCTAAAGAGGTGAGTTTTCAGGGAACGCTTGAAATTTTGGAGGCTAGAGGAGAGTCTTAGTGTGCAATGAAGGGCATTCCATAAGGTGGGTGCTGCCCGACAAAAATCCTGCAAGTGTAAGTGGGAGCGAGTAATGAGTGTGGATGAGAGACACAGATCTTGTGCAGAGAGAGGTTGGGTGGGGATATTATATTTTGAGATAAGCAAAGAGATATAAGTCAGTGTAGTCAGAGTGATGGCTTTGTATGTAAGTAGAAGTATTTTATATTGAATGCAGTAATGTACAGGTAACCAATGGAGGGACTGGCATTGCGAATCAGCAGACGATGAACGTCTAGCCAGGAAGATCAGCCTCGCAGCTGCATTCAAAATGGATTGTAGCGGTGAGAGTTTTTTCTTAGGAAGACCGGAAGGAGGCCATTGCAATAATCAATGCGTGATATACAGTAATGAGTGCATGGATTAGAGTTTTTGCAGTGTCTTGTGTAAGGTATGGACGAATTTTGGATATGCTTTTTAGATGCATGTAACACGATTTATAGACAGATTGAATGTGAAGAATGAAGGACAGTTCAGAGTCGAGGATGACCCCTAGGCAGCGAGCTTGTGGAGTAGGATTAATTGTTGTGTTCTCAACAGTGATAGAGATATCAGGTTGGTAACTACTCTTGGCTGGTGGGAATATAATTAATTCTGTTTTGGAAATGTTGAGTTTGAGGTGGCGAGATGACATCCAAGATGAAAAGTAGAAAGACATTCAGAGACACGGAGCAATACTGATGGTGACAATTCCAGGGAGGATAGATTTGAGTATCCTCAGTGTACAGGTGATACTGAAATTCAAAAGAGTTGATTAGTTTCCCAAGTGAGGAGGTATAGATTGAGAAAATCAGAGGACCTAAGACTGAGCCTTGTGGTACTCCAACGGACAGAGGTAGTGAGGAGGAGGTAGAGTCAGAGAAGTGAACACTGAAAGAGCGATCAGATAGGTAGGAAGAGAACCAAGAAAGGGCTGCATTCTGAAGACCTAGGGATTGTAGTGTTTGTATGAGAAGAGAGTGGTCGACAGTGTCAAAGGCAGCTGAGAGATCTAGAAGAATAAGTAGTGAGAAATGTCATCTCTTTCTACTTTCCACTCTCTCCAAGGATTTATTATACATAGACCTGTAATCTCTTTATCTATACCAGGTTGAACTGGATGGACGCAAGTCTTTTTTCAGCCTTACCTACTATGTAACTCTTTCAATGTACTTATTTCCAAATGTAACAAAGACTCAGCATTTTCAATAACAGTCAGATTTTATTGTTTCTTAAATGGAGTAGAATGTGGGTAATGTTCACTCCTGAATTCAGCATAGCCCTAAAGGTCTCATACCTCAGCCACAAAATATGCTATCCAGCAGCTGCTACCGTATCTTTCAGTGTAGCTGATTCTGAGGGGAGAATTTACTAAGGTGGGAGTTCTACTGAAGATGGGAGGTTGCCCATAGCAACAAATTTGTATTCTACTTCTTATTAATTTAGCCCCTTCTAAAAGATAATAGATATAATCTGATTGGTTGCTATGGGAAACATTCTACCTGTAATAGAACTCCCATCTTAGTAAATTTAGTGTCAGTGCTGGTGTATCGACAGGGATTGCTTCCTTTATAAGAAGCTGGTGTTCAGCTCTGGTACATAGCAGGACATCTCTGTTGCAAGATTGAGACTTGTTCCATAAGGCAAAGGTTGGTATAATAAAACAATACTTCAGTAAATGCTGATCACAATAGAAATCACTGTGCCGTTTTATAATGGGGAATGAATAAACTTGTGTACTAAATATAAAACAAAGTGTAAAATAAATCAAAGTAATTGACAGTACGAAATAACTCATTAGGGTTCTTTCTGTAATGATACTTGTATTTCTATGTAAAGTAGCAATATCATTTTGGTAACTGTATAGGAATTTTGGGATTGGGCAGCTATTTTAATGAGCTACTAAAATGGAAACAGGTGCAGAGCATTGTATTGCCACTAGTGTACTTACACCCGCTGTCAGCACCCCACTGTCAATCTTTAATGGCATAGAATACTGTAAATTCCAGGAGCCTTTCTTCCTGAAGATCTGAGTGTCAGGATGTTCGTATTTACTGGAGTGGAAACAATTCCAGTGGTTCTGGAATTCCTGCAGGTGCTAAAGATCTCTTTCAGTGCAATCCCATTCCAGCCCAGAATGTGTCCCCCTACATGTGAGCATGGCTGTATTGTCTATATGAGTGACATGCAAAGGCCATGTATACCTGGCAGAAAGTAGCTCCCACTGGGGCAGATGTATGAAGCCTTAACAAGAGATAAATTCAAGGGTGATAAAGAGAGATAAATGTCCAGCCAATCAGCTCCTTACTGACTTTTTTCAAACACAGCCTGTAACATGGCAGTTAGCAGGTGATTGGCTGGACATTTATCGCTCTTATCACCCTTGCATTTATCTCTTGTAAAGGCTTAATACATCTGCCCCACTAAAACAACTCAAAGCATAAAACTATTCGATACAGATGAGTTAATCATTGAATACTTCAAAATCAAATTACATTCAAAAGGAGTATACTTACTTCACAGAAAGTGGGAAATTTACTAAAGGAAATTTGTAAAAAAAATAGGTGTATTTGTATCCAGAAATACATTTATTTTTGACATTTACTATCTCGAAAATACGGCAATTCGTATTCATATTGATATGCTATCAATAAGAATACGAATTGCCGTATTTTCGGGATAGTAAATGTAAAAAATAAGTGTATTTCTGGATACAAATACACCTATTTTTTTTTACAAATTGAAACATGCTTGGGATAAGCATATTTATATCCTTACAAAAAAATAAGGATCAAATATGGTTTGAGGTAACATGTTTAAAAAAAGGGGCAGACTAGATGAGCCAAGTGGTTCTTATCTGCCGTCAAATTCTATGGGGGAAATTTACTAACATGTAGTCATGAAAAAAAACGTATTTTCATACGAAACTACGATTTTTTTTTGGCGTATACGTATTTTTGGCATTTACTATGCTAAAAATACAAATTTTCGTATTGATGGGACATTCGTATTTGTATTTACAAATACGAATGAATACACCATCGAATGAATACGACAGAAATCACCATTCAAAAGAATGGTGATTCCTGATTTACTAAACGGCCGTATTGAAAATACGGCTGCTATTTGGCGTAAAACGGCCATGAAATTTACTTTATTTTCCTGTCGTATTTGGCAGAAGCCTGCACGGATCAGTCAGATCCGTGCAGGCTTCAGTGTATAAAAAATAGAAAAAATAAATAAATAAAAAAAAACGGCGTGGGTTCCCCCCCACAGCCATAACCAGCACAAGGCTGAAAGAGCCGTTTTTTTTTTTTTTAAATTGATTTATTTATTTTTCTAATTTTTTTTACACATTGCAGTCTGCATGGATCTGACTGATTCGTATTCATTCGTATTAAGAATACGAATACGATTTTTTGTATTTGTATTCTTAGTAAATTTCCCCCTATGTTTCTATGTATCATATGTTGTAATATACTATTCAAAGGGGTATATTTACTAAATACTAAATCTAGCAAGCAATCAGATTCAGGCTATGCAATTCAGAAATGTTAAATAGAATCTGATTAGTTTCTATGGGCAACACCACCTTTTTTCCATTATTAGAAGTTTTAGTAAATTTCCTAAAGTATGATCTGTAGCTGAATAGCTCAGAATATTATCCGCTTCATAACTGGGCTACCTAATTTAAGTTTAAATGGGCACTAATAAATAAAATGCCTAAAATTTTATTAATAAATAAAAGTTTGACAAATGGATATTGGAGCCAAAAGTATGTCAAGTTTAAAGAATGTTTAAATAAAAGAATGTTTACTGATAGAGAGCCTAAATTACTTCATGAAATCATATTAATTATTTTTTTATTATCAGTTTCTTATATAGCGCACACATATTCCGTAGCGCTTTACAGAGTATAGTTGAACATTCAAATCAGTCCCTGCCCCAGTGGAGCTTACAATCTATGTTCCCAACCACATATACAGGTGTAGTGCTTCTCTTCATTGCAGGGGCTGGCGGTGGATTTGCCTTGCCGCCAGTCCCAGCCACGTTCCCCCCACCTCCCCGCTCCCCCCTTCCCCAACCCTGCCCATCTCCCTGAAGCGGAGATGGGCAGTGTTCCCATCTCCCGCCGACGGGAAACTGGGAAACACGTGTGGGACGCTCGCGCATCCCAGTCAGATGTAGTGTCCGCTCGCCAGCGGGTGTGATCTGGCGAGCCCCGGGGCTGGATGAGCAGCGTTACATCTGTACACACATAGACATTCTAGGGTTATTTTGTTGGGAGCCAATTAGCCTACCAGTATATTTTTGGATTGTGGGGGAAAACCGGAGTACCCGGAGGAAACCCATGCAAGTACAAGGAGAATATACAAACTCCGCACAATTAGGGCCATGGTGGGTAAATTGTAATATTTATCAGTGATAAATAGAATACAATGTAACTGCAATGAAAACATGCACACACTTTACAAAAAAACACAGTAGGCAGCTAAGAACAAATCATTTTAATACAAAAACTTATATTGTAATAGAGAAAGAAAATTTTATATATATTAAAACCAGGGCCAGATTATGCACCCGGAGGAGAGAAATGTACATGTCACTGGGAATGGATGAAGAAGATAGTGCTGGGACTGCTGCTGAGTCTGCGGAGAGCTGCGGGAGTGCGGAGGACAAGGTAGCAGCACATGGATGATGGGCAGGGCCGGTGCTAGGCACCGGAGCGCCCCAGGCGAGTGGGGATGCCCTGGTGCCGGGGGGTGTGGGGTGGGGGCCGGGGGTACCTGGTACCGCCATCTGGGGAGCGGGCAGGGGGGTCCATTCTGGCATCTGACAGGAGCCTGCAGTGGTGTCCTTGCCGCGCGGGTACCTGCGGCGCTGTGTATAAAGCTGGCGGCGACGGGGATTCTCTGCAGTGAATAAGAAATAACTGTAAGGGTCTTCATGATTGGACTTGTAGTTTCACAGTAACAGCAGTGTCACTGGTTACACATAAAGTGCACATACAATACAGTGTGCAGTTCTCTTCTAGTTATATATATAACATATTAACTACAACTGCTGTTGCAACAAGCAAGTAACTCCTGGCAAAGAGCATATAATACTCTGGCAAGGAGCATGTACCCTTGGTAACAAACAGGTAACCCCTGGTAACAAACATGTAACCCCTGGCATTGAGCAATAAACCGCTGGCAACAAGCATGAAACAACTGGCAATGAGCATGTAACCCCTGGCATCGGGCATGAAGGTAAGAAGCAATTATTTTGGCATAATATGTAATACAGTATGTAATGAACCTTATGGTGTGTGGCATAATGTGTAATAGGCATTATGGTAATCCTGGTGCAGTGTGTCCAAGGGGCTCTAGCTGGCTCAGTGTGATAGGGGCCTCCACGAGTTTGTTGTCCATGGTCCCCATATACCTTAATCTGGCCCTGGTTAAAATATTTCCAAATCAAAATTATTGACATATCAGCCACTGTATTGAATTTTTTTTTTCGAAACAGAAACTGTAAGCAACATAAGCATAAATGTAAAGGAGCCCATACACGGTCCGTTGTGTATGGCTCCGTTCTGTGCTATGCGATGCGCGCTCCCGCGCATCACATAGTATGGTACAAAAAGTATGTGCTGCACATACTTTTTGTACTATGTACACATCGGATCGGATCGCAGTGCATGCACACTGCATGCACTAGGGATCCGATCCGATGTGTGCTAATTAAGTCCCAAACGGATCCGTTAAACGGACCGTGTATGGGCTGCTTTACTATATGATAATGTTTTAAAATAAGGTAAAATAATAATATTATCACATAAATAATATGCAAACAGCTGCCCTGGAAGTAAATAGAAATGACAGGGTTGGGGTGTGGTTTAATAGATCTACACCAGGCATGTCCAAACTATGGCCCTACAGCTGCTGTGAAACTACAAGTTCCATCATGCCTTGCCACAGTTTTGCTATTAGGTGGGAATGCTAAAATTATGTCAAGGCATGCTGGGATTTGTAGGTTCACAGCAGCTGGAGGGCCACAGTTTTGACATGCCTGATCTATACCAAATAGACAGGTGGTCAATTAGCCGACTCCAAATGTTCAACATGTATAAAAGGTCAACAGGATCAAAAAGTTTGCTTGATAATGGCCAGCACAAAAATATATTATTTTTTTATGTCATTTTTATATTTTGTACCTTTGTGGGCTCACATTTTTGCCATGCCTCAGGCATGGTTGCTTGCTCCACTGAATGTGTTCGATTTCCGTTCAATTTTGCTTATATAAGAAATATTTAATAGAAAAATAGACTACTTTGAACCGTGTGTTCGCCCTATCACTCTTACCTACTATTAATTAAATTATAATTAGACAATCATTACTTTTCTGGACTGCCATCAGAAATTGTGGGGCCTGGGACTGACAAAATAGGCCAGGTCCCCTTTCCCCTTTTTAAACCCCCAGCTTGCCTGGTGAGACCTCCGGTGTTAGCAGCACTGGTCTCACTTCTCAACTTCTACATTGCTTCAAGGGAAACATGAACCCTGGGCCCCTTTTATGTCTGAACCCCGGGACTAGAGTCCCAACAATCCCCCCCCCCCCCCGGTGGCCAATCCGCCCCTGTCTGTGACCAAGCGTGGTACAGTCATAGTGTGCCACCTTTGCAATAAGACGATTCATGAAATTTTATCCCTGCTAGAGATCCATGTTCAGTTGTAGGTGATATTAGAATGTGGAAGTGTTTAGGAACAACATCAACTCAGAAGACCACATTATGTGGAAGACCACATAAAATCAAAGCGTGGGGTCAATGACTATTAAGGCACATGGTGCATAAAAGTCGCCAATGCTCTACTGATTTATCAACTTAAGAGTTCCTAAGTTCCACTGCCATTAATATAAGCAAAAAAACTGTGTGGCGGGAGCTTAATGGAATGGGTTTCCTTGGTCAGGCAGCTGCATGCAAGCCTCATATCAATAAGACCCATGCCAAGCATTGGATGAAGCAGTGTAAAGCACACTGAGATTGGACCTTGGAATATTGGAAATGTGGAGTGACAAATCTTGCTCAGATGGGTGAGTCTGGATTTGGCAGATGCCAGGAGAATGTTACCTGCCTGACTACATTATACCAACTGTGATGTTTGCTGGAGAAGGGATAATTGTGTGGGGTTTATTTCAGGGTTTGGGCTAGGCCCCTTATCTCCAGTGAAGTGCAATCTTAATGCTTCAGCATTTCAAGTCATTTTGAACAATGCTCTGCTTGTTTGGGAGGGCTTTTTTCAATTCCAACGAGACTGTGCCCCAGTACATAAAGCAAAGACTATAAAGACAAAGGTTTCATGAGTTCAGTGTGGAAGAACTTGACTGTTTCGTACAAAACCCTGCTCTCAACCCCGTCAAGCATTTTGAGATAAAATGGAATAGAGATTGTGAGATAGGTCTTCCAGCATTAGTGCCTGACCTCATAACTGGTGTACAGAATAAATGGGCACAAATTCACACAAAAACACTCCAAAATCTTCCTGATGAAAAATGTTGAAATAACATTTGAAACGTTGGAACACCATTTGTGATCGCTGTATTTATTTCTGGAGTGCCACCCGCCTTGTATCGATCGATATATATATATATATATATATATATATAGATAGGCAGGAATGGGCGGCACTCGGAGGAAACTTTCAGTTTAATGGTGTGAGGCAAAACCAATGTTTCGGGGTGCGGTAACCCCTTTGTCAAGGTGCTCAAAGATCAACATGTGCAATATAAAACATCTTACCTAAAACATGTTGATCTTTGAGCACCTTGACAAAGGGGTTACCGCACCCCGAAACGTTGGTTTTGCCTCACACCATCAAACCACTGAAAGTTTTCTCCGAGTGCCGCCCATTCCTGCCTATCTACACATACCTACTCAGGAGGGCACCGGGGCACGTTGATATCCTAGGGAGAGTGCCGGGCCGCCAGCAGCAAGTATATATATATATATATATATACACATACACACATATATAATATATATGCAAAGTGCAGAAGTCTATAGAGAAGATCTTCATAGCCACCACTGCATGCTTTCTTTTGCCTCTTATATCTTCCAATCATGGTAGTTCATATATTAATTTAGGGGACATTTGATTAAACTATGACTGTAACATATGACAGTTCAAACACAGGACAGGATGGCTCTGTGTGATGTACTTACAGAGGACAGGGCCTCACTTCCCTTTTTAACTGAGGTGTGAAACACTGAGACCTTTAAAACAAGATCGCTATACCCTTAAGGCAGGAAAAATAGACCTTGACAAAAGCTGATTACATGCTTGCAAATCACCCAGCTGCTGCTTTCTTTACTTACCATGGCTTGAAAGAAGATAGTTTTCTCTGTGCAAAGTTTTTCTTATGCTCCATTGGGTTTTCCACTTCTTGATCAATTACGTCCATTGGCCAAGTTATATTAACCCTTAAAGTGTCAAAGGACCCTATTCACCAAATAAAAGCTGTACATATTCTGGGGAGCAGAAAAGCACAGTCCTCATGAACACTGAATTGTATACTTTTGAATTTTTTGATCATTTATTGTTACTTCCTTCAACAGCAACCCCCATTTATTCCAAAAGCCAACGTTCTCATTCATGTTTATTTACTAGCTGCAAATTTTGATTTCACTTTTGATCAGATATTAGAGATCATAATGCTGGTCCTTAGCCCCCATGTGTCCAAACTAGAGATGTGTGTGGAGTTTTGGTTCTACTTTCATCGTCATATTTTGGTTTTCCAAAACCACCATCAAGTGTTTTGGTTTGGAATTCAGATTCGAAATCTGAATCTTGGGCTTTAGATTTCTTAAAATGGATACAGCTAAAATCATGTCATTTTTACAATACAAATCCGCAAAAAATTGGGATTTACAATCCGAATTCCAAACCAAAGAAGATCCAAACCAAGTCTTGATTTGGTTTGGATCCACAAAATTCAGATGGGTTTGGAACCGAATCACACATCTCTAGTCTAAAATATCATATAAAGAGACACAAAGGCAACAGTGACATAAGCAGAATGGTCACCAGTGTGTACACACTTCCATTAAAGTTCAATATTGCACCATTGCCCCTGATGATTTTTAAACTGCCCATAAAACCTTGATCTTCAGAAGGGACTTGTTTCCTACTGACAAAATACAATCAAAGATGAGTACACCATTTTATGATATCTCATGGCCGGGTCAGGAATTGCAAAAGCGTCCCAACCCATATGCCCCAGCTTTTGATAAACTTAGTGAAAAAACTCACTGTAAATGATAAAACATGTTGTGTATGATTCATGGTACAAACAGCCCCCAACTGTCATTTTTAAACACAGTTAATACCTGAACACATGACAGGATCACACATGACAGGATCACAGCAGTGTACGGACACCCAATACCCTGCGAGCCACCTAGGACCTTCCCGGGTGGCAGGGACGCAAGAGATCCATCCCAATTTGTTGTGATGGATCGCATACGTCCCTGCTTCCCGCCTGTCTTGCCACCAGGAAAGAGTTCCAATGATGAGTGGTCAGACGGCCAGCCGTTCTGACCACCTGCTCAGGTCCGATGCGCACGGGACCGGGCATCGGGCCTGACAGCATGTCAGGGACAGCCGATTTGGTCCAATTTAATGGCCCAATTGGTCGCAATCGGCCGAAATTGGACCAAATTGGCTCAGTGTATGGGGGCCTTAAGAAAATGTTTTCTTTTAGTTTTCCATCTAAATCGCAGAATCTTACACTTGCCACAACTCGCAGGTTATTATATTTGGCGCATTATAATAAAGCATGCTTACTTTACTATCTGGAACCTGTCTTACACAGGTGAGCATACTGTAGCATCATATTAGAAATGATCAAAGTTTTATGACTTCACGGAAATATATGGTTATGAATTAACATATTTTTTTTACAAACTAGCATGATACACAGGCAGTCTACATTAACCATTGCCACTCTGTGGAGTCCATGGGCCTAAACTAGCTAGGCATCCCTGTGTGGATGGAGGCATTTAAGAAGATGTGAGGAAGCTGTTACGGTTTAGATGTAGTGAGTGCGCTGTCTGAAAAAGGTGATTCGAGCATGTGACATGGGCATGTGACAGGTTTTGAGAGGTATTTACAAGGTGGCTGAGAAGGTAATTAGCACCCAAAACAGGCTGCAGGAAGTACTTTTGGTCACCTCCAATGAAGAATTTGTAATGAGCTGGAGGGCCTGATTTTCAATGGATGATTTGCCCAGAACAATGGCCCCAAACAGAACAGAGTAAAAGGCTTACAATTGGTAACCTTAGAGGCAGTGGGCTCTTTTCCCATCAGTTTAAATCAGTTTTCTAGTCGATAACATTTTAAACTTTTACATGACAAGTGGGCTTAGCAGTGTAAGAGAAACTTAAATGAATAATAAAGGAGATATGCATACTGATTCTGCTGGAACGGGGGAAGGGGAAGATCCATGTGTAATATTCCCTACACTCGGTTTCTGTAGAAGTTTTGCTGGACAGTAAACAACTTGTCCTTCAGCAAATGTAATAGTATAGAAGCTGCTAATAGTCCTCATTACCACACATACTCCTCACATATGTGCGGACTGATAAGGCAAATTAATCCCCAATGTAACATATCAATCACTAGCATATCTTTTAAATGTTTTCAATCACATACAGGAGTAATAATGTTATTTGTACATAACACATTATACTGAAGCATAATACCAAAGCAGCACACCAGTGAAAATCTAAAGTTTTAATAAGTGTTAAGGTCCATACACACTGGGTGATTATGCCCAGCGTGTATGCACAGCGATGATCGCTGTCATCGCTGGTGGGAAAGCCGCTCAGTGCATACACACTGAGCGGCTTTCCCCCTGCCCGGCACTGTCAGTGTGGGGCAGACGGCTTTGCATAGCGCAGCGCTATGCAAAGCCGTCCCCAATACGGCTCATCTGCTGATAATACCAGAAGATGAATGGCTTTTCCGGCAATGATGTGGGAGTGCGCATCACTGCCGTAGACACTGGGCAGCTTTCAGCTGAAAGCCGCTCAAACTTCGTGTTTTGAGCGTCTTTCAGCTCAAATCGTCCAGTGTGTATGGGCCTTTAGTGTTAAGAAGTTATACAAAAGTGATGAATGGAATTAAAATATTAAACGAGTAGTGTTAGAGAAGTTATTAGTAAAAACACAGGCTGTAACATGACAGTTAGGAGCTTATTGGTTGGCAATTTATATCTCCACTTCATCACTCTCCAAGATTAAGTGCATCTCCCCCATACTGCCAACATATAATTAATTGCCTACTACCTTGTAGAAACTGCTAAACTTTTCAGTTGAAGAAGGAAGACATTTAAAACTTGTGTGGCCATATTACTCCTCAAGTAATGGTAATACATTGCATTTTGTTTCCTGTAGTTATATGTTGTTACATTTCTTGTAAAAGTCCCCTTCCAATAAATATATTAAAATATAGTTGCAGCTGTACATTATTATTATGTTTGTTGCTGGGATACTGTGCTGTCCTTTTTAATTATTTGTTCTATCCTTTGCTGTGCAATCTTGTTAATTAGGTCCCTGTATGTTGTAATACCAACAGGCAATGTTATAGCTACCATAGCTGCATGGAGTGAAGCTGTTATGTGGTCCAGAGCTAAGAGGGGCCCACCGTCCTTATCACAGTTACATGTGTTATATACATTGTTTGCACCATTGATAGATACATAGGGGGTCTTACAAACTTTTGCCTTGGGGGCCTACAATATATGTCCATGGACCTGCTTGATACCTGTAATGTGGTATAAAATGACCTGGAGGGCACTTTATATTGGGGACCTCAATATATATAGTTATGTCCCTGGTCCTGCTCAATACCTGTAATGTGGTATAAAATGAACGGGAGGATATATAAGGTTACATAATATAAATTGGGGCACAATATGAACCAGGGCACTTTAATCTAGCACAATATGAAGTGGAAGCACTATAGTGGAGCATAATACGCAGGGCTGCCAATAGGGGGGTGCTGTGGGTACAGCTGTCCCGGGCCCAGGCCTCTGAAAGGGCCCGGGCAGCTCATTTTATCCACCGTAAACACCCCCCCTGACTGCCTCCGATGTGCTGCCTGCGCTGCGCTCGGTGCACTGAAAGAAGCACATGCTTTTTCAATGCAGGACGCCTGCCTGACTGGAAATCTGTCCCGGGCCCCAAAATTCCTAGTGGCAGCCCTGATAATATGAATCTGTAACACTATATATCAAAATGTGAATTGAGGGGCCTGCACGGTTCAATGTGAACTGGCAGCTCTACAATTTACCATCATGAGAAATAGGGCACTACTATGTGCATAACATTAACTAAGACACTACTATGGTTCAGAACATTAACCAGGACACTATAATGGGGCATGCAATAAAACTGCGGAACAGAGATGTCTCTCCAGAAGCATTTGGACAAAGTTCCCTTGAAAATGTTGCTATGGGCCTAAAAAGTCCTGGCTACACCCCTGCAATCAGGACAATTTACTATCTGTGGACATTGAGAAGCTTATTCACAGTTATGCAATACTGAATGGAAACTGTACGAGATCTCTTGCTTTTTTCCCAGTTAGTCCTGGAAGCCTTTGCACATGTATTGAGTGGGTTTGCCTGCTGACACATGCACAAAGCAGTTGTATCTTGGGCTTGGGCTCTGCATTCAGGGTTCATAGATAATGCTGGGATCCAATATTTATCAAATGGCATGGCAGACCACATGTGAAAAGTAGAAAACAAAAAATATAACCTTGTTTTAATCGCAACAGGTGAAATTGCTCAAACCAACAGCGATTTGAGCTGTGTCTCTTTTCAGACAGTGCAATCTTAACAGCATTGTAGACCCTGGTCAAACCAAATGCATTTGGGGCCCCTCCACGCCTATTCATGCCCCTCCTGTGGTCCCATGCAATCATCCCACTTGCTTCCATACTGTGAATGGCTGTCAGCCCTCTGATTAGTCGATAGCTGCAGCCATCCACCAATCACCATGCAGTGTCTTGTCAAAATATTCTTGCCTGCAGCGTTTATTTGACGTTTGACATCGTTATCGCCCGATGTGAACATATGGGGCGATTCAGGAAAACCCTCTAAGCAATTTTGATGATGTAGTCAAAATTGCTTAGAACAATCACCCCGTGTGTAGGCGGCTTAAGTACTGTACCCATTCTTCTACATAAACCATGATCTGTCATATCTTAATCACAGAGCCTGCTAGTGACATCACACACAATTCTGTGTGAAGATAGTTCATAATTATCTGGAATACAGGATCATAAGTGAACTTTTTATTGCCCCCGATTTCCCATAGACAGTAATGTTAAAAGACACGATATCGGGGGCATCGCGTCGGTCGTGGCCGTTATAAGGGGCCGCGACGCGATGCCCACGATTTCCCATAGACAGTAATGTTAAAAGACGCGATGGACCCGATTTCCCATAGACAGCAATGTTAAAATAAAATTACAATGTGAAATTGGGCAATATGTTTTTAAAAAAAATGTTTCATGGCCCCCCACCACCGTTAACGCCACCCCGCTATTGACGCCAACCCGAAGCGTGGCGAGCGCAGCGAGCCCGCGAGGGGCGGCGGTACGCGTCCTCCGACCTTTTCATGCCCTACTATCCACTAGGGCGTAGAGTGAGAATAGAATAGTGTGGCGAGCGCAGTGAGCCACCGAGCCCGAAGCGTGGCGAGCGCAGCGAGCCCCGCGAGGGGCCGCGGACACCAGTGAAGCCCGCAAGGGCACGCGGATACCTGTGAAGGTGTCCGCGTCCCCTCGCGGGGCTCGCTGCGCTCGCCACGCTTCGGGCTCGGTGGCTCGCTGCGCTCGCCACACTATTCTATTCTCACTCTACGCCCTAGTGGATAGTAGGGCATGAAAAGGTCGGAGGACGCGTACCGCCGCCCCTCGCGGGCTCGCTGCGCTCGCCACGCTTCGGGTTGGCGTCAATAGCGGGGTGGCGTTAACGGTGGTGGGGGGCCATGAAACATTTTTTTTAAAAACATATTGGCCAATGTCACATTGTAATTTTATTTTAACATTGCTGTCTATGGGAAATCGGGTCCATCGCGTCTTTTAACATTACTGTCTATGGGAAATCGTGTCGGAAATCGGGTCCATCGCGTCTTTTAACATTACTGTCTATGGCAAATCGTGGGCATCGCGTCGCGGCTCCTTATAACGGCCACGACCGACGCGATGCCCCCGATTTCGGGCGCGATGAAAAAATCGGCAGCCCGGATAACTCACAAGTACCAAATACTCCTTTGTTCACTATTGCAAGAGTATCAGCAGCCTCATAGACAATCCCAGATGTTTTCACATATACCAGACAATAACTATGTGTGGCTGAGCTACTGGCATGGTAATACTGCTTTCACATTGCAACCCTGCTTTCGACGTATTTTTGTAAACCTTTCATAAAACGGGTCAACAGCCAGCTAAACCCCTTCACATTGCATGCTGTAACCAGTATATATATTACTGTTTATATACCGTTTTTGTACCTTTCACATTCAACCCGTTTCACCCATAAAAAATGGCTTCTTTGCAATAAAACTCTATTGTACAATTCCTGCTTGTGGGCAGTGACAACATGCAGGGAGACAACCAATGACCCTTGTGCAGATTATCATGTGTAGTTCAAACCGGTTCTGGGCCATTCAGACTGCAGGAAAAACGGCTCAGAACAGTGTAGGATCCTGCTTTTAAAACGTTTTCAAATGCCTGTATTCTGTAACCGGTAAATTGACTGGGGACCTTTCACAATGCAGCTGGTACCGTTTCAAAATGCTAAAAAAAACAGCAATATACCAGCATAAGGTGGCCATACACGTCCCGATGCGGGCTGTGCAATGTGTGCTTTGAAGTGCGCGCTCCCGCGGCACCTCATCGCACATTACAAAAATTATGTGCTGCACATACTTTTTGTACTTAGTTTTCATCACATTGCATCGCATTGCATGCACAAGGCATGCACAAGGCATGCACAAGGCATGCAATGCGATGTGATGGATGCTAGTTAAGCAGAGAACGCACGCCCGCATCGGGACGTGTATGGGCGGCATTACAAGTGCAATGTGAACGGTCCTTTTACTCTTTTTATTTTGTTTTTCTAGATGGATTGTAAAAAATAAAAACTTTCAACTGGATTATGATGGAAAGAAGAACGAAGATTTTATTTTATAGAATAACATTTTTACTTTAAACTTTATGAAACAATTCTGTTTTTGTTTTCTTTTCCATTTATTTTTTTAATGGGCATTGGATGTAGGGATCGTTTGTCCATTATATTGGAGCAACAAGCATTTTGGAACTACATGTTAATTTATCATTGCAGCCACTAAGTATGGTGCTGCTTGTGGTTCACCTTCGTTTTTCCTGATCACCCAACATTTTTTAGATCCAGCTAGCAGGCATTTCCACTGAATTTAGAACTTGGACTTCCACAAACATTTACTTGTATAGACTGCATACAATGTACATTTAGCACAATTGATTCTCAATCTATACAATTTTGACGCTTCAATATTGTCTGTGACATTTGCCCTTATATCTAGTTGTAAGTTCTTCTTGCACAAATATGGAGTTAGGATCAGCCCACTGTATGTATATTGAAGAGAAGCAAGAGAGTCCCATAGAGAAGTTAACAGTCATTTGGGGTATTGCTCCCTATTATGTGTATGTGTGGGGAAGAGACCCTGGTGATGTAGCAACTGAGTCTGTGGAATAACTTCTCGATATAAAGCATTACATGTGGGGCCGATTCAGGATCGCTCGTAGTGATTCAAATTCGACCACAGCCCCAATGGGCGGGGTTTGCGCATGCGCATTTCTGCGCATGTGCAAACCTTCACAGCGAATGGCTTTGGCGAATTACACACTCACGCAGCCTTCACTGTGGGACTGGAGTAAAAACAGGGCTCGCCATGGGAACTCCCAGCATTTTATGGGTGTCCTCAAGAAAATACTGGGTGTTCCAATGAGTACGTCCCGTCTTCATCCTAGCACTTGTAAATAACAATCAGTTGAGACTGACTTTTATTTGCGAAGGTAGAAGAAATCATTCAATGGTCGGTGATGGTAGAGGACGCATGCGAGGGGGAAGTATTCTCATTACACATCCTCTCGCATGGTACCAAGAGGGGGGTCGGGTATTTGTCCAGGGGACTGTCGGCGTCTCAATGTTTGCAACTTACCAAATGCTTGCAATGTTTGCAGCTTACCGAACCAACCTGAATAAGGGCCCATGTTGCAAGGGGAGAAAATGCATCTATATGTTTCTGTGTAGCGAAAATACTGTCTGCTTCTGCATGTAGCCCACTGTTATTAGACAGCTTTCCTTTTACACTGGAATTTAGATTTCAGTTTGAACACACCCCACCCAAATCTAACTCTCTCCCCACCCAAATCTAACTCTCTCCACCCAAATCTAACTCTCTCTGCACATGTTACATCAGCCCCACCTGCATGCTTTTTACTTTGCTAAGTTGGATCATGCCCAATGGCGTGCAGTGTGCACAATGCACATGGGCCCCTGAGTCCACAACTCACGTGCTGCACCTAGTATTTTCATATTTATCTGACATCTTTCCAGAGATCTGACTGCTGTAGTGCTCAGAATCCACCATACTGAGCTGCTGTCAGCAGAGGAGGGTGCACACGTGAGTGGTTAAGCTAATGCAACTGCATTCTGCCTATGCCATCTAACATGTACAAGTTATATTGCTGCTGGAGGAAAAGGAGATGTTTTTGCTGTAACAATATCCCTGTTCCATGGAGTTTTCTGCCTTAGGAGAAATAAAGTGTTACTTTTATAAGAGAAGTCTGGAATCCAATGCATTTTAATGAGGAACCTCTCCTGCATGCAAACCCTGTATTCCTATCTGACTATTGTAAGGCCTGCATGGGGAGGAAGTCCTATTCAGATATTGCCCACACCCTGGAGAGCTAGCCTGGGGACAAACACTGCACTGACAGGGGGGGGGGTTATCTTTGATTTAAAAAAAAACTAACAATTATTTACTATTCATGATACTAATATGTAACAGCTATGCCAGGCATAGTGGAAAACATCTAAAACCCTCTCCAGAAATCTGCACTTTTATCAGAAAATAAAGTGGAATTATAACAGTCAGGTTCTAGTACTAGGATTCATACTGTGTTCCTGATGCTTACTAGAGTTTGCAAATAAAACTGAGTCAAGACAGAGCCAAGTCTGTCAAAATATTCTGCTAACATTTCCCTGTTGTCATAGTGATGTCATATTTCATAGCTAGGATTTATTTATATACATTCAGCTTTGAAGATTTGGATTAGATATTGACTGACAAAGTAGAATTAGATTATTTATTTGGCACTTGACTTATTTAGCATTTTCCTGGGTCTAGTAAGAGGTCAATATATCAGTTGAGGACAGCAACATGTTCAATAATGAATAGAAGGAGTTGGCCGACAAGTGGGTGACATCTCTGCTTTAGATTTCCTGATCTTAGTAAATCAGCTGGTCAATTTAGTTCTGCATAGTACACTGCATTGTAGTACATCATTTGCTGGATATTGCTATATAGCAGTAACAGAAAAAGAGTTAAGGGGGTATTCAATCCATGACGATATTTCCGACAGTTGGAAAATGATCACAGCTTGATAATTATCAGTCAAATATACATTTGACCTATTCAATCTAGGTGCAATTTCTTGACTGTTGGAAAAATCGGCACTGTTCGAAAACACGTGGATTGTAGAACAACTAGCCAATCCAAGTGTACCGTTTAGTAAAAAACACGTCTGTTTTCACTATTTGATGCAGATTTGACTTTACACAAGTCGAATCTGTATCAACCAAAAACCCGGACTTAAATGACCGCATTGAATAGAGATGTCTGAATTTTTCAGCTAGCTGAAAAATCCAGACAAGATTGAATACCTTTCTTAGCAATAATTTGACATGTCTTAAAGGCTGTGATTTTGGCACAAGCCTTACCTACTCTTTTTTACCTTTTAGAGATATTTGTATTTCATGACTGGACTGTAATGTAATGTAATTTATGAAGCTGCAAATCGATTGCACTCTAGTATACAGGTAAGAGCCTGGAATAGCTTATTAGGAAGAAGACCCCAACTGTGCCAATTTAGGTCCAGATTTAGAGATGTGCGTTAATGCCATCAAAACATTTGTGCATAAATATGTAGTTGTTGCAGATGCTGGTATATGTATGCCCACTGGCACCATCTCAGATCCACCGTTTATGTATGAAGATACAACTATCAGACGTACATTGGTAGATTATCAACCTTTTGGGTAGCCCTATGGGGGTCTGATCCCTTATGGGATTTCATTCACAAGCTGTGACAGGCCTCCCAAAACTGTCACAACATGATTGCACTTGAGCCACCAGCCCCCTCGCATTAATGCCCACATTATTTCCCTAATAGTCAATCATTTGAGAATAAGTGCTCCCTGTATCTGTCTTTGCAACTTAGATGTGTGCGCAGTGGCAAAAATAGATCCATTGCATTGACATTTTGTCCACCTTTGAATTAGGCCCTTACACGGGACAACCATGATTTGACAGTACTGTTTCCCCATCGCAATTATCAGGTCTTTAACCAAATTCCAGCACATTTGGAAAGTATGTCACCACTGCTTGATACCTGTTCAATGTTCTCCATACGAGAAGAAAGGGTAAAGCTGTGACCTATGGTTGGGAAGGATTTATCATACCGCATACAGACTCCCACAGTCTGGGGTGGAACTCAACACAGCTGACCCCCACAGCAAATTTTGGAAAATGCCCAGCCATGCTGCTCCACCTTTCTGAGGCACCCTCTATTCTTCTAAGCATGTATGGGTCTGAGACATGTGTAGCAAAGCCTCCTTTGGGGCCTCACAGAGCATGTAACACCCCATGCTGTCCTGGATGGAAAAAAAGACCTCAGTATGACTGGCAATGCTGGGCCACCCTCAGCTCTAAGTCCCCACTGCTAGAGTAGTATTTCCCAGTGCTCAACACCATTTCTTCAAACTAGAAATTATTATGGATAGCAGCATTGTCAATAATGGTGACAAATTTTTACTTGGAGGTATGTTGATGAAGCAGTGAAAAGAGTGAAACGTGACCCAGTGGAGACGTTTCCAATGGCAACCAAACAGCTGCTATGTATCATTTTATAGAAAGCACTTGATAAATGTTAACTCAAAGCTGATTGGCATTTCCCCCACTGGCTCATTTATCCACTCTTTCACTGCTTCATGAACATAGCCCTCGGTGAGAGAAAAAAGGTTAGGCTTGAGTCAAGAGCAGTGGACTGACTGCTGAGGGCAGTGTAATAAAATGTAAATCTCATAAGCAATGCATTGGGAGTATAGAATTTCAAGTCAGAAAAGTGCACTGCTGTCTCGTTAAACATTTTTTTTTCCACCCATAGTTATCCTGTAGGACTGATCTGCTGAGCTCAGGAAGCTAGGCTACACATAATAGCATTCCTTGTTTTGTCATTTAACTTTGTCCAGCTACCATGTTCTCAATGCTTCTACTAACACTGTACTGCTGGGCTGGGCAGTACTTTTCTTCATCCCTTATCATTCCTCATGATTGAAGGGTGACACCAGACCCAGTTGTTACTGCTGATCGGGAACACTGTGTAAAACCAGCTGGGATGTGACCAATAAGAGTAGGTGGGGAAGAATAAATGAGTGGAGCCCTGTGGCCCAATTCTAATGTAAACTACAGCATTCAATAACAAAAGACAGGCCACTTTGGGGATGGGGTGAGGACATGTCAATTGTGCAACCCACTCCTCAGACAAACTGTTCGAAACTTGTATTCTCTGTGCATGTATATTTGAATACAAACAATTCTCTGACTGACTGTGGAAGATCACAAATTGTCTACTTGCCAGGCCAGATTTACCTGATGTCCTGAAGCCCTGCTCTTGCTATTATGGAAGAATGTCATTGTTACAGCATACTGTACACAACACAGACCTGCTCATTAGCATGCTGGTGGCCAAATTCACTAAGCTTTAAAAAGTGATAAAGTGGAGAGTAATAGAGAACCAACTAATCAGTTCCCGCCTGACATTTTTCAAACACAGTACGGAACATGGTAGGTAGGAGCTGATTGGCTGGTTGTTTATCACTCTCCATTTTATCCCTTTTTGAAGCTTAGTGCATCTGGCGCTGGGTATGAAAAGTCCACAGGATGAATGTAGTGGTAGGGGCCCATGCTCTAATGTTACCATTAGGCAGTTGCCTAGGGTGCTGGGACTTTGTAGGCATTCTCTAAAAGGAACTTAATATTGTTAGATTTGTATGTGTACAATGCAGACTAATAAAATGGATTGCCAAAATCACATAAATAAAAGTAATTATAAAATAATCTTACTTTCTTCTGTAAAAAAAATTACATTTATTTTTTGTTAGATTTGTATTTTACCGGCACCTGGAAACCCAAGATCGGGGTGTGCATGTGGCATAGGGTCAGGATTGACTGGCAATACAATGAATTGCTTGTTACTGCTCCCAGACAATATCACAAGGATAATGAGCATTGCCCCTTTGCCCTGACAACTTGTTACACCTTGATAATATTATAATCCCCTGTATATTGCATCTAATGTGTATGCAGGAAGGATGGCAATAGCTTACATAGCTTAATTAATGTATATAGTGTGGTGTTGTAATAATATTTGGAGCAAGTTGCTTGAGGAAGCCATAGGATACCTAATCCGATGAAATGTACTGAGCTGCCCATTCATCCAACTGAAATTGCCTACCACCTTCTTTAATACCCAGACACCATACTGCAGTCACAGAGCACCACAAAGAGCTGGTTACTGCTATTTATTTATGGGAAATCAAGCTTTGCCCCTAATTACACCAGAAAACCAAGTGGCATGCCATCAGGACTCTTGAGCTCTGGAACATATAGAGCACCCTGGGATCTCTGGAGACACCGCAGCATGATTTGGGACAACAGCCATATCCCTAATTTCTGCAGACCCCATTCCATGGACCAGAATGAAATGGTAATATAAATTCCACCTCACATTCAGTTGGAAAAACCTTTGACTTTATATACAAAGTCCACATACTCAGCAGCAAAAGTCCATTATTTTAAATAGTTATGTGAATGTTTCATATATCTTACATTATAATTATAATTTTAATTTATTCATTCATTTTAAATGAATACATTTATATAATTGTGAACCGTTTTACATATTATTTCAGCCAGCATTGGCATTTTTCTGTTTTATCATTGAACCACTTAGGGGAGTGAGTGACTAACTCTTGGCGTTCTTTGGACATCATTTTTGAAAAGATGTGAGGTATGTCTGGGGTCATTATCTTACTGTAGGACGAACCCACATAAGGCTGTCCAGGTCACGCAGAATGTTGGTTTCACCATGTCTCTTCAGGGTCCACTGCACCCCACCAAGGGAAATCTTCTCTTGCCAGGGGTTTTGTAATAAACATTGATCACACAAATATATACTATCATAACAGAAGGGTTATTACTATTATTATAATTTTATTTATAAGGCGTCACACAAGCGCTGTACAAAGGAACAGTACAGGAAGACAAACTTAACATTACATTAAATAAATAACATAAATAGCGTACAGGTAAAAAGAGCGATACAATTCAATACACATCACAGCTTAAATGTAAGTAGTGAGGACTTGACCAATGGGCTACTAGGGGCTGGTGGCCAAAGACGGAGATGAGTATGCGGCCGAAGATGGTCATTGAGTTTTTGAGTATGGGAGAGCTGTGAATTAAATGTGAAGAGAAGAGGGCTTTGACAACAGGAGGAAGTTCCCCAGCTCTGATTCCAGTTCCAGATGAGCACCAGCCATTCACCTGACATCAGTGCACACAACCACGTGACTTTGAAGGTGAGTTTAGAACAGTTGTGGGGATCATATACTGTTCTGTTGTAAACCGTGTTATCTTGCAAGTTATAAATGTCAAGTATTTTACAACAACTATATGCTGATATGAAATTAATGAGTGCAGACCTTCCCTTACAATAGTAGTGCTGCAACCATTAATTATTTTAGTCTTTACTTGAAAAAAATCATAAAGATGGTAGTGTATTGAAATTGATGGCCGGTAGTGTAGCAGTTTTGAGGCACTGTAGGGACATAAAGGTGAGACACATTGCTAAGATGCTGTGGGGGCAGTTAGGTGAGAGGCTCTGCTGAGATGTTGCAGGGGCAGCAAAGTGAAAGGCACTACTGAGGAGATGCATGGACAACTATGTGAGATGCAATGTTAAAATTCTACAGGAGCAGTGAGGTAAGTAGAATTGCTGAGGCACTATTAAGAAGCTGCAGGGGCAGAAAGGTGACAGGCACTGCTGAGATGCTGCAGAGCAGTGAGATGAGGCACTGTTGGAGCACTCCAGGAGCAGAACGGTGAGAAATCCTATTTATAAATGCATGGTTTATTTATCAGAATGTTTAAGAACTATATAAACATTTGTTTGATAAGACTGACAGGGCTGTAAGGAGGGCAGTGTGGCCACCAACCCACCATACTTACACTCCAACTACATTGGAGATAGCATATCAGGGTTAGAATATTTCAGCCATGCATGCTCTTCCATCACCTGCTTTGGGGAAAGTCAGCTGCAGGGAGGATTGGTGTAGGAGGGAAGGAGATAAACTGTAAATGGTAGGAGGAGAAGATGCCAGGCTAAACCATGTGCTTGGCATCAGCGTGAGCACTAGGGGATTCACAGGTCTTCAGGAAAAGAATGGGAGGTCATTTTCCTATCAAAATTGCTGGGGAAATGGCCACCATTTCTTTTTTACAAAGATCTTCGTATCACCTAGTGCTCAGAATCACTGTCACTGCCTGCTAGAGAGGAAGGTCCAAACGAAGACTACACAATAGACACCTCAACTCTTAATTATGTCACTGTGCAGCACACTGCCCCCCCCCCCCCCCCCCCGTGCACAGCATTTTATATGCCCAGAAAGGTCGGTGTCACTGTACTGCTAGTGTAACCTTGTTAGTGGTTCAAAGCACTGTACTAAATATCTATAGAGGAATTATAATCATCATTACATTTTTTTTTTTTGCGCATGTGCAGAGGCATATCTGCGCATGTGCGAAAGGGACATACGTCCAAATTCCGCATGAATTTTTTACACTACGAACAGGGGGAGGAGAGGGGCGTGAAGGGCTGTTTGGCCTCATTAACATATGCATACGCCCCGCGTTTCATGGGCGTTCCCATGAAAACGCTGGGCGTACGTATGGTAATGCGGCCGTGATGCACGTGTAGGGGGCGGACATATGACATTGCCGGATGTCAGCTGCCCGCCCAGATCCCTGCTTTTGCACAGAGAAATGCCCGAGTGGCCTGAGCTCGCGGGAGCTGCCTGACCACTCGGTCCTGCATTCGATGGTATGCGACCATCGAATGATGGGGGAGGTTCCCAGAGATGGAGGAGGTGTATACATGAGAAATGTACTCGTGCTCCGTGCGGTCAGCGGCTTACCGCATTCGGACGGAGTGAGCGATCCGTACGGAAGGCGGGGTTTAGGACGCACGGTCCTGGCCGCATATTCGGCTCCGGACGCACAGACCAGAATAAGGCCCTTGGAAACATTTATATTCTATTTCTTTACATTGTTTTACTAATAAATTTCAAAACATTAATTCATTTTCCAATTCAATTTAATATTGATCTAACATTTTTCGTTAAATATCTTTTTGACTTTTCGTGTTAACTTTATGCGTATATACTGTAGTCAGTTTACTCTGAAAGTTAAAAGTTGTGAAAGCTCATTAAGATTCACAGCAATATTTTAGTGACCATAAAAGTAAACAAAAAACATTTCCATAAAGGATTTTACTGCACAAATACTTATTTAACAAAGTGATTTTTAATTCAGTGTGGTTAAATAAGACACTAGAAAAAATGAAATGCAAGGAAACAAATTGTGAATGTCCCCTTTCTGTTTTGCTGATGAATTAACTTTTGTAAGCCAAATGCCATTGGTCCCTGACCTTAGACTAAACAAGGTCATGCCAAAAATATTTATACAGACAAATTCAAAAATAATCAAATACATTTTCATCTCCAGGCCAATGGTATACTATAGTTCACTCCTAGCAAGTTATTATTAATCTGTACAAATTAGTTTTTTTTTTTTAAATTAAATACTATTTAATACGTCAAGGACAATATGCTGAAAATAAACATTGCTCAAAAAAACAAAACAGATGAGTACAGAAAAACATTTACATATAATATATGGTAATACATACTATGTAAAAATAATAATAATAATTGTTTAACCAAATGTATTTTAACTGTCTTGTAGAAACATTTATTATACAAAGAAGTTTAATTATATAAAGTCTTATTCTGCATGCCAAGGGTTAAATCAATTAAATCAATGCTGTGTGCTATGGGAACAATTTAAGAAAATTAATGAGAAGGTGATATCTGTACAAGATCAAATTATGGATCCAAGATTGGTCCCTCTTACAGCCGAATATTAATTCTGTATGACAAATCTGCCCTCTCTGATAACATGAATCTTCCTACTTAAATCTTTAACTCTCAAGGTACCAGGAACTCCTACAAAACAATTACTGCTGTCTGTGTGACACTTTTTTTTATTTTTATATTAATATGATATATACAATACATTGTATAAATCAAAACAGCCTGACAACAATTTTTGTTGACTTCTTACAAAAATGGAAAAATAAATTGTATCCAGTTAAAACACAAAAGATGGAAAATGTGGATCCAAAATCAATGAAATACTGAAATCTTTAATAAATTCAGCAAATGGTGAATTTTCACAAACTGATTGCAACACTTTCATAATATAAAGAAAATAAGAAAATTGTATATTCTTGTTTTTATTCTCTGCTTTTTCTATTTTAGCAATTGAAAGATTCCTAGGAAACACAATTAATTCTGTACAACCTGTGTAAATATTTCTATAAATCTAAAGATTTTTGGAATCATTTGGATTCATTGCTGCCAGTAGAAAACAATGATTTAGATTTAGTGTGGCATAGTGCTAAGGGTTCATGTACTTAACATCTCATGTACAGTTTATTAATCATTGACATTATGTAAAATTGGTCAAAATACTAATAGGTAGGGTACAATACTATATGCTTAGTATCATCCTAATCTATCTATCTATCTATCTATCTATCTATCTATCTATCTATCTATCTATCTATCTATCTATCTATCTATCTATCTATCTATCTCTCTCATAAATATTGTGAAAATATAAGTTTAAAGTGATTGTATTTCGTGTTTTTAAATGTCTACTAAGACTGTGCAGGTTTAATAGCTGCGATTGGCTTTCATTATTGGAAACAGTTAACAACGGAATCATTTAATTCAAGTAAAACAGCTCCTACCAAACAGACCAACAGAGGGAGGAGCAGAGTCAAGAAAGCAGCAGCAGTTTAGGAGAACATCCAAAATTGAGATCACTTTTCTGCTTAATATTAAACTTTCTGGAAATGAGCCATCCGGTTAAGGGTTAAATCATTTATTATATTGTACTCCTAGGCATATATTTATATTCATTCTAACACCATATTTTTTTTCACCATCAGCTTTTTATGGCAACCAAAATAATTTACTAAGGCTAAAGGCAAATTATTCCCTAATACAAATAATCGCCAGGAAAGATGACCTCTATCTATTCTTGGTTTCAAACCAGGCTATGAAACATGCGGAAATCCTTCGTGCTTGATATAGAGATATGCGCAAATGAATTTGCAGCTGCGATTCGGTACGCAGCAGCTGTGCAGATCCAGTGCGCAGTGACTGTGCAGCTTCAATACACAGTAGCTGTATAGATGATTGAATCTATATAGCAGCTGCGCAGGTTCATTATGCAGCAGTTGTGCAAATATACGCAAATGTTACCACCTCCTGGATTTTTATTGAGATGCCCACTTCAGGTGTCTGAGATCTGTCATCCGTGTATAAAGATGCAAATATTGGATGCACATCGGCCGATAATTGACCTTCTGAATAACACTATGGTTCCACAACATGGCTTTTGTAAGTACAGTAAAATGACAGAGCCATATTTTCTGCATACAGGATTAAAGCCATTGCAAGGCCATTGCTGTGTGACTAATCTGCATGTGCAGAGGCAAAAAACAACTCCCCAGCGCATAGCATTAACCTTGCGTCCATGGCTAAAGCAGCCCCAGTGTTTCACTTCCAATTCCCACAGTCAGGGAGAAAAGAGTAGGTGTAAAGTGCTTAACCCACACAGATAACTATTTACTGACTGAGCGATAGGTCACATTGGAAATTAATATGTAATTATGTATGACTGATTATAATTGCAGGGAACTACTAAATAGAATCACTTTTATAAAGATGTGTCTTTAAGTTAATATAGTAAATAATTACATGTACAATATAAAAAATGCATCTATTTAACAAAGCTCAACTGTATATAGCAAAAGATACTGTACCTCCAACACCATACGATATATTGCGGGTTATTCAAACCCGTTTGCTGGGCTGCGATTTCGCAGCCCGGGTGATTTTTAATCGACTGTGCATGCATATGAATCATAGCACACATGCGCAAGGCCACCCAGCAATAAAATCCACTCCAATCGAAAGTTGCTCACAAGTTGATTGAGAGAAAGTCGGAGTTTGCGGGTGGTAACTGGCCATTTTCTGGGAGTGCCAGGGAAGATGTGAGTGTGCGCAGGAGTTTTCAGGGAAGGCGTGTGACCTCAGCTCTGGCCCAATCAGTCTTTTTCTATCGCACTGGCCATGTAGGTCCTGAGTTACGCACAGACTGCACACACTGAAATTTCCGTCTATGATGAGTGATTTGAAAATGGAATTGCAGCTAGTTGCCAATCTGCAAAATTTTGCAGCCTTGTGCGGGGCGGATATCACTTCGCTCGCCCATGCTGCGGGCTCGGTGGCTCGCTACGCTCGCCACGCTATTTAAAATCAACTCCATGCCAACTTGGATAGTGGGGGTATGAACTATCCATGTTGGCATGGAGTTAAGTTACTTTTTTTAACATAGTTTGTGGCGAGCGTAGAACCCGGAAGTAGCATGGCGCCATGCTGGCGCCGTGAAACTACACAAGTACCGACTATACTAGCCAGAGCCCAGACTTGAATCCGATTAAGCATCTCTGGAGAGATGGATCTGAAAATGGCTGTGCACTGAAGCTTCCCATCCAACCTGATGGTGCTTGAGAGGTGCTGCAAAGAGGAATGGGCAAAAACTGCCAAAAGATAGGTGTGCCAAGCTTGTGGCGAGGGCCTGATTAACCAATAGGCTGATTAGGCTTTAGCCTGGATCGCTGGGTCATTGGAATTGGGGCCAAGTAAGGTCTCGTGAAATCTCCCCCAGGAAATGTGAGAGCAGCGGTGCCTACCGAGAAGCGGAAATTCTGTTAGAGCAGTGGCTAGCTCTGTTGCAGAGGCTGTGATTGATGCCACTGCCGACGTTGCCGGCATAGGGAGGTAAGTGGCAATATAAATAGAGCTAAGGCCTGGGCCTGTTACAATATTTTCTGAATATGAGTGAAAAAATTAGTGGTGGGGAAGCGGGGATGGCCACTTCTGTATTAGCCTAGGGCACCTGGAATCCTTAATCAGGCTGTGCTTGTGGCTGGAATTGCTGCCAAAGGTGCATCAGCAAAGTATTGAGTAAAGGCTGTTAATACTTCTGTACATGTGAAAACAGTTTTCATAATGTCATTGTGGGGTATTGTGTGTAGAATTTTGATGGGAAAAAATATATGGTTGGTAATGTACAGCGTTCCAGCAGATTACGATTTCTGCAATACTCGGAACTGCTGCTGCACTGCTTGTCAACATATCTCATTCATAAAGTTCTGTGATACAAAGTGAATTGTCAGGATTACACAGCGAGAGAGTAGGAGGCACACAGAGCCCAGCATTGTCTGTCTGATGAGAACTGTGATGCATTTCCTCTGCACTGTCTGCCCTATTAGCAGCTGATTTGCTGGCATTTCAGTGTTGTACACTCATATGGAATACAATCATTCATTTTCATACGTTGTTTAGAAAACAAGATCCCAGTGCTTTCCATCCATTGACTAATCTCAGTCATTTAACCATTGCTGTACTAAAACATAAAGTGAGGAATGCTAGCGGTTATTGGAATATAGATTTTAGACATAAAGGTGTTTTTCACAGTTTGGAGAACTACTCCTAAAACACAGCAAACCATATGTAAAATGTAGCATTGCCTTAGCTCCCAATATGCTCCACATAGCTAATGAAGTACAAGACATTTGGTAATATCTGTCTATATGGCACTATTGTCAACGAACATCAGCAATCATTGACTTTATTCATGCATAAAGGATCTGCACAGTAATGTGTTTTCAAAGCAAAAGAAATGTGAGAAATGAAATAATAAGAGATGTCACACAGTATAATATATGCATAATATATTGTAGATGAATGGAATTTATTTGCTATTTAACAAGATCTTTTCAAAAAGCAAACCATGCACCCAGGAAATGGCGAACTCAGAGACTGTTATGTAGAGCAGATCTGCCAATCTCACAGGACAAAGCTGTCCATGAGGGCTCTGGATAAAAAGGTTTACAGTGTCTAGATAGATAGTATGCATTGCAACCTTTTGGTGTCAACCTATTGACTATCTAGACACTGTCGACACATCAACCTTCCATGGGCAGGGTGGAGAGATAGAACTCTCACATCTGTATTGTCACTAAATATCAGCATTTATTAACCAAATGCATGAAGATCTTAGCAAAAGATGTGGTAAGAACTGTCTTTTGCAATGAGAGGACTTCCACATTTATAACTCAGGATCCTATCTGCACATATGTCTAGTGATGCAAGCACCACATGGTTTCTGGGAGGGATCCGAACGATTGGATGCCTTTCTGAAGGGAAATGCGAAAGAATTCCATACGCTTAAATAGAGCGGCATTGACAAGCACATCCAATAATCTACCACATTCTAGGGCTTTGTGACAGAGGTAGACTTAGACATGATTGGGCTCCATGCAAGACACCAGTTTGGGGCCCTCCTTCCTCCAACAATCCATAGTACTATGTTTTTGCTGCCCTAGTTGGCCTTGTGAAAAATCCATCTCTGCTTGGTGCATATAAGAAAAGTGGCCAAGCCTCCAAAACAGCTTTTTCAGAGGGTTAGCAGCATTTTGGATCTATCCTACCCACAGTCTTCATTATTTACCCTAGATTGTCTTTTTTTCTACATCAGTGGTTCTCAACTCCAGTCCTCAAGTACCCCAAAAGCTCATATTTTGAGAATTTCTCTCTATGGAAAAAGGTGGAAGAATATGTGACCCAGAAAAATGAATTAACTCACTTTATTAAAGAGATACAGAAATCTTAACTTGTCTGGCAGGGCTGGTCCGGCTGCAATGCTGGGTACACAGCTACATAGTGCGCCACACTGCGGGATGGTCTGCCACTGGGTTCTCCATCGTGATTGCTAGCTGACTTCTGCCACCCACTGCTGCCATGAAGAGAGAGCCCAAACTGCATGCTGAGTTAACCGCACTGAGATAGAATCACATGCTGCAGATGCCATCTTGCTGCAAACAATATCACTATCTCCCTGTCACAAGTGCCCCAACAGTTGCCCACTATCTCCCTGCTACACTTGCCTCTCCAGTCACCCACTAGCTCCCTATCTCCCCTTCCTCACCAATCACCCACTATATCCACATCACCAGTGCCTCACCAGCTACCCACTATCTCCCTGTTACCCCTGCCTGACCAGTCACCCACTTTCTCCCTCTTACCCCTGCCTCACCGGCATTACTGTAAGTGGTCATGCAGAGGTGGGGGAACTCATTTCTTTATGCCATCTAATTACCCCCACACCTCCCCCCATTAGGCAGAGGCAGGGACAGTGGTATCGTTTTTGTTATCCCTCTCCAAACTAGAATGCTCTTCTGTGACCACCTTCCTGACAACAGTCCCTCACCAGTGACCCCTTTCTCCCTGTCACCCCTGCTTCACCAGTCACCCAATATTTACCTGTCACCCCTGCCTCTCCTGTCACCCACTATCTGCCTGTGACCCCTCCCTCCCCAGTTAACTATTATCTCTGTCACCCACTATCTCCTTTTACCCTTGGGGATACTATTGTGGGGCCACACCCCTTTCTTGAGATGCCACGCCCCTTTTATGATGCATGGTGCTGTCCCTTTAAAAAGTTTATCTCATCTGCATCAAAATTTTAATCTGCTTATAGAAGAATTTAAGCTCTTGCCAGCCCTGCTGTTGGGGTTAGTGAAGTTGAGAACTGTAGTTGAGAATCACTGCTCCACAAAACTGCTTTCTACTGGGAGCAAAAGTGTAACCAATGAAGTAATCAGCAGGTATTTATATTGACCAAGTGCATCTGATTAACATATTGGGGGAAATTAACTAACAAAAATACGCATAAAATAGGTATATTCATATAAAAAAATACGCCTATTTTACGCATATTCGTATTCGCATTTACTGTGCCGAAAATACTACAATTCATATTCGTATTCATGGCACATTCATATTTGTATTTACAAGGAAAAGAACCACTAGGCGCCGTTTGCACACACAAAGTAACAATTTAATAACAATTCACAGTAAAACAATAAATTGCATGCAGGCAAATAATTTTTAAAAATTACATTAATGTAAGTGCACTTAATTCTCACAATACAAAGCGCTTATGGATAAAGGCCTTAGTTACCACTGTGGTTACGAGGGTTGCAGGTTACTGTGCACCAAAGTTTGTAGTGGCTTGCTGTCACTCACAGGTGTAACCAAAAGTCTCCCAGCAGTTGACAAGAAAAGGGGGGTTCAATTGTAGCTCACAATTGGTATGGTTGAGAGTGTATTGCTTACACTTGTGAGCCCCTATCTTGCAAGCAACTTGTGGCACTCCGTATGGCGAATAGAGTCCAGGGCAAACAGAGGGTGGGTGGGGGGGGGGGGGTTTGAGAGCAGGCACAGATGCAGTACTCACTGACTTGAGATGGTATCAGTCCATTGCTGGCGGTGTTTAACCAGCGGGTCAGCCGCTTGATGCGCCTGGAGTCTGCTGCCGCTGTGCAGCGTCTGTCTGCCTCCACACTCTATCACCCTTCAGCGGACCAGGTGTATGCTGGATGAGATGGATCCCAGCACGTCCGTTCTGGCGGTGAGAGCTCTTGATGTACTCGCAAGGCAGGGTGACCGTGCGGCTGAGTCTGTGCAAATGACCCACCAGTTTGTGCGCTGGCAGTGCCGTAGCGTGAGGCCGATGTAGAGGGTTGCAGGTGTCAGCAGCAACTCACAGACCTCCGCTTGAATGAACAAGGATCCTCAAAACGCGTTTCGCCGTGCTCAGGGCTGCCCGCCCACTTACTTCTGAATGCCCACGCACATCTAAGGTTACCTCAGAGTAACCTTAGATGTGCGTGTGCCTTCCACATCATTTGATGGACGGCGAGCAAATGGTGTGGGTGTTCCCCAAAAGCCTGCAAATGGATATTTATGTACACAGGGCCGGTGCTAGGGTGCCTGGCGCCCTCCTGCAAACCATAAATTTTGCGCCCTTTCACATTGCCATTGCAACAAGCTGCAGCCCGATTGTGGGAGCGTATGCAACATGCGATCTTATGGAGGATCTCGGGTGCATGTACCACTGAAATGGTGCATACACCATCTCAGTGCTGTGTCCGTAAAATGTTGCAGGAAGTAAAGGTGCCCATACACTCTGCGAGAATCGCATACATTATGGGATAGATCACATCGTACGGAATACATGCAATGTGTGTGCAATGCGATCCAAAAGCAGCACAAAAAGTATGTAGGAACGCACATCACATCGCATGCTGCTATTGCAAAAAGTGTCTAAATTAATATAAAAAAAAACTACAATTATTAAAAAATGTGTTATAAACATGTTTAAGAAAAGACTCACTGTTCTTTTGCTGTTTAACTCTTGTGCAGTCCCTCCTCTTCTATCTGCGTAGGCAGGACGCTGAGGACACCATTACACCCCTCTCATGACTGAGGGGGAAAGGAGGGGAGAGAAGGAGGAGATAAGGGCGGAGTGTTGAGGACTGGCAGTGGCACTGGCACATCACACTGAGAAGAGAGAAGGAAGGGGAGGCGGCGCTGCTGCCTGTTCGTCATTTGATTGACAGCTTACAGGTGCAGGGAGCAATGGGTAGGGGGCGGATCCGGACATGACATGTCATCCAGGCATTGACAAACAGCGCTACATGCCTCAGCGCAAGTGTCCGTGAGGAAGAAGGGTCAGGTTGCAGGAGGAGGACAGTGTGTGCGCGGTGCAGGGAGCTGCTCAGCCTCTCCATACTGCCGCCCTCTGTCAGACAGGCACTGCGGGCGGCATGCAGGCTGTGTGCACTCGCGGTGCAAGGAGCAGCTCTTTATACTGCTTCCCCCCACCAGGCAGGCGATGCGACGGCGTGCAGTAGGCAGTGACAGTGAGGGCTGAGGCAGCTTTAGCAGAGCAGGGAGGGAGACAGTGCCTTTTCAGCATGGCGCCTCCCTGCTTTGCAGGAGCTGCTGAGTGGGTAGCGCCGGCCCTGTATGTACAACATCCATTTGCAGCCCATGCGAGCGTATGCGGCATGTGAGGGGGGGGGGGTGGCGGCATTCACAAAGCGGCACCTGGTGGACCAGATCAAGGTCCATAGTCTAGTCCAGTGATAGTGCTTAAATACCAGTTCAGAGATTGTTCTGTATAGTCCACTCAAGTGATAATGCTGTATAGTCCAGTCCAATGATAGTGCTGTATAGTCCAGTCCAGTAATAGTGCTGCATAAATTCAGGCCAGTGGCACTGCCATTAAAAGTCCAGTGATACTGCTACATAAGTCCAGTCCAGTGATAAGCAGCCCATACACGCTGCGATGCGGCTGTCCCGATGTGTGCTTTGAGGTGCGCGCTCCCGCGGCACCTCTTCGCACAGTACAAAAAGTATGTGCTTGCACATACTTTTTGTACTTAGTTTTCATCACATTGCATCACATTGCATGGACAACGTGTGCACAGGCAATGCAATGTGATCCTTGCTAATTAAGCACGGAAAGCACGCCCGTATCGCAGCGTGTATGGGCAGCAATACTGCTGCAAAAGTCCAGTCCAGTGGCACTGCCTTTAAAGTCTATTGGTATTGCTGCATAAATCCAGTAAAACTGCCATTATAGTCCAATGATACTGCTGTATAGTCCAGTCCAGTGATACTGCTGTATAGTCCAGTCCATTGAAAGTGCTGCATAAGTCCAGTCCAGTGGTACTGCCATGAACAGAGCCGGCCCTAACCTGTTTCATGCCTTAGGCAAGATTTTGGCTGGTGCTCCTTATCACCGCCACTAGTACCCCTCTCCCAGCATAGCAGCCATCACCAAGTAGCACAGTTCACAGCAGCAGCCAGCAACACTCGTCACCCCTCACCCATAGCATTTTGGTACCCCCCGCCAGCAAGAGCATAGGGACTGTGTGCACTGGACTCTCATAGGCCAAAAAAGGGGCATGTCCTTGCTAGGTAGGCATGGTGGCCACACAATAGTACCCCCAATTCAAATTACAGACTCACTACTGCAACATTTTTTCATATTCTATCAAATGATAGTTTTTACTATTCATGTTAAGTCACACGTTAGTGTCCCTTATAAACAGTACATCTCATAGATTGTGCCCCTTAAGGTGCCCATACATGGTACAATGGTGCTGTGCGATGCATGCTCCCATGCACATCCCATTGCACCACACAAAGTCTGGGCAGCCCATTCTTTTAGTACTAGATTGCATCGTATCTAGTACAAAAAGTACGGTGCTGTAGCACATTGTATGCTTTTTTTACTAGATGCTATGCAAGCTAGTATTAAAAGCACGGAGTTCACTGCACCGTGTATGGGCACCTTTATTCACATTACAACATACCGCATCACTCCTTGTTCAGATTACCCACACCATCTTAAATATTGTTGACATTACAAAACACTGTATTACTCCTTGTCACAGTACAAAACACCATATGGCTCCTTATTCACACCATATCACTCCTTATTTACATTACACCACAAAATATTGCTCCTTTTTCCCATTACAAACCACCGTATCACTCCTTATTTACATTACACCCCACGCTCCTTGTTGACAATACATAACTCAGTAGTGACCTTTATGCACATTACACCATACAGTAATAGCAGTTCTTATGCACATAATGCCACAAAGTTATGCAGCTTACACATATGCCCCCTAGTGGTTTTTATTTTCTTTATAAAACATACTTTTGCTTGCTGGCAGTCCGTTCTCTGAATCTATGAAGATGCTTTCGCCCCATTCTGGGGTGGTGGTGGGTGGCTGGACAAAGCCATGGCTGCAGGAAGACAGTGTCTTTGCAAAGGCCCATGGGAGAAGGAGCTGCTGCTGGTCATGCGCACTGTAAAATATACACACACACACACACACCTCTTTCACTTTAAAATATGCACACAAACATATTGGACTTTAAAACACACACACACAGCTCTTTCACTAAATCCGCACACGCACGCCTTTCATTAAATATGCAGACACACGCATCTCTTTTACTAAAAATGCCCTCACTCACATTGCTCTTTCACTAAATACGCACCACACACCTCTTTCACTAAAAACGCACACATGGCTCTTTCTCTAAATATGCACACACACAACACTCACTAAAGGCCCGATTCAGACCTGATCACTGGGCTGTGAGATTATGGGACCCAGCGATCAGGTAAACACCACCTCAGTGTCTGCATTCCCCCTCACCCATGTGCATGGCAGAGAATGCGATCGCAGACGAGCACATGACGGGAAAACCATTGAAATCCACTCAACATCGAATGGTTTTCCCCTCTCATCGCAGCGCCGAGTAAATCTTGACTTAATCAGCATGGCAATGGACGTGGAGAGAAGGAGGCTGCTGATGATGTTAGAGGCCCTACCTCCCAATGGCAGGAAATGCCTGCATTTTTCAGGACTCTCCGCAGGTACCTGTCAAATGAACGGCTCATACATACATACATACTACATACCGTACACATGTGCAGTCTTTCAATAATAACTGATGCAGTGAAATGCGGCCCCTAAATATGCACACACACACACAGACACACAGACACTAAGTAAATACGTGCACATTTAAAAACACACAATCCTTTCCCCTCTACCACTTAAAAATATGCATGTACATAAACACAAACACCTACTGTCACAGTTATTACAGATCATCGCTCAACATAGGCGAATCTAGAATTATGGTAATGGGTGGTCCCAGATCTAGACATAATATTAGGGGGACCTTTGCACGGCGTAGCCGCGCGTCAAAAATGGGGTGTGGCCTCATGGGAAGGAGGCGTGGCATCACAAAAAGGGGTGTGGTATTACACTTTAGACCATACACAGTAATGCCTATTACACATTTTAGCAAACTCCGTAATACCCATTACACATAAAGCCACACGCCATAATGCCAATTACACATAAGGCCACACACCATAATGCCCATTACACATTGTGCCACACATCATGATGCCCATTAAATACTGTATAACAAACCATAATGCCCATTACATATTTGCCACATAAGTGCTGCTTACCTACGTGCTCATTGCTAGGGGGTTCTTGCTTGATGGCACCATAGTACCCATTACACATGATGCCGCACACCATAGTACCCATTACACATGATGCTGCACACCATTGTACCCATTACACATGATGCCGCACACAATAGTACCCATTACACATGATGCAGTGCACCATAGTACCCATTACACATGATGCTGCACACATATTGCCCCTTACTAATGATGCTGCACACATAATGCCCCTTAGACATGATGCTGCACACCGTAATGCCCCTTACACATTAAGCCACACATTATGCGTAATGCCCCCACATAACGCCACTTGTAGCGTCCCTTAAGCAATGCCCCCAAAAGTGCCACTTACTGTAAATTTTTATATGAGCCTTCGCTGCTGCTGCAGGGAGAGATGGAGAGCGGTGCAGCTGCTTCTATGGGGAAAGCAGAAAAGCAGAGCGCAGTGCAGAGCACGCTCCCACTCCCCTCCTGGTGCCCCCTCTAGACGAGTGGACATTTGAAATATTGTGCGCGCTGTTGTTGTGCGTGACGTCGGGGGAGCACATGATTAAAGGGGGGGCGGGCTGAGGTGAAAGCGGGGAGAAGAATTGGAGCGGAAGCTGCAGGGGTGACAGTCATTGACAGCTGGGCAGAGAGCAGGGGGCTGCCCGGCTGTATTCAGAGCACTGCAGGTCACGGCTATTTGAAATAATACCCCTTTCACAACAGAAAATGCAGGGATTTACCCAGGAATATGGTCCCATTATGATCATTTTCTGGTGTGAGGGGGAGAGACAACCACTCCCCTCTCCCTACCCCCCTTTCACCAACCAGCTATATCTTCGGAACCAACTGACCCATTTACATGAGACCAGTATCATATTGAAGAACTTTTGAGTTGGCTTTGAATGATTTTGGTCCTGTGAAACTGGGCTGTTTGATTCCAGAGAAATATGCCCTCAAAGAACATAAACAGTCATGAAATTACATTTAAGAAAAAAAAAAAAAAAAACGGTTTAACCTCAATATCTCTGGAACCAATTAACCCATATGGATCCAGCCTGGTATCAGATTGAAGGCCCAGCGATTTGGGTTCGACTGAGATCAAGCTTCAGTGATGCCGGAGGGGGAACTGGCAGCCGTTGAACTGGGTGGGGGTCGGAATTAGCAGGTCCCATGTTATCCTATAGGGAAAACATTCCAGCTTTGCCTGGCAGTATCTCTGGTTCCCAGGGGGCTAGAGACACGGGGCTGGGCTCATTGGAAAGCCCCATCCCTCAGCTACAAAATGGGCTAATGGGTGGTCCAGTGCACCCCTGGACCAACCCCTAGATTCGCCTATGTCGCTCAACCCACCTACTTTGTCTTTACCTGTTGCTGTTAGCTGTGGCAGAGGAAAAGAGAACTTCCCTCTGCAAGCAGGCAAAGTTTCATGTGAATAACTGCTGCTCGTCGTAAGGTGCTCCGCGCTGCCTGCAGGGCAAGAGGAGACAGGCCAGCCACAGCCTGCACCGACTCTCCCCCCTCAGCGTGTATGTCACTGCCATGGGCTCCTGGCTTGAGCTGAGCGGCTCTGTGTATAAGGGGAGTCAGGCAAGCCACTGCAAGCCTCACACCTGATCCCTCTCCCAGGACTTACACTGCTTCCGCTGCTGCTGCTGCAAACTCCTGGCAGCAGCCAGTCCAGTGGCTCCATGTATAGGAGACTACAGGTCAGCCGCTGCCTACCACACAACCCTCTCCCTTGCTGTACCCCACTTCCACTGTTGCTGCTGTGGCTGGGCTCACCTGGCTGAGATCTACCTTTTCAGCATTTAGCACTGGGCCGGCCCCAGGCTCTGGCCATTAAAGTCCATTAGTACTTCTGCATAAGTCCAGTAATACTGCCGTTAAACTCCAGTGATAGTGCTACATAAGTTCAGTCCATTGGTACTGCAGCATAAGTCCAATAATACTACTGTTAAAGTCCAGTGATAATGCTGCCATTCCAGTCCAGTGATAGTGCTGTATAAGTCCAGTCCAGTGATACTGCCTTTAAAGATTATGGAGAACCAAAATTTGGACGATAAACTAGTGAAAGAACAAGGACCACTTCCTCCTAGTGCTGAAGCTGCTGCCACTAGTCATGATGACATAGAAGATGAAATGCCATAAATGTCGTCAGCCAAGGTTGAATGTCATCATAAAGGGCATGCAAAATCCAAAATGCCAAACAACCTCTAAGAGAAACTGAGGGACATCAACATGCAGAGGCTTAACCCACTTAGACTCTCCTGGGGATTTGTGTTATAGCACAACACCAGTAATATTGTGCAGGCATTACATATGAGCAATTTCCAACATGTGCCATGTTTTGCCCATGCAATAAATTTGGAGGTGTAGCATTTTCTTAAAAGTGGCAGGGCATGCAGGAGATGCTTGCGGTGGCCTGCAAAATTGAGGGCCACTTTGCCACTGCCTGCCAAAGACTGGAGCACCATCAATCCCTCCTGAACCTGCTCTGTCATCACCTCAAACAAGAGGTTGTGACACAATGGAATCCACCCTCTATATGGTACAGAGGATGGAGGAGCAACAGAAGACCATTCAAGCTTACACAGCTACCTACCTATTACATAGGCAAACGGTGGATGCACCCGACTAAAGCACAGTGGAGACTGATTTCCATGTTATGCAAGGTTCTCCAGCCGTTTGAACTTGCCACATGTGAGGTCAGATCCGACACTGCCAGCTTGCGTCATGTCGTTCCCCTTATCAGGCTGTTGCAGAAGCAGCTGGAGAAAATGAAGGAGGAGCTAAAGCATGGCGATTCTACAAAGAATGTAAGTCTTGTGGATGAAGCCCTTCATTCGCTTTTCCAGGATACAAGGGTGGTCAGTCTATTAAAGTCAGAGCACTACAATTTGGCCACCGTGCAATATCCTCAGTTTAAAGCCTATGGTACTTGTTTCCTAGCACGGCCACAAATCTTGTCCATCGGGGGTAATTTTAGTGGCCTGCGACGCGACCGACGCGATGCCCCCGATTTTTCCATTGAAATGCATTGAAAACAGTGAAAAATCGGGTCGGTCGCGTCGTGTGCGCCTAAAAATGCTTAAATGGTCCACCCGCGATGGCCGCAATTTCCCCATAGGGAACAATGTTAAATGCCTCAATTTAGCCGCAATGCCCCCGATTTCCCATAGGAAACAATGTTAAATGGGTCAATTTACCCATATCATCATAGGGAAGCATGGTAAATGGGCCAGAAAGCCCAAAAAACCCCCCTGACCAGTGAAATGTCCCCCCAAAAGTAGTTCACGCCACCCCGCGATGAACGTGAACCCGAAGCGTGGCGAGCGCAGCGAGTCCGCGAGGGGAGGCGGTACGCGTCCTCCGACCTTTTCATACCCCCACTATCCACTAGGGCGTGGAGTGAGAATATAATAGTGTGGCGAGCGCAGCGAGCCACCGAGCCCGAAGCGTGGCGAGCGCAGCGAGCCCCGCGAGGGGACGCGGATACCTTCACAGGTAAACGCGTCCCTTCGCAGGCTTCCCAGGTATCCGCGTCCCCTCGCGGGGCTCGCCACGCTTCGGGCTCGGTGGCTCGCTGCGCTCGCCACACTATTCTATTCTCACTCCACGCCCTAGTGGATAGTAGGGGTATGAAAAGGTCGGAGGACGCGTACCGCCGCCCCTCGCGGGCTCGCTGCGCTCGCCACGCTTCGGGTTCACGTTGATCACGTGGTGGCGTAAACTACTTTTGGGGGGACATTTCAATGTTCAGGGGTGTTTTTGGCCCATTTACCATTGTTCCTATGATAATTTGTGTAAATTGAGCCATTTCACATTGTTTCCTATGGGAAATCGTGGTCATCGCGGGTAAATTGAGGCATTTAACATTGTTCTCTATGGGGAAATCGCGGGCATCGTGTCTGGCCCATCGCACCCGATTTTTTTGCGCATGCGATGCCCACGATGGCCCCGATTTTACCCCCGATGACCGCGATTATGATCGTTGTGGCCGTGCTAGGAAACAAGTACCAAGCCTATATTTTGACTCTGTTTCTAGCGGACACAAGTCTACAGCGGTGCAAAGACCTGCTGGTCAGGAGATTGTCATCTGAAGCGGAATGTGACATGGCAACAGCTCCTCCTTCATTTTCTTTCACACCTGTGGCTGCGAGGAAACAATTCAGAATTCCTACAAGACCCACTGGCAGTGATGCAGGGCAGTCAGAAGCAAGTTTGGATTTCCGGTCCAGACTGAAGGACTTGCCAACAATTGCTGACAATTGCTGACATTGCTGACTTGCCAATAATTGCTGACATGTGTACTGTCACTGCATACGATGACCATTTAAAAAATGGTGGAGGATTACTTTGATCACAGCATCCAAGCAGACATGTCAGGCAGCCCGTACTTGTAATGGCAGGAAAAAAAGCAGTTTGGAGGCCACCATACAAACTGGCTCTATTTTACCTGAGTTGTCCCCCCCCACCCCCAGTGTGTACTCCAAAAGAGTTTTTAGTGCAACAGGGAACCTGGTCAGGCAAGTGGCGTAGGAGGTTGAAGATGATGTTCATCAAAATTTATTATAAATTCTTCAACAAAGACCAGAAATTGCCTCCAGAGACTAAAGATGGACATGTAATGGTGGATTCCAGTGGGAAATAATTGATAATCGGTGAGGATGAGGATGTACGTACGGAAGGGGGTGAGGAATCGGAGGATGAGGATGACATCTTGCCACTGTTGAGCCAGTTTTTACAGGAAGAGATCATTTGCTTCTTTTTCTGTGAGGGCTTAAAACAAACCAATCATTTCAGCCACAGTCGTATGGCAGACACTGTTGCTGAAATGATTGGTTGTTAAAGACAGCGTGCATGTTCTATTTACACAACATAAGGGTAGGTGGGAGGGCCCAAGGACAATTCCATCTTACACCTCTTTTTTTTTTCATTATGTGCTCTTTGGGAGTTTTTTCAAATTGCCATCCATATGGGCCATGTGTTGTGCCGCCCACTTGTGTCGCTTAGCATAGTCATCCAGCTACCCCAGTGCACACTTTTGGCCTAAATACTACATTGTGAGGTGTAAGATATTCAGGATAGACTGGAAATGAATAGAAATTAATGTTATTGAGCTTAATAATAGCATAGGAGTATGAAAAACCCTAAATTCTGTGATTTTAGCGATTTTTATGTTTTGTTTTTTTTTTTTTAAACAGATCCAAAACATGAAACATGAAACATGGAAGCGTGGTGTTTTGGAACAGATCCAGATCCAAAACACGGCCGGAGATACAGACCCGAAACACAAAACACTAAAAGTAGCCAGTGCACATGCCTACTTAAAGGTCATATTTTCTGCAGTTCCAACATTCTAAAAAAGCCTCTGATCAACAGAATATACCAATGTGGGGAATATCCATGCACCTTGGAGCATTATTACTTGATATAACAGGAGGATCTTCTATATATAAGGAATGATAAGTTCCATATCAAACCATTGTATTATCCTACAGCACCTTTGGGCCCATTTATGATTTTATTTTTCAGTGTCTATTGTTGGGAGCGTGGGTGACACTGCAAAACTCACAGGCTGTTTAGACAGCTTCCCTGTGCGCCACCTTATCAACACTCTTTGTATTGTTGATTTCTATCACACACCACTGGCATCCATATCAACACCTATAGATATGCCAAGAAAAAGTTTATCCATACAGATCCAGCTGGCATAAGTTTGAAGAAAATGTTGTCAAGCATAAGAGCCAGCTCGGTGGGTGCTAGAGAACCTCCAATACATGTGCTGCTAGTAACCATGTCTATGAATGATATTTACAGCACCTCCAATCATTTCTAAAAGAAGGTTCCTATGGAGGCAGGGGGATTTGGGCCAGAAAGGAGTCCAACCTTCCAGTGTAGAGGTTTAAACTAAAGGCCCTCTACACTTGGTCACATCCAATTTGGGCTCTTTTCATGCGATTGTGACAATTCGCATGAAAAGTATCCAAATTGCATGTGATAGACAGCAGGTCCGATGAGAAGTGAGGCCCCGTGCGCATTACATGGGGTATCCTGGTGCACATTCCCGGACCCCTCCATCAATTTGAATACTTTACAGAAGAAAACAACTGTGATCAGCCAAAATGTCTGTGCGGGAACAGTCTGCAAACTCATCCTTAGTGTGACATTTACCCGCTTTCTTTTGATTTGCTGGTGTATGTAATATATTTATGTATGTATTTGTAAATGTAATACAAGCCTAAATGTGGTTTTCTGCATTTTGCAGTCTTTTTTTTTAGCCCTTCTGCTCCACGGGAGGTTTCTGTATTCCCTGAGCTCGCCTTAGGACACCTGCGTTACGGTTTGACCGGTGTACCACCCCAGTCAAACTCCCCACCTACCACTGTCCCTGGAGCGGGTCGTGTGCTGGCCGATTGACGGGCTGGGCGCTTGGAACCAGAAACGAGTGACCACACCCCACCGGTGAACCACATCTGTTGCAGTATCATCTGTTGGATTGCTTCCAAGCTGGGCAGGCGTGGCTGGGATCTCATGCAACATATCCCATGCAATAGGACCGCATGCGATATATCATATGCGATCCTGCCACCCAGGAAGGTCCCGGCAGCTCAAGGGGAATCGCGGACAACTTCTCAGAGGTGAAAAGTCATCCTAGTGTAAGCACAAAAGGAAAAAATAAATAAAGCGGCATCTTTAGCAGTAAAAACTTAGAGTTTGTACAAAAAAAAATATGTATCTTTCTAGTATACACTTATGGTATAAAAACTATATTTAAATAACAGTTTTGCTTATTATGTCCCTTAAACACAGTTTTAAAACGCATGATACAAAACAAAAAAGCTGCAACGATCACCTAAATAATCTGGTTAAGCATCTAAAATAAATTCTGGATGTTAACAACAAAAAATAAATACACAATAAACAAAAGCCTTCAGGCACTGGTTAAACCTACAATTGTCAAAAGTAATATTAGTACAGTAAACCAGCAAGAGATGCGAAAAGTGCAGATTTTGATATCAGATTATAATCAGAAGCTTCTAATGATTTTTTGAGGCTTATTACAACATAAAACATATTTGTTAGTAATGATTAAAAAATACCGGTAAAATATTTCTAAAGTATAGCGTATTACAGATACTAAAATGTCAGCATTGATCCTATTTGGGTTATTTTAGGATACAAGACTGAGTTCTTTTTAAAGTCAACATTATTCTTGGCATGTGTCTTTTCTTTTGCTTCTTTAGGAAAGGAGCCAGGATGTGAGTAGAAACTAAGAGAATTTATTTGCCATTTTTATTGGCTTATGGCACATAAGATAGTCGGCCTTTTTAAGTAGCAACACTTTGATAACGTCTAGTATAATCTGTTGTGGGCCGGTCTCGCCGGGAGGTTTTTTTTTCTGTAAATATCCAACAATAGTAAGACATCTGCCGAGATGGCAACATTCGTTACTAAGGCCCAGACTTCAGATCTGCCTCTACCTGTTCAAGTGTAAACAAATCATCCAAGGAGAGAGCAGGGTTTGCCGAACACCTTGGTCACACACTAAGCAAACTATTACCAGGTGTGCTTGCTGAACATACTCTCCATCAGCGTCCTGTCATGCATAAGATGTTTATCCAATTTGTCAAGATAATCTTTCCACAAATAAGCCCTGGGTCCAGGCCTCAGAACCTCCTGAACACAGACCATATAATGTATCTCTATTTTTTCACTTATTTTCCTTTAATCACTCTGTCAACTTCCCTGAGAGCTGAGAGCAAACTGAAAGTAATTCTATCATTCCGAGCAGTTAGTATTTAGCTGGACAGCTCGTCCATTACCTCAGAATTAGGTTTAAGCAATAACCCTTTTGTTAAAAAAATGCAGGTATATTTTTGTTCCTTTCACAGTGGGATAACGTAATAAGCCTTCCAATCTGTTTATTTTAGCGCATTGGATTGCCACTTGATGACACTCGTGTAATTTATAGAGCATGTTAGAAAAGTAATTAGGACTGTTTTGCCGTGTTTTTTTTTTATGTTCAAATTCTTATAGCATGATGTGTCATGTGATCTGACCTGCATATGATTTTCCTAGAATGTGGTGGTAGATAAGCATTTAGCCCACCTAGGCTGCCTTATCCTACCCTTATTTTGTTTTATATTCCAGACTGCTGAGTGTCAAATATTTTTTTCATTGTTTTACACTTGCACTATAATTTGTCTAAATTATAGGACAGTCTTTTGCCATAGATTTGTAGCGTATTTATTGATGCTTTGTTGTGTGCTTTTAGTTTTATATAATGCTGTGGCTGTGGGCTTGTTTCAGGTTTGTTAGCATATCAAAAAAAAGCACACAACTGGGCAAGACCCGCTTGTACTGCAGATGGTGCAGTGGTAACAGTTGCAAAGTGATTTAGATTTGGGTGGATTATATTTTTTCCTATGCAGGGTAAATACTGGCTGCTTTATTTTACAATTAATTTGAAAATTAGATTTCAGTTGGAACAAACTCCACCCAAATCTAACTCATGTTACATCTGTGCCACCTGTACTGCAGCATGGGTTTGCCCAGATGCTTTTTCTCTATTAACAAACCTTAATCAGACCCTATGTCTTGATTATATATCATGTGTAATGTACCTTTCTTTTATTCTTGTGATATCTGAAGTAATCTTTATGGTAAGTTTTTCATCAGATTTCAGACTTCTAATTTAATGTGCAGGGGAAATGAATTGTACAGTGCTTTGTAGATTGCCCACATGCCTTAGCATTAGTTGGTGATCTGCTGTTAATTCACCAGCAGGGTGGCAGAACCTGATTACCGGCAGGAATAAACGCCTGAACAATTGTGTTTTTGCACTAGAGAGGTTCAATTCCATCAGCAGGAATTAAAATACTTGTCATACTCTGCATTACTCATTGCTGGCCCTGGTTCAATTATGACTCCGCTCCTAAAATCAGTATTTGATAGTGTACAGTGTAATGAAGTATTTCTGTTTACCTTCTAGCATGACCCACCACCTAGTACATGGTCTGATCCCATTCTTCTTTCTTATTTTGCTAATGTAGTAAACTCATCTGAATTAATTGATTTTTTATTGTGTTTATTTGAGTGACACACAATGTGTAATTGTTGCTTTATAAATCCACTGTTGCAAATGCAATCTTTTGTAAGGCTTTGTGCATATGTAGTTCAATGTGCTTACATAATTCATTCAACCCATATTATTGCAAATCAAACAAGAAGTCATATTAGGAAGCAAGTCTTCATTCTACCGGTTACCTATACATTAGTGTTTACAAAGCACAGTGTCCTTCAGTGTTCAGAATTGAAAAAATAAGAAATATCAATCTCTAGAGTAAACATGACGCCATTAAACAATTGGCAGAAAATAATAAAAAAACTATATATATATATATATATATATATATATATATATATATATATATATATATATATATATATATCAGAATCAGAGTCAGAATCACTTTACTGGCCATGTATACTCTCGTATACTAGGAATTTTTTGTGGATACAGTGCAGCTTCAAGCCTGGTACAAGAGGGATAACAGGACATACATACATTGCATCAGTTGCGCATACAAATGACAATTCACATTTTAGGATTTGCAAGGTTAGATAGAGCAGTTAGGTGTTTAGATTAGTAGTATCTTAAGGGGCATACACACGTAGAGATCTGTGCTAAGCAATTTTGCTAAGCAATTTTGCTGGTGTCAAGATCTCCCATGGAGAGCACATACACACGCAGAGATTTGTGCTAAGCAATTTTGCTAAGCAATTTTTCTAAGCAATTTTGCTTAAGCGATAAAAGGCCGGGTAGTTGTTCAGAATGAGAGATTGCGATCAGTATCTCTCATTCTGTTCACACAGAGAGATTTGCAGTCAGTTGCTAAGCAACCTGACTAGAATTTGATTGCATGCACTGACTTAGTTAGCAAGAGATATTTAATCTCTCGGAGCATACACACGGAGAGATCTGTGCTTACATTCTAAGCAATCTAGTCAGATTGCTTAGAAAATAGCACAAATTTGCTCCGTGTGTACACCCCTTTAGAGTACATTGTTCAATAGCTGAATAGCTATCGGGAAGAAGCTTTTTGCGGTTCTTGATGACTTGGCAGGAATGGACCTGATGGGAGAATATCAAACAAGTTATGGCCAGGGTGGAGTTTGTTCGCCACGATCTTCTTAGCTCGCTTCTTGACCCTACTTAAGTATTGTTCCCTTATAGGGAGGTCCGTCCCAATAATCTTCTCTGCTGTCCTCACCAGAGGAATATAGGTCCAGGTTGTTTCTGCACCCACCACTGTGAAAGTCTGTCCACTTCCCGTCTGTATGCAGACTCATCTGCCTCCTTGATTAGGCCGATGATGGTGGTATCATAAGCAAATTTAATAATTTTTACTGACTGGTCACTCGAGATGCAGTCATTAGTGTAGAGGGAGAAGAGCAGGGGGGAAAGGACACATCACTGGGGAGCACCAGTGCTGATCGTACGAATGGCGGATGTGAAGGTTCCGGCTTTCACCACCCGTTTCCGTGCCATCAGGAAGTCCACAATCCAGGAGCCGGTAGATTCTGGAACTCCTAGGGAGAGAAGTTTGGGCTTTAGGATAGCGGGGGCAATTGTGTTAAATGCAGAGCTGAAGTCAATGAATAGGACCCTTGTGTAGGTGCCTGGATGATCCAGGTGTTCCAGGATATAATGCATCCCTAGGTTAACTGCATCCTCAACGCTTCTGTTTGCTCGGTAGGTGAACTGCAGGGGGTCGAAATGGGTGTTTGTCATCCCTCAGATGGTTCAATACCAGTCTTTCGAATACCTTCATGACCACTGATATATAGCAGGTGATATATATATATATATATATATATATATATATATATATATATATATATATATATACACACATAGGGTGTTATTCTGGCTCACACGCAAAGGCAAATTCACTCTGTAATGGACAAAACCATGTGCACTGCTGGCGGGGCTGATGTAACATGTGGTGCAGAGAGAGTTATGTTTTGTTTCTGTGCAGGGTAAATAAATACTGGCTGAAAACACAAGGGTTTTAGGCGGCACCTAAAACACATCCCAGCAACAATGGTAACAATTTATATTCAATATATTTAAGCAGCATAAAAAATAAAACTAGCATAAATATAACCTCCCGGGGGTGTCAAAATAACTCAAGCGCTGTTGACGCTTTTTTTGATAAATACTTGCTGCTTTATTTTTACACTGTAATATAGATATCAGTTTGAAGTACCCCCCCCCCCCACCCAAATCTAACTCTCTCTGCACATGTAACATCTGCCGCAATGCATATGGTTTTGTCCATTAGAGAGTGAATTTGCCTTTGTGAGTGAACCAGAATAACCCCCATAGTTCAGTCCATGCAAATGAGCATCCAGCTGTGTGCCTTTGCTCCCATAAGTATAGATCTCAGGTATGGAGGCTGCTTCATATAGCTCACCAGCACTGCAGCAATGTAATGCTGGATAGAAAATGTACTCCTTCAACGGTTTGGGGTAACTGGGATGAGTAACCTGACCTGGGGTGGCACCCCCAGTATCTCATCAATAGCATAAGTGTTTATGTGCTTCTGAAGTTTATGTTGCTTTAATGGCTGGATTTTATTGAATTGTTTGGCATTGGATTGATGTTCTGGTTCAAAGCTAACTGGAGCCTCTAGTGGATTTTTTGAGGACGGACGTTTATATATTCATTATTCCAATCCACAACTACAAAGGCATATATGTGTGTGACTTTTCTTAGATTATACACATACACATACACACACACACACACACACACACACACACACAGAATTATGCCTATAGTTGTAATAAAAATCACTGCTGGCTTACCCTGTGCGCTAGGTTACGGGTACAGCAAATTGTTGGGGGTCATAGCCACTATAAGACCAAGTCACGTTGTTGGTTGAACTTCTGTTAAAAAATAGTATTTTTGCTGCTGGATCAATGATCCCTATGTCTATAGCCATAAAGGGCCTGATTCATAGATGGACGCTAATGCGGAGTTGCTTCAGCTTTGTACGCATCAGCTGTGCATTCATATGCTAATGGCATCTTGTGTAAATAGATGCCTCAAACCAGCTTCCCTGATTCACGTGTGCATCTGAAGATGCAGCATCAGTTCATCCGAAGTAATTCTGGGCATCTAATGTCCAGTAATAAAAGATTTAGATGAGGTGCTCCCACTTGGGGTATCTGATATTCTCAGCGTTGATGATGGTGCGTTGTAGTGTGCTCGGTACCTCAAAAGAATAGGACAAACGCATTTTTCATAGTGTAGATTGTTCTATGTAATTTGTGCATATTAAAAGCATATAAGCTTATGTTGTATATACCCCATACCAGCAGAGGGCCCTAGCTTAGGCCTAAAGTTGTCTCATTTAGATGTATCAAGCTTCAATAAGTGATAAAATGGAGTGATAAACAACCAGCCAATCACCTCCTACCTGCCATGTTACAGGCTGGGTTTGAAAAATAACAGGTGGCAGCTGATTGGCTGGTAGTTTATCACTCTCCATTTTATCACTTTTGAAGCTTGATACATCTGGCCCATATAGTTTCCTCAAAGTAATCCAACAGCTTAATTCTCCCTTGTCAATTCTTCATATACCTCAGACAAAGATGGAAAATGTTCCACATAGAGGGGTTATTCTGGTTGATTCGCTCGGATGCGAATCCGCACCCTTGCAAGTCAACCAGAACCCGCCCTGCACACGTCAAACATCGCCCCCCTGCAAACGAACGCCAGTTGCGAATGTTCCAGAATAAATCCAAAGTGTAAAGTAAGCAGTGATTCAAATCAATAAAATCATAAAAACACAAGGAGGCGTAATACCCTGTCTGGCCTTCTGGCCTTATGATCCAGGCTATGTTTTAAGATGTCAAATAAAAGCAGTCTTTCTTAGGACCTCCTAACGTCCCAACAGTCTGAATCCCAGGAAGTTGAAAAAAGGCAGTGAATTCGACAATCCATGGCCATTTCTGACACCCTTCAATGCTGTCGGTAACAGCAGTATTGAATAGGTTGGTGCCGATATTCCCCTGTCGGGAATATTAGCACAGATTGGCTACCCCCCTAGGTGTTGCCGGTGCACTCTGTTGCCAGAACTCCATGTGAATCGTATGCAATTAAATTTCTATTGCATGTAGGCAACTTTACTAGTGATATTCCACCAAAACTGGATTTAATGTAATTCTTCTGGTATAAAGGACATACTTCTATAGTAGCATTGCTATTTAAATATTTTGGCCTCTTGGCAACTACTGACTTGTGCATACTCTGTAATTATAATGGACTTGACAGTTTTGTGAGCATAAGGGGCAGATGTACTGAACAGCATACCTCCCAACTGTCACGATTACAGCGGGACACTCCCGATTTTCGGGTCCTGTCCCGCTGTCCCACCCGCGGCAGGCATTGTCCCGCTGCGGGGGGTGGCAGTTTGGAGACCCCCCAATCTAATAGAATAGACGCTGTGCGCATGCGCACAGCGTCTATTCTCGTATGAAAATGAGGTTGCGGCTAATTAGCATAAGCCGCACCCTCATTTGCATACGTCCGCCCCCTTTTTCGGGCCCGCGCGAGTGTCCCTATTTCCCCAACACAGAAGTTGGGAGGTATGGAACAGGGCTGTCTTTACAGCATTGTATGCCAGTGGCAAAGCACCACCTATATCTGAGAACCAGTAAAAAAAAAACCATACATACATAAATGACCCCTCCTGCTGTCCCATGCTATCTCTTCACATGCTGTCATATAGTAAATGTCCATCAGCACTCTTAGTTGTGGCTAGCTCCAGTCATCTGCCAGTTGTCAGCATGCTGGAAGTCCTTCACTGTCTGGTTGCTGGCTGGGAGGCAGGTAAACATCCTGGCTCCTGTTGTCATCAGGGAGATGCAGATTGGCCCCCAATATTGCTGAGGCTGCAGTGCCGGCTCCTGTCATTGAGCAGGAGCTGGCGTTTTGGTGTCACCCCTTGTCGGGTTACACACAGGTGTATACCCTCCAACATGACCTATTCCATTAGGTACAAAGTGCTCTGTTCCTGGACTTCCCTGCCAGTGGCAGTTACAGAGGTTGGACTCAGCACAGTCCAAATTTCAAAAAGGGGGGTCACATCAACTGCCAGTGAGTCCAGGACAGTGATGTTTGGAGTGGCATTAGGTGTGGCTCCCCTTTTTTTATTTTGGACTGTGTGCTGCAGCCCCACTTCTGCAACTGTCACTTGTAAGGAAGTCCAGAAACAGAGTATTTTGTACCTAATGGAATGGGCCATGTTGGAGGGTATGCAGGTGTGGCCCGCAGCCCCCAGCTCCCCAATTGTGACACCAGTGCCACCACTACTCACTTCTCGAAGGCCCCTAGAATTGTGTGGGACCTGGGCAGCTGGCCAGAGGGCCTATATGTTGAGATGAACCTGGTATCAAGCATTCTAAGTAGTGAAGATTATGCTTATAGCATCCAAACAATTTGTAGCTGACATCTATCAAGTACATTCTATAAAATAGGTAAAAGCTCATTGGTTGTTCCCCAGAGCTAACTGGTTGGGGCATTTGTACTCATATGAGTTTTAAATGCTGACAATTTTACTATGTGGGACTTATGCAGACTGGAACAGCAGTAGAACACCATTGTTTCTGCAATGCATACACAGTACTGCAGAAATCTCTATATTTGCCTGCATGCAATATGCCCTATTTGTGTGCTTCAAAGCCATCATCATCATCATCATCAATATGCAAAACTGACTTGCACTCAACTTTGCATCAAGCATTGAATGTTGTATAGGTTGTCTCCCCACCACATCTATTTTTTAATAATTATTGTGTGTAGGGGGCATCAATTAAGAAAATAATGTACATAATTATCATCCCCATTGCTGCCTCTCATCACCGCAGTGAGCTTCTTATTGCTGACATATGCTGTACTTAGTACTCAGGAACACCTGCGTGGTAACCTGACAGAAACCTGAATGATTCATGGCATTCTGCTCACAGTAGCTTATAGAGCAATCTTAATTTCAGGCATTTAACATTGAAAATAGATGACAGTTTGAAGTAACAGCCCATTTGCTGTTGTTGTCATGTACACTTATATTGATTTTTTTTCTATACATTTATTTAGCCAAGGATCAGGAGCATAAGAGGGTGTGGACCAAGAGAGGTGACTGCCCAGGTGCTGCGGCAATGATGCTTTTGGTGTCATCAGAGACACAGAAAGCGTGCACATTTCCATCAGCCCATGTATTAGTACTGTGCACCCAAATGGGTCAATGAATAATGTGTATTACTAGTATTACTTCAATACTTTAATTGGAGTGGAGTGTAAGGTAAGAAACAGAGATCAGTGGACTGCAACAGAGACAAGATCAGAATCAGAATCAGCTTTATTGGTCAGGTATACTTTATTGGTCAGGTAGGTCGTCCGATCCCCTCAGTTTCAGCTCATCCATCCTCTGTCACCTCTCCTGTTCTTTGCCTCCTCTCCCCCTGCATGGTGCTGGGTCTCCCCCCCTCTGCTTCTCCAGGGGGGCCAGGGATGTGAGCTCTGGGGATGGGGGATGTGACCATCCTCGGTCCCACAACATAGATGTTACAGTAGAGAGAGATACAGTCTGCAGGTATGCCAGTGATAAGGTTGAATTTACCCAGTAGAGTTCAAAAGCACGTGGATGTTACAGTAGAGAGAGATACAGTCTGCAGGTATGCCTGTGATAAGGTTGAATTTACCTGAGGAGACAAAGGGGTCGAGGTCAGAGGAGCAGAAGAGATAAGGAGTTCCAGGATAATGTTATTAAACTCTCTAATGCTATATTAATATCTAATACGTAACACTAAAATACTTGACATCTGAAGACTAGATATTCTAGAATTCATTGTTTGAGCTTCAGAACTTTTAAGCCTCCTTCCATAGGCAAAAAGTTATAGCCTCCGAGTTTGGTGGCAATGCAGAATGGCTGCCGAACTCTGAGTTTTTTTTAAAGAGGCAATCATGTACAAGGCATGGTTTTGCCCTGTAAATAATTGCCCCTTAAAAAAATTCAGAGTTCACAGGCATCCTGCATGACCGCCAGACTCAGTGGTTATTACATTTGGCCACATATGTTCTCTTGCTTGGCACATAATGCGGCTAAGTTTACATAGCTCCTATATATTTCTATTATTATTATTAAGAAGCAGCAGTTATTTTTATAGCACACGTATATTCGAGGTTATTCTGATTAGATTGGTCCCCCACGCGTTCGCATGGGGGTCAGATGTTTTGTGTCTGCGCATGCATAGATGCATTTCTGCGCATGTGCAGGGTGAGAGCAGACATGGCAAAATACATGTGGGCAGGGGCGGTGGCGGCGGGGGACATAGCCCATGGGAACACCCAGCGTTTCCTGGGCATTCCCGTAAAAACCAGGGAGATCCGGCAATGATGCAGGTGCGGATGTTAGCTACCCGCCTGCTTCCTGCACAGGGCACTCACAGATCGGAGACACCATAGAGGTGTCTCTGATCTGCGTGCCCTTGAGAAATCATTTGATGTAAATCATCAATTTGCAGCCATGCGGGGGGGGGGGGGGGGGTGGGGGTGTCGTGGGTGCAAGGGGGGACGGCCAGCACTGCGGGCGGCGTTTGGTCCATTGTACAGCACTTCACACACACAAAAAAAAATTCTGCCAATCACATCAGTCCCTGCCCCCAATACAATTTACAATTTATTTTTCCAATCACATGCACATACTAAGGTTAATTTTCACTCAGTGCCAATTAACCTAGCAGTATTGTTTGAGCATCTGGAGGAAACCCACAAAAACACTTAGTTATTGTCTAACTGGGAACTGAACCCAAGTCCTCCATGTTGTGAGCCAGTTATGCTAACCATTACACCAACCATGCTCCCTTTCTGTATAATACACATTTTCTTCCCCATAAAACAAAAAATAAATATACGACTATGCAAAAAAGAAAGCTTAAATATATATAAATACATAGAAAACAAGTGGGTTTTACCATTGGTGTAATAATTGCTGTAGGCCTGCGGGGAATAAAACTGCCTCTTCTATCCACAAATGAGATACATCATCAGTAATAATGGAAGTGTTCATTTATATTCATATTTTGTACTGCGGGCATACTTGTGTTTGTGAGTTATGTATGTATCGTCAATGTTTACATTGTGGTGCAAATGTGGTACAACATTCAACAATGATTACAGAAAGAAGGTAATTAGTTATTATTAATGTTGTGCCCCAAGGTTGCTGTACAAAGATCAATCACCCAGTTGTTGCAACACAGTTGCACAGTTATAATGTATCTGAAAAGCAATGTATAATAAAAAAAAAAACTCAGGTTACACATACTGTACACTAACCTTTATTTTGTGGTATGGCTTTGTAATAATCTGATCAGTTTGTGATATAACCACATGTGTTGAGGGCCAATATGGACACATCCATTCATTATAGAGCAGGCATGTTCAAACTATGGCCCTCCAGCTGTTGTGAAACTACAAGTCCCATCATGCCTTGCCACAGTTTTGCTATTAGGGAATTCTAAAACTATGGCAACGCATGTTAGGGTGTGTAGTTTCCCAACAGCTGGAAGGCCACAGTTTGACCATGCCTGTTTTAGAAGGTGGGTTTCCACGTGGCTGGCAACTGCAAAAAAGGTCTAGTGCAACCTCTAACCATCAATTAACCCTATCAAATTAATTCTTATGTTATCAGACTTTATCCAGCTCAACCAAACATGTGAGCCCACTTTTTAAACAAAATAGGGCATTACTAGGCCCCATAAAACAAAACAAGAAAACAACTTTCCAATCAGAGTAGGTCTCCGCTGCGTATGAATGAGCCACATGTTCTGCTCAAAAGAGGACTGTGCTATATGTCCCTGGGGTGTGGGTGTGAAAGCCTCAAGTCCCACCATTGCCAGGTTCCTCTCATCTGTGAGCCTCATATCTGCAGTAAGCCATACATAGTAGTTGATTTAGGTTATGCTGCATGGTTCTAAAGAGTGGGTGTGAGGGCTTCACTCATGGTGGGGAAGCATTGCCAGGTTCTCCTCATCTGTGGGCATCATAGCTACAGTCCAGTTAATTCAACCACTGCCTATACATATAATATAGCAGTTGCATTGGGCAGTGCTGCACGTGTCTGGGGGTGGGTGTGAGGATCTCATGGTGGTCCTTCCGTGCTAATTCCACTACTGCCCATACTGTACATATACGGATGATTCCTATTTAGGTCTAAAATGACTAAATTAGTCATTGACATTCAGTGGCGCTAACTACAATGGGGGATTTTCTAATGATTTCACTATTTAAATATTCCGGATCAGTTTTGTGATTCAAACATTCTTCAGAACTCTAGGTTTTTTTATTGAGTAATTCATCCACAAATCTCTACCAGTCCGCCCAAAATGTGGCAAATAATCAAATCAGTGGCATCATCAAATGTCTACAACCTTTTAAAAGTTAGTTATGGCACCTCAAATGTTGCGTTCTGACACTTTTCTGCCAACATGCATAGGTTTTATGACATTTGTTGAGGTGTTTGGAGGAAATTAAATTTTACAGATTGATAATGTTAAAAAGCAATAAAGGGGGTTATTTTTGACATTTCAGAAGGCCATTTTAGTTCCATGAAAACACTTACATTTTTTATAAACTTACTAAACTAAATATGGCCAGTTTTATTAGAAAAACTAAACACACCTGAACTTGGGAATCTGAGTAGAACCAAAACACATCTTGAATCCCTTTTAGGTATCTGTGGATACTGAGGGCCTGATTCAGATCCGTTCGGTACTGCGTGCACGCAGTACCGATGTTGTGCGTCTGCTCATGCGCAGGCGGGTATCTGCGCATTTGCAGGCGTATGGTGCGTGCACCCACAGCGAACTTTCGGGTTGCCGGTTGCACGCACCCATGCCGGCGTGGGGGGGGCCGAGATGGGCGGGGGGCGCCCATCTCATGATAATGAGGCAGTGACGCGGGTGTGGGGGGCGGGTAGCTGACATCACCGGATGTCAGCTGCCCGGCCGTATCCACGCCAGCGTGCACGCATATATACGCAACTGAAAAGTCACTTATATATGCGTGCACGCTAAACATCATTCGATGGTCGGTGACCATTGAAAGATGTGGGCGGTTACCCGAGCCATGCAAATGGATGTTTATGCAAAACATCCATTCGCAGCTGTTCGGGCGAAGCCGCACTTTGAGGGGACGGCAGGGGGGAGGTCGTTCGCCGGGCGGGGTTTGGTGGACTCGCAAGGCTACGAATTCGCAGCCTTGCGAATCAACCTGAAAAACCCCCTGAGTCCCATGTTGGTTCTCTCGAGTTCAGAACTCGGATTTGAAAACCAAATCTGTTTTTTTTTTTTTCATTGTGTGTGTCATTACCTTGTGTATTCAGGAGCCATTTCACTCAAAAGAGTGTATAATGAAGAGGGCAAAATTTACTGGAAATGTATGCAATTGTTTTTAATAATACTATAGGAGCAAAACAGGTCCAAATTATAGGATATTAGCATGTTTAAAAAGAAATTCAGATCCAAAACCAAACCAAAAACTGATCCCAAATAAGGGAGGTTTTGCAAAGTCAAAATATGTCTGTGCAGATCACTACTCTAAACGAAGTAAAAACAAAAAAGTTAAAAACATGTGAAATTGGACCCATGTACCCTTTATATCTGTTATTTTGGACAATTTACCAAACATTAGAAAGATATTTTCACGTGTGTCAACAATCCTCCCTTGACAAAAATGCAGTTAGCCAGGATGGCGGCTGCTATTTGTATTTCTATTTTCAGTGGTGGTACTCAGGGGTGCTTAGAACCAGCACCTTGTTTCGGCCCAAATAGTTCCAGAAACAAAAATAAAACATGGTATAATGTCCGAAATTCTAATTTATCCAGAGGGTGCCACTTATTATAAATCTTGTACCAATGTGTAGCTTTAGGTGAGAACTGAAAACTTTTTTTCTATAGTACAGTACAGTACAATATATGTACTTTTTACATATAATAAAAACAATGACTATTTCTATTGTTATAAAGGAGCACCATGTTATTTGGGGGCATATGTATCACATATTTATCACAATCTGCATTTTTAATGTGGATGTGATAAATATTTTAATCCTTAAGAAGAGGGGTGGCATACGTTATCTTAATTTTTCTGCTGCTGTGCGTGCAGTGCGCATGTATGGCTGGCGCATATGTGTCAGGGGTCTGCTGTCCCTCCATTATAAATCCCAGGGATCCTTAATACTTGTGGATTTACCCACAAACATTGTTTATTAAATATGCCCCTAAGCCTTTCAGCCTAATAATCAACTGGCCAAATATGACTGTGATAGCACAATTACATTACACATTAATCATACCTCCCAACATTGGTGACAGTGGAGGAGGGACAAGAGCGCTCACGGAAGGTGCCTGCTCTGTAAATTAGGGGGAGTGGCCTCCCGGTCAGGGGGCATGGCCTATGTTTGCAGCACTCTTGAAAGGCCACGCCCCAATTTATGACACTATTGGGGGCATGGCCAGCGCTGTGAGAGGCGAGCTGCTGGCCATGCCCTCACTGCAGTGAATAGACACTGTGTGCATGGCCACATCGTCTATTCCCTGCTGCTCTGCTAAGCCGAGCAGCGGGTAGCAAGAGAGACTCCCCACTGCCCCCCACCCACACACACACTGCGGGACACTGCCAGCACCGGACGAGGTTGTCCTAAAAACGGGGCATCACTATCACCCGCTGTGTACACAGGGGCAATTCAGGCAAACCTACTAAGCGATCTTGACGATGTAGTCAAAATCGCTTGGAAGAATCGCCCCATGTGTACACACCTCTAGAGATAACTTTCTGTGGAAAACTCCAATCATGGGGAAGTGGGAGGTCTTGTTGAGCTCATGTAACAAATACTTTGTGAATATGTAAAAATCACACTGTGGTTTTAAATCAAAAATATTGATACTGTAATGCTATTTTGCCAGATTAGATAATATTGAGTGGATTGCCTGTGATCTAGCTATGTTCTAACTTGGTGGAAGATAGTTGAACACTGAGCAGATTGAGCAATCGGTGAAAAATCACACATAAACCCAGGCTAAGTACTGATAAGAATTCCAAAAGTAAACAGTGAATTCCTACTAATGGCTAAGTCACCATGCTAAGATCGAGTCTACACACACACCCTTAGTTAAATATGATTTCATTAACTCAGGTTACGTGGCTCAGAGCAGTTTCTGATGCCTGTCAAATTAAATTAAGTACATATAACTAATCAATCATTTTCAACCGTGTTTGCCTTTGCTCAGGTTGTGCTTTCAACAGGGCAAGCTGCAAATGTTACCGTGCTGGCCTGTCAGGGTGATATACATTTCACAGGTTCTAAGGCGGGGGGTGAACAATTCATAGGGGTCTCAAAGATCGAAATCTATGAGGTTCTACTACAGGTGCACATTATAAATGCACGCTACAATATAAAGCTTATAGGCCTATAATCAATAGACAAATTATGTGTCAAATCGTGACCTTTGTAAACAAAATGCTTTTTCTGTGAGTTTATTCCACTGTATTTACAGTACAATGTTTCATAACTATATTAATGTATTTTTAATATTGTTGAGCTATTACTATAATATTGTTTGCAGTATGGGTGGCACTTTATTAAACCTTCTAAACAGGACTACTGGAGTTGTTGCCAGTAGCAACCAATCAGATGACCTAACATTTATCTAGCTAGAACCTGGCTGGTTGCTGTGTCTAACACTCTTTAGAACATTTGATGAATCTCCCCTGCTCTTTTTATCTTACTGCTCAAACTCATTGATCTGTTGGGTAGATATAGGGATTTAGTATAAGGATAGATGATAAGCAGCTGGATTCATTTTTTATACATGTTTTTCACTTTATGTTTGTACTTCATGATGGCGTATATGCAGTACACCCAATGATTTAGTTGATATGATGTAACACAGAATGGGATGTACTAAGCAATCGCATCTGCAATGCAATACATCCCACCAAGCACCTATCAGGTATATACTGGTGTTAATAATGCCTGTATGCAATGTTTTGGTCACATTTTCAGCTTAAATACATCCTGTCCAGTGTATGTTGGGTAGTGTAGCATGCACATGCTCTAGGCTTAGGGCCTAATTCAGACCTGATCGTAAAGCACCTTCTTCTCAAATGGACAAAACCATATTGCACTGCAGTTGGTGCAGATTTAACATGATTTAGGTGAGTTATTTTGTTTTGTATATATAGTAAATACTTCCTGGGGTTTTTTAAACTGCAATTTACATTTCAGTTTGAACACATCCCACCCAAATCTAATGGGGCCTACTCATGGGGTGATGGGAGCTTTGTGCTGAGCGAACTGTCACTGCCCATGTTCTCAATAGAGAGAATACTCTATAGTATATGCATATACATAAATAAGTCACCTTCTATTTAGTTAGCATTTATACCCAATCAGTGGTGATGGACACGCCCAGTAGGTGGTGATGGACACTCCCCACCAAAATGGGCTTCACACGCCTATGATAGTAAGTACAAATCAGGCAACTAGTTCATATAGATGAATATACAAATGCCTATGGCCTCGTTCTATGGCTCAGTTTTTTGTGGGTGCTTTGACCTAAGAAATTAAATAGATGTAAGCAATAGCCCCAATAATTCTATTTAAACCAGTTTTTATTCTTTAACAAGAAACAAGACATAGGGCAGTATTCAATGCGGTTGGCGAGGGCAGTTGCGGAGCTGGCGTAAGGTAGCCCTCGCTGCCGCTCCCCCGGGGAGCAAGCGGCAGCGGGGTCTGTGTGGGCGCCGGGCACAGCCACCCACCCGGCGCACTGACTATCTGACATGCTACCTCAGTGCTGCCTATCACTTCCCACGTGCTGGCAGAGAGTCGACCGTGGCGTGTGTGCGGCCATGACAGGCCATCACTGTAAAAAAATAAAAATGTCCCTCACTTGCCTGTACACAGATCCCGCTATTGGCTACTGTGTACAGGATGGGCTTGAGGATGGGCTGATTGGCTGGCGGGCTGTTGAATGGTCTGTCGGATGGGCGGGGGCAGCCTGGGACGGACACGTTGGAGGAGCCAGGGGAAACAGCAGTGACATTTACAGGCTGCTGCTAGCAACTTCATAGTACTTGTAGTGCGCTAACGGTGAGTGGCACTGTATTGTAAGGGTTAATGCCTAGAGAAAATGAAAACAGGTGCTGCTGCAGAGGCAGCGAGATTGTAATATAGGTGATGTCAGAAGATATACAGTTAGGAGACTCAGGGGTGCCGAGAGGGGGGGGGGGGTACAGTTTACCCGAACCCGGGCCTAGTCCCTAGGTGCCGGTAGGAGCTGGGTCAGAGAGAGGCCACCTCCCGCGGGAGTACCACCCACTCCGCAGAATCCAGCCCACCCTGCTCCCCACATTCCCATCCCAGCTGCCACCAGCAGCAGCAGGTGCCAGTGCCATGTCTCCAGCCCAGCAATCCCAGACCTGTTTACCCACCCATGTCCAGGTCACTGTGTTCCAAGGTGGAAGGTGGGTGGATGGTTGCTTTGTGTCTGCTGCCTCCCTGCATGCTGCTGTGGCTGAGATCCAACTCTGGAAGTCAGCATGTAACCCCCTGGCAGAGCATGTACTGCAATTCCATGACAACGAGCGTGCTGACCCCTGGCAAAGCATGTAAACCATGGTAGAGCATGTAAATCCATGGCAACAAGCATGTTAACCCCTGGCAGAGAATGTTAACCCCTGGCAGAGCATGTACTCCCTGGCAGAGCATGTACTGTAACTCCCTGACAAAGAGCATGTTAACCCCTGGCTAAGCATGTAACCCATGGCAGAGCATGTAAATCCATGGCAAAGAGCATGTTAACCTCTGGCAGAGGAAGTAACTCCAGGCAAAGCATGTAAACCGATGGCAACAAGCATGTTAACCCCTGGTAGAGCATGTTAACCCCTGGCATCAAGCATGAAGCCCATAGCAATGAACATTTAGGTAAGCGGAACTTACAGTATGTGGCATAATATGTGTGGTATTATATGTAATAGACATTACAGTGTGTGGCATAATTTACAATGAGCATTATGGTGTGTGGAATAATATGTAATGGGCATTATGGAATGTGGTAAAATATGTAATAGGTATTACGGTGTATGGCATAATGTGTACTGGCCACTACGGTGTGTGGCATAATGTGTAATGAGCATTATGGCATGTGGTGTAATATGTAATGGGTGTTTGTGACATGTGTAATAGGCATTACAGTATACTTTTTTGTCCCTATATCCAGCAGTGGCGTAACAAGGGTCCGCAGAGTGTGCGGGGAGCTCCGTCCATTGGGGCCCCAGGAAGTTGTTGTACCGGAGCCCAGGATTTCTCTTGGCAGCCCTGAGGAGACTCTGGGTGATTACAAGGGACCAGGACTAAGTGCTATATTCCCCCCGGCATTCTCACACAGCACTGGGGGTGTGTGACACCTTGAATCAGTGTAACCAGTCATCAGCTTGTGTTCTGAGTATCTGGTCTGGGAAGATAGGGAACAATCCATTTATTATTCTGCATATAGGCGTCATATTATTTCTCCATGTGCTGCTCCCACCACAGATGCCATTTTCCATTCTCCACTACACGATCAATACATCCTAAAATAAATTATCATGAACCCATGCATGTGGCGTAATGTGTAAGTGGCATATAGTGTAAGTGGCATTACATTGTGTGGTGTAATAGGCATTATGGTGTGCGGTGTATAGTCAAGGGGTATTATGGTGTGTGGCGTAATGAGTAAAGGGCCTTGGTGGGGGGGAGCACCAGAAACTATTTTGGCAGGGGGGAGCAAAATTTATAGTTATGCCACTGGGCGAGGGGGTTAAATGGCGGGGATCGCCGAAAACAATTGATCCTCACTGTTTAACCACCGTGCCGGCTGATCACCCTATTCAATGTTCCAGGAGAACCCTCCCTGTCAAGGACAGCAAGGATTCACCCAAACAGCGAGGCTTGCGGCTAATGCAGGGTGCCTGCTACACTTAGCCGCGAGCCTCGTTGTTTTGGTGGCTGCACACTCTGTTTCCATTTCGCTGTAGAAATGGCGTGAGCAGGCGGTCAGTTGAATACTGACCGTGTAAGCTGTGACATCGAGCAGTCAGCACTGCTCGCTGCCACAGCTCGCAAAAAGCATTGAATATCCCCTTAGTGTATGCTTTGTTCAATCACTTGGAACACTAATACTAGAGTTTGTTACTTTAAAATAGTATTTTCTTCTAAAACAGATGAAGATACTGTACAATGATGATTTGTGTAATATGAGTTTTGTATGATTTACAGGAACCAAAAGTTTAGCACTGCAGCCTGCTGGCTGGGATTTATTAGCAAAGAGTGTGTGACAGACTCAATCACAATTACCACCAGTAGCTTTACAAATGCCTTCTCATAGAACATGGAAATTGTCATTTAAAATGTCAGCAACCAACATGGCACAACTCCAATGTTATTTCCATGCTGGTCCTTAAGGGAGAAATCAGCTTTGTCTGACATGGTAACATTAAGCATGAAAACCGTGATCCCACTTAGCAGCATGTAGGGAATTTACAGTAAATTGGAAGCACTTAGCCATGTTACACCTCTGCGTTTAACATTTGATATGTTTAAGAGGCTTTACACATTTTAAATCCCAGAACTGTTTCTGAATAGAACAATAATGAGTGAATATGCCATACATTCCATTAGCATGTAGCAATGACAGGAATTAGTTTGCCAGTATAGCCAGGCTGCAGAATGCAATGGCCAGGTTAATGTTATGTTGCATCGGCAAAGTAAATGTGATTATCTGTGTATTTTGCATAGCAATTTTAATAATCAATACAATATATATTACATGAATATACAGGTTAAATAATAATACATTCGTTTGTAAATAGAGACAACCGCAGTGCCGCACTACACAACTCTTTTCCGGAATAGAGGTCTTTTAATGTTATCCCCATCAAATTACTATTTATATAATTTATTGTGCATTGGAAACAAACAATAGAGAGGGATTAAGGCTCCCTGGCACTATTGTTTTATATATACATTTTCATTAATATCTCCATAGTTATAGTCCAAGGGAAACGTTATGTCATTTATTTGCTTGAGTACATGCTAGGTCTGTCTTCTCCCTCACCTGTGCATACAATTACTCCAGCGTTAAGGAGGAGACATCTGTGCCACGGCAGAATCAATAAAGTTAATTGAACCCAATGATTACACTGAAATCAGATACTCAGTAGCATACTGTTGTTGGGATAGACTTATTATATACTTTATTGTAATAGTACAACTATCAAGCAGCAATTAACAATATAATGCACAGACTAAAAAATACTAACAGTTGATTCTTTATTTATTATATTTTTATGTTTAAGTTATTATAGTCTGGTTTCTGTTAAGGGCATGCTACAGTATAGCCTCTTTCAGTATAGTATTATTGATAGTATTTATGAATGTTTACCATGTCTGAAGCTTTTCTCATGTATATGGGATGATGTTGATGATGAAAATAATAATAATAATAATAATAATAAAGATATTCAGCAGCAATGTATAACTGTCCAGTGGCGTAAGTTCATCCCAGTCGAAGTTGAAATTTGGAATTTGGTGTCCCCCTCCCCTTATAAAAAGGTGTGACAATTCCGGGTGGGTCAGGGTCAGATTCACAAGATTCAACCATCTGCAGCCTGTATCAGCGTTCATTGGTGGGTCCCATCTCACAGTCCAGCAGCAGTAGTGGGTGCACCATTGGTTTGCTGCAGCACAGGCTGAGTGGTACCAGGCAGAAGCCATCCTGACCACTATTGCAGATGTTAGGGCCCCCTTACATTATGTGATTTGGGCACGATTTTGCATGATTCGGATGAATCGGGCCGTGAAATAGTCGAAAATCGCATATGGAGACATCCCCTCCGACCCGATGCGGGCCCCATGTGCGCATCGGATCGGAGTTGGGAGGTCGGACGGGCTGCACATAAGATTTGCTAAATCTTATGTGCTGCCCGGAGCCGTTCTCCCCCGCAACGGGGGACCTACCAGAGCCGGGCGGAGGGATCAGTTGCAGGGAGCCGGGCAGAGGAGGAAGATGCTGCAATCAGCGGGAGCAGGGGGGCGGCGCAGAGTACCAGGGAGCCGGGTAGGAGAAGACACTGCAGCAGAGCACTTCCAAAAAAAAAAAGCCCATACAAACGCATAGGAAGCTATTAATTGGCTGAGACCTCTCTCAGCCAATCAGCGATTGGCTGAGAGAGGTCTCAGCCAATGAATGGCTTCCTATGCGTTTGTATGGGCTTTTTCTTTTTTTAGAAGTGCTCTGCTGCTCGCGCCACTCGCGCTGCTGCTGCATCGTCTTTTCCTGCCCGGCTCCCTGGTACTCTGCGCCACCCCCTGCTCCCTGCCCAGCGGCTTTTTGCCCGGATCCCTGCGCCCCCCCCCCCGCCCGCTCTCTGGTCGCGGGCATATCCCCGCTGCTGTCCCCCGCTCCCATTGTCCCTGCAGCTCCCCGGGAGTTGCATGTGAAAAATCGCATGTGATTTATCACATGCAAAACTTGGCACATGAAGTGCCATCGCATGTGATCCCTCCCGGGGAGCTGCTGGGACAATCGGGTCCGACTTGTCCTTATGACAAATGTAAGGGGCCTTTAGAAAGGTTCCTGGGACATAGCTAATTAACTGTGCAGAAGCAGAGGGTGTGCCACATTGCAGATCCCACTGTGAACCAGCAGGTGCCCCTTCATGGCTGGGAGCCTGGAGGCAGGAGTCTCTATTGTCTCTGGGAGTTGCACCCCTGATTGGATCATTTTACATGATCACAATAAATCTATGAAACTGATTTCCCACTTGCTCTCAGAAACAAAATGGTATTTTGAGCCAAAAGGTAATTACTGGGAGCTGGGAGGACACAACGTCAGACTGGCCCACAAAGGTACCATATAAACCCTCAGTGGACCCCACTGCCTGAAAGCCCAACCAGTCCTGTATGTTAGAATAGTAGTACATGGATCATTACAGAAACATGGATATATGTGCTTTTACAAAATAAATAAATAAATAAATATATATATATATATACATATATATATATATATATATATATAAAATATTGGGAAGCACTCACCAACTCCAATGTGCAGATTAAAACAGGGCTATGTTGAGACTGATAGCATCATAATAAACAGGTACTCAACGTTTCCGTCCCAAGAGGGACCATCTTCAGAAGTCACAACCATCACATCCAGTGTAATCACAAAGGCACAGCATAACCACGCAGCAAATCCTACAGGCTGTAGGATTTGCTGCGTGGTTATGCTGTGCCTTTGTGATTACACTGGATGTGATGGTTGTGACTCCTAAAGACGGTCCCTCTTGGGACGGAAACGTTGAGTACCTGTTTATTACGATGCTATCAGTCTCTATTAAAACACAGCACTGTTTTAATCTGCACATTGGAGTTGGTGAGTGCTTCCCAATATTTTCTATATTTACGGACAATTAGAATCTGAGTGGTTGCTATGGGCAACATCCCATCTTCAATAGAACTCCCATCTTAGTAAATGCATCCCTTAGAGTATGATACTATCATGGTCACATCCAAGCCTGGCTTGGATGTGACCATGCCAGGCAAGAAATTAAGAGAATCTACAATCCCACTTGAAACAGGAAAAAATGATACCCTGGACAGAATAGACCAGTTTTATTGGATATAATTTGTCATCTTGGCTACATTGACCAATCCCAAACCAATCACTTGGTGATCATATTGCATGACTGCATCCCGTACATAACAGAAACACGTCCTATTGGCTGATCCCATCCTACATTTCTACACCAGGTGAATAGAGGGAAAAACATATCTCCAATAAAGACACAGAGACGTATTGGCCGTAAAGGTCAGCTTTATTTCATTATTATTTATTGATGTAGAAGAAAGAATGGTCCATCACACGTGTTGCCATCTTGACCTAATGATCTCATATTTTGGTGAAGAGGGGAGCAATATGCCAGCCTATCGCCAACAACTCAAGGCTTAACCCCTTCACTGGTAATCCAGAGAATTTTCCGGGCTATGCCTTAGTGCCCAGACTGGCAAGCCCGGAAAATTCTGTTTTGCACCGGGCAGCGCTGCTGAGTTGAGCACTGAACTCAGCTAGCTTCAATGCTGCCCGGCTCCGTCTCCTCTGCCGCACCTCCCCTCCACCCTGCCCCCAGCTGTTGTACTACAGCCTGCGGCGCCGGCTTATGACAAGCCAGGTTGCCGCATGCATGGACGGGGCGCAGGGTCGGGCAGCGGCTGACATAGTGTGCAGCGGCACTGCGTGGTGGTTTTGGTGGTGGTTTTGTTTTTAGGTAGCACTCCCCCTTAAGGTAGCGCTACCTTAAAAAAAAAAAAAAAAACACCACTAAAAGGGTTAAACTATATACACAAAACACAGAACAGTATGTAGCGCAGTCATGGTACAATTTTCAGATTCACAGGAAACGCACCGATGCTCGCATTGTGCAAACTATTATACTTACTGCAGAATTTGAGTTCTGACAATAAACACCTTTTACATGGAGTTTTAGAACATGTTTTTTGAATTTGCTATAATTCAGTTCTTCGGAAAATAAACATTTCGGTTAAAATATATTTATTATTTTATATGCTTATAATAATACAGATGAAGTTGGATGAACCTTTATTATAGAGCTACTAATAAGCATTTTGCCCCTAACTGTCTTTTGTTCATTGTGCGAGCACGTCATTACAATAAACAATAGAATTAAATATTTCAGTCTGCCCTGGAAGTCAGTAGACTGTAATATAGTGCAGGCTTTTAGCTGTGTGCGGTGACTCATGCATATTTTTGCAGTCCTGATGTTAATATTAAATTGGATGTAATTACTTCTCAAACTCAATTTTATTGTTACATTTAGATCAAATTGTCAGGCAGTTTAGGCTCTCATTGCATCTCTGTGTATTTCTCTCTGTGGATGATATCTGGATGCATTTGTGTGACTGGGAATATTTCCTATAAGATTTTCCGAAACACAGGAACCTACTTCCCCTTCTTAAAATAGAAAGACGCTGCCTGACTTGGGAATGTGGATGCTTTCACAATTCTAATTGGCTTTAGATTTTTTTTTTTTATTCTGGTGCCTGTTTGCTTAGTAATTTCTCCTCTGGCCAAGTTGTTAGGGGTAACCAAAAGCAGCTGATTACTTAATTGTACAAAGGTTCCTCAGTTTTTTCCCATGATGTGGTAGACAGTGCAGAGTGCATTCTGCATGACTACGTTTTGGATTTGCTCACTCATAAACAAACACTTTTCTGTTTCTCACATGCAGTCTCAAGTCTTTAATATGCATAAAATACCTGCTGTATCCTATCTTTTGCAGCAGATACACTGAAGATGTGCTATGACTAAATTAAGTGACAGCGTATCTTAATAATAATATATACAATTTTAAATACATTGAATAAACCTGTTGCCTCCATTGAAGGTATTTACACTTGATGCTGTTCTATCCCATGCTCTCAAAAGATTTCTGATAGTATACCCCTTTCACACCGATGCTTTGACCAGCGTTATTGATGGGTTAACCTAGGTCACAGGTTCTGAGAAAAAAAACCAGGTCGACTGTCATGGGTATCCAACCTGGTTAGCAAACAGGGTTGGTTTCAGGAAGGACCCGGGTTAAGGGGCAGTGTGAATGGGTAACTTGGGTAATTAACAGCAAAGCAAAATGTATTATAATTATAATACTTAATGTTTAAATAGAGCACCTGCATGCCTTCTCTTTGAATACCATTACATTTATATGAAAAAGCTTTACTCTTGGGGGGAATGCGTTTTGCTCAAATATATATATATATATATATATATATATATATATATATATATATATATATGGGGGTATTCAATATGGGATTCCAACTGTCGGAACATCCCGACAGTCGGAATCTCTGACAATTTTTGGTTCATCTGCCAGTAACTCGCCAGTCAACAATGTTCTGGCTTTCGAGTGTCGGAAAGTTGTATATCGGCCAAAACGGCAGCTAATTGTTGAAAAATGGCCGTGAACTCGACAATCTGCATCTATTTCTGACATAACAAATCCGACTTTAAAAAAGTTGAATCTGACACCCTTCAATGTTGTCGTTAAAGGCAACATTGAATTGGGGAGTGCCAATATTTCCCATGTCCGGAAAAATAAGCACATATTAATACCCTCATTAGTTTGATAATTATTTTGGGCAAGTTGCTAACTGCCAGATATACTAATGTAAATAGCCAAGCTCACATTCAGATTCATAGGATATATTAACCATATGGCTGCCTACATCTCTTAGAGAGATGTGCAAAATATCCACTAAAAACACCAGCATCGCTCACATTTGTTATATAAATTCAAATAAAAAATGTTGAGTACAAAAAAAGATTACATTTCCTAAATAAGGTAAACATTACAGGTCTTATTATGAATACAAATGTTTGCTTGGCAATTTTCACACCTACCCACTCAAAGGGGTTAACCATCAAAGTGTATATCCATCCAACTTACAATGCTGGAAGATAAAATTAAATTTTCTAATACAATGTATCATTAACACTGTACCATTGCGGCGTGTGCATATAGGTGGAGGGGGGGTGGTGGTGGTGGTGGCGGGAATGAGATCCACCTCCTCTACTAGTGAGGTGGAACTAGTTCAACCTCCACTTGGTCCTGCATAGTAGTTCTAACAGAAAAGCATTATAGTTTGCAGGGGCCCTGGCTCTGCCTACTGGGGGGAGGGGAAGGGGGGAATTGGGTGGTAGAGGGAAAAGAGTTCCACCACGTCTCTAGGGCCACTTTAAGCCATCGCAGCAAAATTACTTTATTGGGATAAATTGGCAAAATGGAAGTGTGGATGTTCTCCACACTTGTTTTTAATGACCCATATACATGGATATTGAAAATATTACTTGCAGCTGTAATCAGCAAATGCCATGTCTATCCCTGATGCAAACATTGGCATAATTCCCCAGTAACAAGCCCCAGTAATTACTAAAATATTTTTGCCAGGGAAAACTGCTTAGGGATTTAACATTTCAAGAGTCTTCCAAAGTTATTTTTGTTTCTAGAATGATGCTACTCTACTCTCCTACTTATCTGTTCTCAAAAGAGGAATTTATGAAGTGATTATTTAGCCCAAATGCAGAATGTAAATTATAGAGACAATACTGTGCCAGGTTATAATTATTACAAGGAAGCAGCAGATTTCTACAACATGTCAGAACTAATTAGTAGTGTGAAAATAAATACAGATGGACCTTCTAGGGATTATTGAGGAAAGGAAATTATTTAGTGTGGAGATATGAGGCTAGATTCTCTAAGCTTCAAAAGTGATAAAATGGAGAATGATAAACAGCCAGCCAATCAGCTCCTACCTGCCATGTCACAGACTGTGTTTGAAAAATGTCAGGTAGGATCTGATTGGCTGGCTGTTTATCACTCTCCATTTTATCACTTTTGAAGCTTAGAGAATCTGGCCCATGGTGTCACGCAAACTGATTGCTTTGAAAATGTTGTGGTCAATGTATTCATACATGCTGGTGCGTAACTGGCTAGGAAACAAAGCAGTGCCAAATCAATGCAATAAAAAACGAAAGTTTTTAACAATAAATTTTTTTTTTATAATTAAAATATTATTTTTAACAGAATTTAAACTTTTTTTCCTCTTTTAAACAAACAACTTATTTTTGGATGAATCTGCTGAGCCTGACGTCTGCCCTGCTGAGACCACGGTGAGGCCAGGATTTAGTGCGGAGGAAGGGTTTTGTGTATGTGGGCTGTCAGTGCGTGGGGAGATTTACATGATGTTACATGTGAGAGATTTAAGGGGGAAGGGGGGACTGTAAAGATGTTCCTAGTGTCAGGGGGAGGGGAGGAGGACGTATAAGGTGTCTGTCTGAGGGAGTTCTCATTAGGGGGATATTTAGGGTCCACTCTAGCTTTGTTTTGCAGGGTGCATCAAACTTTTAACTTGAAAAGCAAGTTTTTTTAACTTGAAAATCTGCCCTACTTTTAAAATTGATTTTACTGTTAGCCCTTCCAGCTGTCCGTGTCCCGCCTTCATGTTCTATTACATACAGTCCTTGTACAAGCTGTCCTTTTTTCTGGCACTTCCGCTGGTGCTGACGGCAGGATCCTACTGCTGCCAGCACTAATGAAGGCTGCCGCTGGTGATAATGACGGGACCCGCTGCTGTAGGGTGACCAACTCATCCCTTTAATCCGGGACACATATTAATTACACAGGTTCTGTGGCAGTTTAAAACCAGGTGAAATGGAGTCTTGAGGTGTGGCAGTTTAAAACCAGGTGAAAGCCAGCCACAGAACCTGTGTAATTAATATGTGTTCCGGATTAAAGGGATGAGTTGGTCACCCTACGCTGCTGCAGAGCTGATGACGGGATCCACTGTCACTGGCATTAATGTCAGGACCCGCTGCCTTGCACTTGTGACAGCCAGGGACCCACTGCCGCCGGTGCTAATTACAGGTACCAGGTACCCCTGCTCACGAAGGCACTAATGACAAGTGTACACCTACTATATTGTGAGGGGAGGTAGAGATATTCGGTGCAGCACATGAATTCCTCTGCTGGGGGCGGTTAGAGATATACAATTATGTCTATTACAGCCCTTACCTTTCTCTCTCTCTCTCTTTCTCTCCTCATCCCTCCACTCTCCTCTTCATTTCCACTCTCCTTATCTATCTCTCTTCCTCCGCACTCCCTGTCTCTCCCTCCACTCTGTTCTCTCTCTCCACTCTACTTCTATTTCTCTCCCTCCGGTCTCCCTATCTCTCTCTCCCTATCTCTTTCTCTGGGGCCCATTTATTATTGGCTCGCATATGAAATGCGATCTGGGCGGCATTTGCAATGCAATCCTTTCGGATGAATATATCATCCTGCAGATGCAGGGACAGGGGCTCCGAAAATATTGTGCTGACCACCAGCTGACCACACTGCCCCACCGACAGTGTGGTCTGTAGCCCATCTCAGAATACTGGTAGCCCAGGGACCCACTACAATGCTGCCCGATGTTGATACAGTGCGTGGTTTATTATGTAATGGGCACTATGGTGTGTGGCATAATATGTGATAGACAATTCATTGTATGGCATTACTGTGTGTGGCATAATGTGGTGGTGGGTATAGAGGGCTTAGTAATGTAGTAGTGGGTATAGAGGGGTCAGTAATGTGGAGGGTATAGGGGGGTCAGTAATGTAGTGGAGGGTATAAGGGGGTCAATAATGTAGTCGCGGGTATAGAGGGGTCAGTAATGTAGTGGCGGGTATAGAGGCGTCGGTACTGTAGTGGCGGGTATAGGGGGGGCAGTAATGTATTGGCGGGTATAAGGGGGTCAGTATTATAGTGGCGGGTATAGGGGGGACAGTAATGTAGTGGCGGGTATAAGGGGGGCAGTATTATAGTGGCGGGTATAGACAGGGGCGGATCCAGGATAAAATGACAGGGGGGGCACCAATGATAAAAAAGGGTTTGGATGGGGGAGGGGCGGTGTTAGTGGTGCCAGTGTACATGGTAAGAGAGTGGCAGGAGAGGGTGGGAATGGAATTAAAAATAGGCCCTGGCATTTAAAGTACGCAGGCCCACCATGGCGACAAAAGTGAAGGAAGTAGTTGTGCGCGCGCCGAAGGCACGCTCCGGAAAAGGGTGTGTGGCCACTCAACAGGGGGCGTGTAAACACCATATACAACTTCTACACATTATGCAACAAAATACTAGACCCCATTATACTTGCCCCTTACACATGATGCCAAATGGAATGAGCCAAAATTCAAATAATGCCACATGGATTGTGTCAAAATTCACATAATACCACATGGATTGAGCCAAAATTTACATAATAACACACACGGATTGAGCCAAAATTCACATAATGCCACACGGATTGAGCCAAAATTTACATAATGCCAAATGGATTGTGTCAAAATTCACATAATGCCACACGGATTGAGCCAAATGCATAAAATGCCATACGGATTGAGCCAAAATTTACATAATGCCACATGGATTGAGCCAAAATTCACCTAATGCCACACGGATTGAGACAAAATTCACATAATGCCACATGGATTGAGCCAGAATTCACATAATGCCACACAAATTAAGCCAAAATTCACAATACACTTCATAAACAGGGGCATTGTCCACCAAAGGCTCGCATTAAACATTTACACCATAATGTCCATTACACGTTAAGTTACACGCCATTATGTCCATTATGTGTTATGCCAAACACCATAATGCCTATTAAAAATTATGCTACATAAGTGCTGCTTCTCTACATGCTCATTGCCAAGGGTTCCATGCTCATTGCCAGAGGTTCCATGCTCGTTGCCATGTGGGATTACATGCTCATTGCCAAGGGGGAATACATGCTCGTGGTAAATGGGGGACAGCAGAAGTGATAGCCACTGAGAGTGGCAGAGCCTGGCTGTATTCAGAGCACTGCAGGTCCCGGCTATTTGAAATAATACCCCTTTCACACCAGAAAATGCATTCCCAGGTTGGCCCCTTTTACACCAGCCTAGTCCCTGCATTTTCTGGTGTGAGGGGGAGAGAACCCCCCCCCCCCCCCCCCTTTAACCAGTTATCTCATTTAACCGGCTATATCTTCGGAACTAACTGACCCATTTACATGAGACAAGTATCATATTGAAGAACTTTTGAGTGGACTTTTGGTTCCAGAGTAATCTGCCCTCAAAGTACATGAACAGCCATGAAATTACATTTCAAAAATAAAAAAAATCGGTTTACACGCAATATCTCTGGAACCGATTGACCGATTTGGACCAGCCTGGTATCATATTGAAGGCGATTTGGAATTGAATGAAATCAACCACAAGCTTCTGTGATGCCAGGGCGGGAACTGGCAGCCGTCGGAACCGGGTGGGGGTCGGAATTGATGGGTCCCATATTATCCTATGGGGAAAAAACGTTACAGGTTTGCCAGGCGATATCTCCTGTTCCCGGGGGGCTAGAGACACGGGGCTGGGCTCGTTGGAAAGCCCTGGTCCTCAGCTACAAAACATATGACAGGGGGGCACGTGCCCGGGTGCCCCCCCCCTGAATCCGCCACTGGGTATAGAGGGGTCAATAATGTAGTCGCGGGTATAGAGGGGTCAGTAATGTAGTGGCGGGTTTAGAGGCGTCGGTACTGTAGTGGCGGGTATAGGGGGGACAGTAATGTAGTGGCGGGTATAAGGGGGGCAGTATTATAGTGGCGGGTATAGAGGGGTCAGTAATGTAGTGGTGGGTATAGGGGGGTCAATAATGTAGTGGTGGGTATAGGGGGGTCAGTAATGTAGTGGCGGGTATAGGGGGTTCAGTAATGTACTGGTGGGTATAGAGGGGTCAGTAGTGTAGTGGCGGGTATAGAGGGGTAAGTAGTATAATGGTGGGTATAGAGGAGTCAGTAGTGTAGTGGTGGGTATAGCGGGGTCAGTAATGTAGTGGTGGGTATAGGGGGGTCAGTAGTGTAGTAGCGGGTATAGAGGGTCAGTAATGTAGTGGTGGGTATAGAGGGGTCAGTAATGTAGTGGTGTTTATAGAGGGGTCAGTAATGTAGTGGTGGGTATGGAGGAGTCAGTAATGTAGTGGCGGGTATAGAGGGATCAGTAATGTAGTGTTGGGTATAGAGGGATCAGTAATGTAGTGGTGGGTATAGGGGAGTCAGTAGTGTAGTGGTGGGTATAGAGGGGTCAGTAATGTAGTGGCAGGTATAGAGGGGTCAGTAGAGTAGTGATGTTTATAGAGGGGTCAGTAATGTAGTGGTGGGTATAGGGGGTCAGTAATGTAGTGGTGGGTATAGGGGGTCAGTAATGTAGTGGTGGGTAATGAGTTTGAAAAAACTCAGGAGCCCGAGGTGTGCTCCCTACCACCAGTGCTGTGCCTAAACACGTGCAAAGGGGGCCGTGCGTTCGAGTGGGCTTATCTCCCGGAGGAGACGGGCCCCGTTTTTCCCCTAACCCCTCTCAACCATAAGGCCGAAGAGGGGAAAATAGGGAACGGTGGGTCCTCTTCGCCGAAGCTTAGAGAGACCCTCATTCCTCAACCCCCGAAAGGGTTAGGACGGTGGGTCCTCCGCACCCCATGGTTTGGAGAGACCCGCAGTGGACTTCCCTCCGCCTTGCGGCTCGGGGTCGTCCTCGGGGGGACCGCAGCTCTCCCCAAAAGGCAAGAGCTTTGGCACGTTGGGGAAATGGAAGGCCCGTAAGGGACGACCACACAACCCAAAAAAAGTGACACACTACAGAAAACAGAAAACGTGAAAAAGTGCACGAACGTGAAGAAGAAGAGAAATAAATAATAAAGAGGACCCCAGCCAGAAGGCCGGGGTGGGGGTGTGAAAAATTGTCCTACCTCATCCAAAAGGACGAGGTAAGGACGTGCAGCCTATCCTAGAGGGGGAAGTGCGCAGTGCAAGTGCTTACTTGTGCCAGGTGATTTGGGGATCACCCGTGCAGGTTCAGCACCCCCGAGTTTCCCCGGGGGCACAGTGCAGCCTCGGACTCCAGGCAGCCAGCCATTCAGCGTCCGACCAAGTGTTTCTCCGCCTCACCAGCAGGCCCTTTCCGGCCCCCCGGCATGGGAATGGATACTCCACCGGGCTTTTCGATGAGTCTCCCCCGCAGCGGCCGAATAGACCAACCGAAGGAGAAGAAAACACCTACTCAGTCCCAACGTTTCACCTCTCCCAGGGATTGAGTACTGGGCTGGGCTTTTCGCTGTCTCTCTGGCCGAGGGAACTGGGAACCCCCGAACCAGAGAGCAATCTACTCGGTCCCAGCTTTTCCCGTCTTCCTGGGATTGGATACTAGACCAGGCTTTTCGAGTGACTCTCCCTCAGAGGCTATAGACCCCCGAACAAGAGCCCCATCTACTAGGCCCGATGCTTCTCCCCTCCCTACCAGTAGGAGAGTGTGTTCCCCCCCCCTACGGCAGGATGAAGATACTCAGTGAGACTTTGCACCCGCCCAGAACATGAGGTATTTCAGGTCCTCAGCTCAGTAGCAAGGTGGTTTAGTCCAACCTTTCTCTATTCTCTGCCAGGGGGGCGGTCCAGACCCAACTGATAAGAACAGATACTACACTTGATCTTAGCCAAAAGGCCGAGAAGCGATGGTGGTGGGTAATGAGGGTGGTGGGTAATGAGGGTTCAGTAATGTAGTGGTGGGTATAGAGGGGTCAGTAATGTAGTGGTGGGTATAGGGGGTCAGTAATGTAGTGGTGGGTAATGAGGGTTCAGTAATGTAGTGGTGAGTATAGGGGGGTCAGTAATGTAGTGGTGGATATAGGGGGTCAGTAATGTAGTGGTGGGTATACTGGGGTCAGTAATGTTGTGGTGAATAATGAGGGTTCAGTAATGTAGTGGTGGGTATAGGGGGTCAGTAATGTAGTGGTGGGTATAGGGGGGTCAGTAATGTAGTGGTGGGTATAGGGGGGTCAGTAATGTAGTGGTGGGTACTGAGGGTTCAGTAATGTAGTGGCGGGTATAGGGGGTCAGTAATTTAGTGGTGGGTATAGGGGGTCAGTAATGTAGTGGTGGGTATAGAGGGGCCAGTAATGTAGTGGTGGGTAATGAGGGGTCAGTAATGTAGTGGTGGGTAATGAGGGTTCAGTAATGTAGTGGTGGGTATAGGGGGGTCAGTAATGTAGTGGTGGGTATAGGGGGTCAGTAATGTAGTGGTGGGTATACTGGGGTCAGTAATGTAGTGGAGAGTAATGAGGGTTCAGTAATGTAGTGGTGGGTATAGGGAGGTCAGTAATGTAGTGGTGGGTATAGGGAGGTCAGTAATGTAGTGGTGGGTATAGGGGGGTCAGTAATGTAGTGGTGGGTACTGAGGGTTCAGTAATGTAGTGGCAGGTATAGAGGGGTCAGTAATGTAGTGGTGGGTATAGGGGCGTCAGCAATGTAGTGGTGGGTATAGGGGGTCAGTAAAGTAGTGGTGGGTATAGAGGGGTCAGTGATGTAGTGGTGGGTATATGGGGGTCAGTAATGTAGTGGTGGGTATAGGGGGGTCAGTAATGTAGTGTTGGGTAATGAGGGTTCAGTAATGTAGTGGTGGGTATAGAGGGGTCAGTAATATAGCGGCGGGTATAGAGGGGTCAGTAATATAGTGGCGGGTATAGAGGGGTCAGTAATGTAGTGGTGGGAATATAAACCACCCCTACAGGATTTTTTTTATGAAACCAATTTTTATATTGCAGAGTACCAGGGCATATTGCTTTTGATTCTGGCAACCCTGGCATAAAGTTACATATGCAACTGCATCAAAAAATACAAGGAAGGATACACAAACTGTGCATAGTTAGGGGATCAAACCCATGACCTGAGTGCTGTGAGGCAGTAACACTAACCATTACATATGTATACAGTATATATATACCACACTTACCTCCCATGTTTGGATGGAAGATGAAGGAAAGGACCAGTACACCAGTTTGATGAAGAAAAAAAATGTATTTTATTGATTTTTGCATGTTACAGAAAATCAGCTTCAATCTGTTTCAACCAGCTGGTGCTGATCTTCATCAGGATCATGTGCACTCACAAAAACACTGTGTATATAAAGCAGAAAAAAAGGCGCCAATCCCGCCCCCAGTGACCTCAGCTGTGGAGATCAGTGTCAGCTGACAGCCGGAGGTGTGGCTGTTGCCCATTGAATCAGTGAGATGTACGCATAATGCTAAAGCAGAACAAGACAAACAAACACAATAACCACATAAAACTCCTGTGCAGTGATCAGAAAATCCTCTCCTGTGTAGGTAAACCGTGTGTATATATATCTCAGAAAGAAGTGCTGAAGCGCTGTCCGGGGTGTGAATTCAAGGCACTGCTATGTGTCACAGTGCTCTGATGCAGCTATGTGGTACTGATAAGGACTGGAAGTGAATCAGTGATGAAAGCAAGTATCATTCTCATCATTAAACAAATGTTAAAATTGGGTTGCGGAGATGCTTATAGGTTTATCACATTGCACGTGATTCTACATTAGGGAGCTGCCATATCATGTAAGTGTTGAGGACTGACTTGATTCTGAAGCAAGATTTAAATGAAAATTGGGTTCTTTAATGAGTTAGCACACATTGGTACAACTATGCAGATTGGTAATTGGTAAATATAATGAATATGCAATAGTAATGAATAATCTGCAAACAACTTTAGTACTGGATTTTGGAATGAAGAAGTAACAAGGCAGTGGTAACTGAAGAAAGAGAGTTCACTTGGATGATGCGATGTAAACCATCGATATGATGTTGAGACAGCAACTGAAGAATGAATGTTCATTAACATGATACTATGTGAACCATCAATAGGACGTTGAAGACAACAGTGATTGAAGAATGAATGCTCACTTATATGATGCAACGTCGATAGGGTTTCGGATACAACAATGACTGCAGGTGAGTAGTAGTAGAAACTCACTGGAATACCATGACACAGGCACAGGAGGCAAGTACACCGATAATGACAGTTGGTCGATATCTGAGCACCAACAAAGGCAAGATGGCTGCTCCTACGTCAGTGCATCAGCCGAAACTCCAGCATACTGGACACACTACTGCGGATTAGACTCACAGTGGGACAGAGTCACTCACAGGAATGCCTATCAGGGACATTCGCAAGAGATGGCACAGCAAGCACAGGAGAGACAGCAGAGACACCGCTGGGCAGGCGCAGGACAGGAGCACCAGATGACAGCGTGCCCAGAGTGAAGGTACTGTATGACAATATGTTAGGAGCACACTTTAATGCAAGCCTGGAAAGGCACTTAGATGCTAGATAAGTGTTTCTGAGACTCTGGATAACGACAGACAATATTTAGAAAATGCATGCAACATAAATGTTATAACAAAATTGTGTTAGCGCTCCGGCATGTAAACGCCCATGCAAATGCAGTGACACGGTGTGCCGGGGGCGGGTGGCTGATGTCACATGATGTCAGCCGCCCGCCCTATCTTCGGTCCTGAGCCCGCAAATATAAGTTAGTCTCCACTTGATATTTGCAAGCCCTGGAGAAATCATTCCATGGTTGGTCACCATGGAATGATTTCTCCAGCAGCGGGCATCTGTTGCGAGGGGATATGATGGCAGCGATTCGGCGGGTGGCGCAGCAACTACTCGGTAAGCTGCGAGCTTCTCAGGTTTTATTTATTAACAGTTTCTTATATAGCGCATACATATTCCACAGCGCTTTACAGAGGATAGTTGAACACTGACATCAGTCCCTACCCCAGTGGAGCTTACTATCTATATTCCACAAGTAAACGCACACAGACATTCTAGGGTTAATTTTGTTGGAAGCCAACTGACCGACCAGTATATTTTTGGATTGTGGAAGGAAACCGGAGGACCCGGATTAAACCCACACAAACACGGGGAGAATATACAAACTCCGCACAGTTAGGGCTATGGTGGGGATCGAACCCATGACCTCAGTGCTGTAAGGCAGTAATGCTAACCATTATACCATCCATACTGCCAAGCATATCAGAATCAGGGCCACTGTAGGTATGTCCTTGGTGAATATAAACTAAATTAGATGCAACAGAAAACATACCATTTTAAAGTCCTCATTCATCCATTTCAGGGTCAGACAGTTTAAACTATAGAGCCATTGGAACGCTCTTCTCATGGTCTCCTCCTCTCCTGAGGGGTGGAGTATAGTCCACAATAAAAAAAACTTCAATTGATTCACATTGTGGTGTCCATAAAGTGTCTGGCTACTGGGAGTTTTTTATGATCAGTCTGTGGATTGGTAATACTCAAACTCTTTTTACTTGATGAACGATGTTGACTCAGACTTTCTTTCATCATTCTTGTGGTTTTGCCAACATATAGCAATTCACAAGGACATATCAGAATGTAGACAACATATTTGGTTTTGCAGCTCAATCTGAATTTAAACTGATATTCCTTCTGATCGCTTGGATTGGTAAATGATTTGCCAATTAGTAAAAAATGGCAATTTATACAGCCTGTACAATTGAAAATGCCTGGTTTCTTGGTGAGCCAATTCTTAGTTCATTCCATTGTGCAACTTCTATCAGTGACAACATTCAGGTTGTGTCCTCTGCGGTATGCAAATCCCAGAGGTGTGTAAAGGATCCATTATTATGTGTTAATTAAGTAATTCAAGATGGAAAAATCACCATTTTAAATCATGAAAAATCATCAATAAATTTCCTCAACATAATAAACTTGGATGAAATCTCCTGGGAGGCAAAAAAATTATTGGTGTTCAATAGTGAACATAAAAATGTTTGCATACACCGGTGCGGCACTAGAGCCCATGGCACACCCCTTTATTTGAAAAAAAAAAAAAAAAGATACTGTGTAGCAATAAATCAAATAAGAGGCATATCATTTCAATCTTAGACTAGTCCAAACACTACTTGCTTCCAAAAACGTTTTAGCAGACACTCTACCCATATTATGCGGAATGCTGGTATATAAATAAACCACATCTGTACATACCAACCATGCCATATCAGGTTATTCAGATAATGTAAGTAATCTATTTAATAATGCAATAGTATTCAATAGAAAGGTAGTATCTTTTAGCAAAATAACTAAGGTACTGATTGGGTCACCCTTGCACAGGCATGGATGGCATTGGGCCATGGGTTGTTGGTGTATCCTGAGGACTGAATTTGGGAATACCTTATATATGTAGCTTTCATAGAGTATATCATATTGTAGTTTTCCCATACATGATGGGTACTTGTATGGCTTATTTCCTACAGTGTAACCTTTGTAGTGGTCCCTTACCTGGTATGCTCCTGGATGGGATGAAAAAACACAGTTCTGACCTTTGTGTTAGGACCCTACTATGAAAATTACTATGCTGCATTCACCAGATTTTGTGTAATCTACTCAAGGCATTATCGATTCCCCCCAATCCTATGTAGTGCACCTAAGACAGCTGCTTCACCTGGTACCCTTCGTGGGTGGAATATATAACCTCAGCAATTTTATTACCCAAAATGGCTGCACCAACCCTGCATTATGCTTATTTTCTTTACGGTCTCTACTTAATTTAATAGAAAATCCTTTGGAAAATGTTTTTATTTTATGTATGTTTGTTTTCATCTTAAAGCGACTGAGTCCTGACTCCTGCTGGAGAAAAGGGCTATAAAATAAACGTATTATTATTATTATGATTATGATTATTATGAAGTAGAATTGTACTGTAGAACTGGGCGGTATTACAGGAAAGTCAAATCTTACCTATAAATAAATACAGCTAAGACATTTTTTGATTACTAGAGCTGTACTAACACCTACATAAAGGAAATACTATATAGTTTGTCCTCTATGACATATCAAACTATTTTCTCGGTTCAGTTACATTACAGTGTTTTAGCTCATAGCTGTCACATGACTCACTGTAATTAAACATGGAGAAATCATACACGTGCCTTTGTTTTCTTTTTATTGTGGTAAAAGCATTCCTAGATATATGAAAAGAACAAAATGTGCAGTCATGTTTAAAGTTGTATTATATTTCTTAAGCGTTTATACCCATTTAGTGTATATTTAAATGAAGGTCATGGAAAGTGCAATATTATTATACGATTTATTTAAGCTACACCTAAATTTAACATTAAAACAGGAAAAAAACATACAACATACCTACAGATAAATAAAGAATATTTTTCCATCCATCCTTCCTTCGATAAAATGAAGCATGCCAGTACTATACTTGCCTACTTTTAAAAATTAGAATCAGGGAGATTATGGCATGATGAACCATGTGCATACCTCCCAACTTTTGTCATTGTGAAATCGAGCCCTGTTGCTGCAAATGCATCTGCGACATTAAACCTTTCAGGTAAAATATTTATTCAGGCTCAACAGCCCTAGCACTAGTAGCAGATCCAATGGTGAGCCACTTTAAAATAAGAACATTAACATTGTTCAACATTCAATGTAGACCATTTCTGAATAAAAAAATTACAATTAATTTAAATCAGACTATTTGTACTGTATGCTGAAAAACAAACCCACATCATAATGTTCCCTCATCCAAACTATAGAGTTTTTGAGGTATGGGGTGACATTTAATGAGATGCAAAAATGTGATTTGTGTGATTTTTAGGCAAAAAATGTCCGAAATCGCACTTTTTCCTGAATTCGCATATTTAATGAGATGCGAAAAATGGCAAAAAATGTGTTTTTTTGCCGCGAAACCGGACATTCTAAAGGTGCAATTTTTAGTAACGCCGGAACTCGCATCCAGATGTTTTCCCATTGAAACATCGCCACACATGCAGACCAGGTTCTGACATTCAAATTGGCCAGAACCCTGCACATATCATTGAGATCTGTGCATCGTCCTGTCTTAAAAAATGTGTAAAAGTAAAAAAAACAAAAAAAAAATGCATGGGGTCCCCCTCTCCTGAGCATAACCAGCCCCGGGCTCATTGAGCCGGACCTGGTTCCAAAAATATGGGGGACAAAAAGCGTATTTTGGTTTCAAAATACGGGGGACCCCCAGATTTTTTGTCTACCGTATTTTTGGAACCAGGACTGGCTTTCATGACTAAAAAACGCACATTTTCATGACTATAAATCGCCCATTATCGCACTTAATCGCACTTTTTTCCCCAGAATATGCAGCTCATTAAATATGGCAAAAAAATGTGATTTTAAAAAGTGCGATAATGTGTGATTTTGAAAAGTTACTAAAAGTCTCATCCCATGGTGTTTTATAGGTGATGTGCCAGAGCTGGATTCTTGCCAAGCCTAGAGCCAAATCAGCTTGACAGGGACAGCAGTGGTTCTGCAGGACACCTGATTGATCTGCCCTTGGGCAGGTCCCATGCCTCCTCTCCCTGCACTTTTTATTGGACTTCTGGCAGATTCTGATTGCACTATTATGCCAATAAATATACTTTTTTCATTAAGGATGCTGCTGGCTTATTAAATACTCATCTGTGTGAAAAATTAGTTACATAAAATAAATAATTTCATATATATCTACTGTATTTGCTGGCGTATAAGACTACTTTTTTCCCCTGAAAAATATGCCTCCAAGTGGGAGTTGTTGTCTTATACGCCGGGTGCACTTATATAACAAACCCTCTATTTTGAGTGGAAATGTTGGCGGGTCGTCTTATACGCCCAGTCGTCTTATACGCCGGCAAATACGGTACATGAATATATATATATATATATATATATTTTCCAGCCCTAGCATTTGAATGAGTGTGCTGCAAGTTAGGAGGGCCTGGAATTGGGCCATGCACCCATCTTTCTTGCTGTCAGACATGTCAAGCGCGAAGGGGTGAACATATAGTTGGAAAGTTGCATTGTGCTCTATGGGCCAGATGTATCAAGCTTCAAAAGTGATAAAATGAAGAGTGATAAACAGCCAGCCAATCAGCTTCTACCTGCCATGCCACAGACTGTGTTTGAAAAATGTCAGACAGGAGCTGATTGGCTGGTTGTTTATCACTCTCCATTTTATCAGTTTTGAAACTTAGTACATCTGGCCGCAACAATTTTAGGGCCACCAGCTAATATCTTACCTAGGGAACCAAGCTAGTCAGGGATGGCTTTGATTAGCAGAATAGTGTGAATTTAAACAAGTTAAAATTCCAACCATGCACGGGATGTGTTACCAAAACACGTTCCCTAGCATGCTGCCGCAGCAGGGGAAATCATTCGATGGTTATAGATCATCGAATGAGTTCTTCTGTATTTGCAAATAAAAGTGGGAACTAGCTTTTATTTGCTGTCGCCAGGAGGAAGACAGAGCATGCGGCTGAATTCTTGTGACGTCAGCCGCCCGTGTACCCATCAGAATGCCTGGCATTTTCATGGGGACGCCCATAAACACTGGGAATACCTATGGTTTAGTGCTGCCACCACCCCACTCTTCCCGCTGCAAATGGCCCAGCAAGTGAGTAACTCGCCATGGCCGTTCGCAGTCGGGGTTTGCACATACGCAGAAATGCGCAAGTAGAAACCCCGACCATAGGGGCAGGGACCAAATTTAGATCACTACGGGTGATTCAGAATCGACCCATATATCTGATGTACTACAAGGTCATGCTTGTTATACAGAACAGTCCTCAATAGTATGACTTCACTGGAACACAGATGTGAATCTAATAGCTGTGGAATCTCATCCAAACTTTGACAGCTTGGAAAGATGTGCTCTGCTTCTGGGTGGGAATTCAACAACCTTCAGGCATAGAAAGCATCTGCCAGTTTGCACGTATGCATTGAATTTGGGCACCTTGTGTTGAATTGCTGCCAGTAAGTGCCTTTGATGATGTGTACTTATTTATTCCCTGATAATGTGTTATGTATGCAAATAGTCTTAATTGTTAGTTGCTGATTTGGTAAAATTTAAGCTTGACATTAATCATAAGTATAAATATGATTTTGCCAATGTGTGATCAACTGCCCCTTGTCAATGGTACGAGAGCCTTCTTGGAGTGCCAACTATTCTTCTTGCCAGGTACCATCCTACATGACTCATATAGGGAGATGATGGACACACTTAAATCTTATGTGAAAACAAATCAAATGAAATGACCTGTCAGACTATTGGTGAACTTTGATTTTTAAGTATGTAACAATGACTACAGAATAAATTTTCAAACAATGAGTGAAAGACGTTAATCAGATAATGCAACGAAAATCCTTCCTGACAAAAAATCTGATATTTCCTGGTATGATTTGGGCACTGCTCATTTGAAGCACTTATGTGAAATGTTTGAAAATCCTCCTATTATGTTGCTGTATGTTCTCTGACATAGTACCTCAACCAAAAATATAATATCTATATTGATCACTTACACTAGAAGAATGTATGAAACATCTCTATTCATTTATTAGAGAATGAAAACAATCTAAGGCCCGCAAATAAGTGGATAAATTATTAAGAATAATTCTGGTGCCTGGATAGTTAAGTATGGCTGAGCTCCACTAGAGCATGTTCTTATACGGTATCCAAATGGATGAGAAACAATGTATAGGTTAAAAGTTAATAGGTTGACAAGATATGGTCAACATTCATATGGTCGACATGGTCAGAAGGTCGAAGCAGGCAAAGGCTTTGGTCAACATGAAAAGGTCAACATGAGTTTTGGGGATTTTCTTTTTATTTTTTTATTCTTCACTGTCCATATACTGTAGATTCCGATGGGGAACAGTAAAGTGGCTTGAGGCGTGGAAAGTGAATCGAGTGATGTGAGAAGATGGGCTACACTAATTCTGGTCCACATGCTCAGGTGTCAACAAAAAGTGAAAAACTCATGTTGGCCTTTTCTGTGTTTATCTTTTTCCAGTGTCGACCTGGTGCATGTCCACATTTTGTGGATGACTTAGATATTGTCAACCTAGACATTGACAACCTAAAGTACCACACCCTTTTAATACACTCAAGAACAATAAATGACGCAAGTTATCATTGACAATTAAGTAAAAATATTTGAATGAAGATTGTCAGTGACATCATGCAGATTCCCAGGAATTTGAAAGAAACAACAGCAGTGTATAGTTGATGTCCATATGCCAAAATCATACGAAAATGTTAAACTCCTAAGCTGGCCATACCCTATACTACTTCTCATCCAGTTAATCAAGGGGCCAATTAAACAACCAGGAACTGTAATTCAATACACTATTCGTCTATTCATCAGCCCAACCAAATGCGCAACTTTCCCTCCAACTGGAAGAATGTCTGATATCATTCTGTCTACTGCATGTTATTTAAACAAAGAAGAAGAAATGGCGGAACTGGCATTTTTTGGGGCAAGTGCTTGTTAAGTCAAAATCAGGGTAAAAAAAAAATGTGTGAATAAGAGAAGAAAGCAACAAGGCCCTTATTCTAATTCGGACGGTACGGCCCGCGTGCGGCCGTACCGCCGATGTTTTTATTCTGCACATGCGCAGAGGTCAATCTGCGCATGTGCAGCCCCCTTCGCCGCAGACGTATTTCGTCCGCCGCAAAGGGGGCGTATAGGGGCGTGAGGGGCTTCATACCCTCATTTCCCTATGTGTACGCCCCGCGTTTCATGGGCGTTCCCATGCAAACGCGGGGCGTATGCATGGTAATGAGGGTATGACGCAACTCATGGGGGCGGAAAGCTGACGTCGCCGGATGTCAGCTCTCAGCCCCCATACAAGCTAGCACACGGACGATTGTCCGTGTGGTCTCAGCTTGCGGGAGCTGCTGGGGCGTGCGGACCTGCCTTCGATGGTCGACGACCATCGAATGCAGGGGGCAGCTCCCACCATGGTGGAGGCGTACGCCTCCACCATTTTTATGCGGATCGCCAGCCGTCCGTGTACGGACGGCCGTGGCGATCCGTCTCGTGGGCGGGGATTGGTTTGTGCGGCCGGAGCACCGTGTGCGGCTCTGGCCGCACCAACCAGAATAAGGGCCATGGTTGGCTGCCATGAACACCGGCAATTTTTTTCTTTGCACCATTTTTTTTTTGTAAATATCATTCATTGTGCTAAAATATAAACACATTCATGTTAATAAAAAAGGTAGCGTTCATCAAAGTTTCAGAACATTTCAAATCAACATTTATTTAGTGAGATGAAGGTGCATCGAAGGTCTAGCTATGCTTAAAAGAAAACTCGGTGGTAGATGTGTCCGTAGTATAGACTTTTTGTGCTATTATTAGGTATGTTCTAAGGTCCTGACTCAGACTGGTTTGCTAGGCTATGTATGTTCACAGCCCAGCGAACGGGTAAAAGCCACCTTACCAAACACCAACCGCTGGAATCCCCGCATTTGCCTGTGAGAGGATGTGTACGCTTACACATCTACTTGCATACGGCCACACAGCCAAAAAATCATTCACTGGTTGCTGACCATCGAATTATTTTTTTCCCCTTCATAGGAAAAAAAAATCAGTCTAGCCTGACTTTTATCCTAGTCAGAGATGGCCGAATTCAGGGCGGGCGCTGACGTCATGTGATGTTACCTGCCTGCCCCAAGCAGGCATGGAGCCACCTGCATGTGGAGCCACCTGCATGTACGCCTAGCATGCCCCTAAAATACTGGGCAATCCGCTGCTATCGCCCCATGCCTTTGATGGTCATATGTGCATAATGATGTCAATTCCAATATTGACATTAGGGCTTTGATGTTCCATCTTTACGACATTACCACTTGATACGGCAAATGGTTTAAGGAAACCACTATATATTGTTGCCAACTGTCTTGAGATTATGCCAAACAGTCCAGTAATAGCAAGAACTATCCAGAGGAATCCTACTCCCAGATGTTACATGTCTATGATTTTAAATATTATAGCGCATGTGGCCCTGCCACCACTTAGATGGCTGTTCAGCAACTGCTAACTGAAACTTCATGTCCTAGCCAACTCCACTGTCTAAGACAAGACTCAACACAAGACCCACTAAAGGAGTAAAGTTACTGCAAATTAGAACAGAACGTGCCACAGGAGGTTGATGATTCTATAGCTGTTTTGCACTAAATATTCTACTGGTCCTCACCTTAACATGTATTGCTGCAGCCATAATTTGCTAAGAAACTAATACTCTCCTCTCAATTCACCAAATCAGTGTTACATATGTAACATTCTACAGAGAGAAGATTTAAGTATGGTAAAGAAAATGTCTTAGTTAACATATCAAAAACAGCTCATTTTGGGAATGGTGTATGCTTGCAGTTTCATCCATTAAAAAAAACTAAGTTACCCAGATGATTCTCTTAAATAGCACTTCTGAAGAAGGATAGGGAGCAGAGACTATGGATGTCATTAAGGGGGCAAATGTCTAAAGACAAACAGCAATGCTTCCATGTATATCTGTCTGCAGCCCAGTATCTCCTGCCTAGACATTGCTCAAACAACTTCCCAGTTATGATGAATTAACCCCTTCATGACAGAGCCAGTTTGTGCCTTCATGACAGAGCCCTTTTTTTCAAATCTGATATGTCTCACTTAAGTGGGGATAACTTTTTTTTGCTTTTACTTATCCCAGTGATTTTGAGATTGTTTTCTCGTGACACATTGTACTTCAAGTTAGTGGTAAATTTTGGTCGATACAGTCTGTGTTTTTTTGTGAAAAATACCAAAATATCGTGAAAAAATGGAAAATTTAGCAATATGCAAAATGTTAAATTTTCTGCTTGTGAGACAAATAATCATACCACTCAAAATAGTTAATAACTAACATAGACCATATGTCTACTTTATGTTGCCATCATTATTTCAACCCCCTTTTCATTTTTTTGGACACTAGGAGGCTTCAAATATGACTAGCAAATTCTCAAATTTTCAAGAAAATTTCAAACACTGATTTTTTTAGGGACCAGTTCAGTTCTGATGTGACTTTGAGGGACTTGTATGTGAGACACCCCCATAAATGATGCCATTTCAAAAACTGCACCCCTCACAGTATTCAAAACAGCATTTTGGAAGTTTATTAACCCTTTAGGTGTTTCACAGGAATTAAAACAAAGTGTAGGTGAAATTTCAAAATTTCTTTTTTTTTGCAGAGTTTCAATTTTAATACATTTTTCTAACAAATACAGTAGATTTTACTAGAGAAATGTGACTAAAAATTGATTCCCCCAATTCTTGTGTTTTCAAAAATATCCTATATGTGGCCCTAGTGTGCACGTTGACCAAACCACAGGCTTCATAATAGAAGGAGCACCTACTTGATTTTGGAGCCTCCGTTTTATGAGATTTTTTTTTAGGCACCATAAGTGCTAAAAGTTAGGAACCTTCCCCACAAGTCACCCCATTTTGCAATCTACACCCCTCAGGGAATTCATCTAGGGGTATAGTGTACATTTCAAACCCCCAGGGGTTTCACCAATTTTGGTACAACTGGGATGTGAAAATGGAAAATTACATTTTTTTACACAAACATGCAGTTCTGGCTCAAAATTTTTCATTTTCACAAGGAATGAAGGAGACAAAGCACCCCAAAATCTGTGCCCCAATTTCTCCCGAGTACGGCAATGCCTCACATGTGACCAAAAAATACCAGTGGGGCGCATAGCAGGACTCAGAAGGGAAGGAGTGATTTTTGGATTTGGCAGCACAGATTTTGGTGGAATGAATGGTGGGTGCCATGTTGCATTAGCAAGACTCCCAAAGCACCAATACAGTGGAACCCCCCCACAAGTCACCCCATTTTGCAAAGTACACCCCTCAGGGAATTCATCTAGGGTTATAGTGTACATTTCAAACCCCCAGGGGTTTCACCAATTTTGATACAACTGGGATGTGAAAATGGAAAATTACATTTTTCTACACAAACATGCAGTTATGGCTCAAAATTTTTCATTTTCACAAGGAATGAAGGAGACAAAGCACCCCAAAATCTGTGCCCCAATTTCTCCCGAGTACGGCAATGCCTCACATGTGACCAAAAAATACCAGTTGGGTGCATGGCAGGACTCAGAAGGGAAGGAGTGATTTTTGGATTTTGCAGCACAGATTTTGGTGGAATGAATGGTGGGTGCTATGTTGCACCAATACAGTGGAACCCCCCCACAAGTCACCCCATTTTGCAAAGAAAACCCCTCAGGGAATTCATCTAGGGGTATAGTGTACATTTCAAACCCCCAGGGGTTTCACCAATTTTGGTACAACTGGGATGTGAAAATGGAAAATTACATTTTTTTACACAAACATGCAGTTCTGGCTCAAAATTTTTCATTTTCACAAGGAATGAAGGAGACAAAGCACCCCAAAATCTGTGCCCCAATTTCTCCTGAGTACGGCAATGCCTCACATGTGACCAAAAAATACCAGTGGGGCGCATGGCAGGACTCAGAAGGGAAGGAGTGATTTTTGGATTTGGCAGCACAGATTTTGGTGGAATGAATGGTGGGTGCCATGTTGCATTAGCAAGACTCCCAAAGCACCAATACAGTGGAACCCCCCCACAAGTCACCCCATTTTGCAAAGTACACCCCTCAGGGAATTCATCTAGGGGTATAGTGTACATTTCAAACCCCCAGGGGTTTCACCAATTTTGGTACAACTGGGATGTGAAAATGGAAAATTACATTTTTTTACACAAACATGCAGTTCTGGCTCAAAATTTTTCATTTTCACAAGGAATGAAGGAGACAAAGCACCCCAAAATCTGTGCCCCAATTTCTCCCGAGTACGGCAATGCCTCACATGTGACCAAAAAATACCAGTGGGGCGCATGGCAGGACTCAGAAGGGAAGGAGTGATTTTTGGATTTGGCAGCACAGATTTTGGTGGAATGAATGGTGGGTGCCATGTTGCATTAGCAAGACTCCCAAAGCACCAATACAGTGGAACCCCCCCACAAGTCACCCCATTTTGCAAAGTACACCCCTCAGGGAATTCATCTAGGGGTATAGTGTACATTTCAAACCCCCAGGGGTTTCACCAATTTTGGTACAACTGGGATGTGAAAATGGAAAATTACATTTTTTTACACAAACATGCAGTTCTGGCTCAAAATTTTTCATTTTCACAAGGAATGAAGGAGACAAAGCACCCCAAAATCTGTGCCCCAATTTCTCCCGAGTACGGCAATGCCTCACATGTGACCAAAAAATACCAGTGGGGCGCATGGCAGGACTCAGAAGGGAAGGAGTGATTTTTGGATTTGGCAGCACAGATTTTGGTGGAATGAATGGTGGGTGCCATGTTGCATTAGCAAGACTCCCAAAGCACCAATACAGTGGAACCCCCCCACAAGTCACCCCATTTTGCAAAGTACACCCCTCAGGGAATTCATCTAGGGGTATAGTGTACATTTCAAACCCCCAGGGGTTTCACCAATTTTGATACAACTGGGCAGTGAAAATGAAAAATTACATTTTTTTACACAAAAATGCAGTTCTGGCTCAAAATTTTTCATTTTCACAAGGAATGAAGGAGACAAAGCACCCCAAAATCTGTGCCCCAATTTCTCCCGAGTACGGCAATGCCTCACATGTGACCAAAAAATACCAGTTGGGCGCATGGCAGGACTCAGAAGGGAAGGAGTGATTTTTGGATTTGGCAGCACAGATTTTGGTGGAATGAATGGTGGGTGCCATGTTGCATTAGCAAGACTCCCAAAGCACCAATAGAGTGGAACCCCCCCACAAGTCACCCCATTTTGCAAAGTACACCCCTCAGGGAATTCATCTAGGGGTATAGTGTACATTTCAAACCCCCAGGGGTTTCACCAATTTTGATACAACTGGGCAGTGAAAATGAAAAATTACATTTTTTTACACAAAAATGCAGTTCTGGCTCAAAATTTTTAATTTTCACAAGGAATGAAGGAGACAAAGCACCCCAAAATCTGTGCCCCAATTTCTCCCGAGTACGGCAATGCCTCACATGTGACCAAAAAATACCAGTTGGGCGCATGGCAGGACTCAGAAGGGAAGTAGTGATTTTTGGATTTGGCAGCACAGATTTTGGTGGAATGAATGGTGGGTGCTATGTTGCATTACCAATACAGTGGAACCCCCCCACAAGTGACCCCATTTTGCAAACTACACCCCTCAGGGAATTCATCTAGGGGTATAGTGTACATTTCAAACCCCCAGGGGTTTCACCAATTTTGGTACAACTGGGCTGTGAAAATGAAAAATTACATTTTTTTACACAAAAATGTACTTCTGGCTCAAAATTTTTCATTTTCACAAGGAATGAAGGAGACAAAGCACCCCAAAATCTGTGCCCCCATTTCTCCAGAGTACGGCAATGCCTCACATGTGACCAAAAAATACCAGTTGGGTGCATGGCAGGACTCAGAAGGGAAGGAGTGATTTTTGGATTTTGCAGCTCAGATTCTGGTGGAATGAATGGTGGGTGCTATGTGGCATTAGCAAGACCCCCGATGCACGGTGAAATGATGAACCTAATAATCCATCGATGTGTGGTATATTTTGAAACACTCCTTTATACATAGGCCGGGTTTGTCGGGGCAAGTTTCACAGTGGAAAATAGTTTCCTTTCTTATTCCCTTTTTATAGCAAACTTTGCACCTTTTTTGTGTCCTGCCCTTTCTTGCAGTGGAGGGGATTTCGTTGGGAAAATGCTGCCCTGGTACAATACGGGGGCCAGTACTAGAAGTACTGGGGCCCTCTGCCTGCTGGTTCCCAAATATTAGGCCCTTTATGACTTCCTCTTGAAAGTGCATAAATGTCCCCCTCTGGCCGGTAGAACGGAATAGCACGTAAGCGTTATACAGTGCCATCTGGATGATATACACGGCCAGCTTCTTGTACCAGATATTTGTTTTCCGCAGGGCACTGTACGGCTTCAGTACCTGATCTGAAAGATCCACTCCGCCCATGTACTTATTGTAATCTAGGATACAATTTGGTTTTGAGGTGTGGGTACTGGTACCTCGTACAGGGATGGAGGTGGTACTGTCTCCATGAATTGTTGTCAGTATAAGGACATCCCTCTTGTCCTTATATTTGACCAACAACATATTTTCGGTGCATATTCCCCTGCTTTCACCCCTTCTCATTACTTGGGCAATGTGCGTTTTGGGGAGGCCTCTTTGGTTCTTGCGCACAGTACCGCAAGCTGCTGTACCTCTTGAACCAAGGGCCTTAAACAGGGGGATGCTGGTGTAAAAGTTATCCACATAGAGGTGATAACCCTTATCCAGGAAGGGGTGCATTAAATCCCAGACAATTTTGCCACTAACACCTACGAGGGAGGGGGGGCATTCTGGCGGTTCAATTCTTGAATCCTTTCCTTCATATACCCTAAACTTGTGGGTGTACCCTGTGGTGCTTTCACACAGCTTATACATTTTTATGCCATACCTTGCCCTCTTACTGGGAAGGTACTGGCGGAATTTAACCCTTCCTTTAAAATGTATAAGGGACTCGTCAATACAAATAAATTTTTCAGGGATGTATAGCTCTGCAAATTTGGCACTGAAATGATCAATGACCGGCCTGACTTTGAATAGCCGGTCAAAGGTGGGATCATCTCTGGGTGGGCACTGTGCATTATCGGTGTAATGTATAAATTTATGGATTGCCTCAAAACGAGTCCGAGTCATGGCCATACGGTAAAATGGGGTGCTGTACAGAACATCTGTACTCCAATATTGCCTAATTTGTGGCTTTTTTACTATGCCCATATGAAACACCAGACCCCAAAACGTCATCATCTCTACTGCATCTACAGGGGTCCACCTAGCAAATGATGACGTGGGGTTTTGAGCAATAAACTGCTGGGCATATAAATTAGTTTGGTCCACCATTAAATTTATAAAATCATCAGAGAAAAATAATTTGAAAAAGTCAATTTCTCTGAGACCTGTGGAATCAAATTGGATTCCTGGCATGGCCAAAAACTCAGGAACCTGGGGCTCAAAATTGTCTGGTGGTGGGGTCCATACGAGATCAATTATTGGGGGGGGGGGTCTCAGCTGCTCTACGGGGGCGTCTTTGAGGGGGTCCCTCATCACCAGAGGAGGAAGAGGAGCTTAAGACGAATCCTTCAAATTCCCCGCTTGCCTCACTGGCTGTGTCAGAATCAGAGGCAAGCATGGCATATGCCTCCTCCACTGAATACATTCTTCTGGATGACATTTGGGATGACATTTGGGATGACATTTGGGATGACATTTTTATTTTTGTGTTACTGGTAGTGAAATGTTTCAACACGTGTATAGTGTAGGGGGGGGTACAAACTTTATTTCAACCCGTGGGGTATGTAGTGTGTTGTGTGTATGTAGTGCAGAACAAAAAAAATACTTTATACAAAAAAAAAAAAATGAAGGGGTTAAAAAAAAAAAAAATTGAAGGGGTTAAAAAAAAAAAAATTGAAGGGGTTAAAAAAAAAAAAAAAAAAGGTCCTGCGCCAAAAATTGAGCACAGATGTTGGTCAGTAACGTCTGTCACTGAACAGCGCTCAAAGGCAACAGGAATTTGATCAAAAAAAAAAAAAATAGATCAACCCTGTGCCGAAAAAGCTGATCAGTGATGTACGTCACTGATCAGTGCACAGTGGCCACAGGACACCCACAAAATCACAGTGTGTGTAAAAAAAAAATTAAAAAAAGACCACACAGCACCCACAAAAAAAAAAAAAAAGGTGATCAGTGATGCGACACTGATTACCAGTGAGGGGCAGCAGGTGCACAACCTTTGGTGCAACTGGCAGCAACTGACAGGTATATATAAAAAAAAAAAACCTCTGCACCCCCAAAAAGTTGCTGATCACCTCAGATATAGTGATCAGCACAAAAGGCGGGGGTAGCAGACACAAAATATACACTCTCTATCACTCTCTGTCACTATCTCTCTCTATCTCTCACTATCTATCACTATCTATCACTATCTATCACACTGCAGCAGCAGCACTGACAGTTATATGTATAAAAAAAAACCTGCACCCCCAAAAAGGGGGGGTAGCAGACACAAAATATACACTCTCTATCACTCTCTGTCACTATCTCTCTCTATCTCTCTATCTCTCACTATCTATCACTATCTATCACTATGACACTGCAGCTGCAGCACTGACAGTTATATATATATAAAAAAAAACCTGCACCCCCAAAAAAGGGGGGGTAGCAGACACAAATCTCTCTATCTCTCACTATCTATTACTATCTATCACTATCTCTCACTATCTATCACTATCTATCACTATGACACTGCAGCAGCAGCGACAGTTATTTATATATAAAAAACCCCTGCACCCCCAAAAAGGGGGGGTAGCAGACACAAAATATAGCTCTCTCTGTCACTATCTCTCTCTATCTCTCTATCTCTCTCTCTCTATCTCTCTATCTCTCTATCACACTGCAGCAGCAGCAGGAAGTCTCAGGAAGTCAGATCCAGGAAGCGTCCAGCACGCTACAAGCAGTGATCAAGTGATCAGGTAAGGTATTTGCAAGGATCAGGTAAGTATTAGCAAGGATCAGGTCAGTATCACGGCAGATAGGCACGGTGACCGCTCTGCACGCTACTCCAGACCGGAATGGCGTCTGCAGCGCAGTCACCGTTAGTTTAAATGTCGCGCCTTGGCTGTGATTGGTCCGTGGGTCCCACGGACCAATCACAGCCTTGGGGGCAGGTGGGGTGAGGGTGGGGTGAGGTGTCATCGTCACCGATGACCCCCTCATGCCCCCTGACGCCCGGCGGTGATTGACACCTGTGTTACCAAGCGTCTGATTCGCTGGTAACACAGGAAAACGCTGTGAATGGCTGTTCACACTGAACAGCCAATCACAGCGATCGCCGACGGGGGGGCGACATCGCAGCCCCCCCTGGGCATGCAGGGACATGTCTGCTGTCAGGGACAGCAGACATCGTCCCTCTGTCACTGCGTCTCGAGACGCAGTGACAGTTTAAAGTCATGACGTATATATACGTCATGTGTTGGGAAGTACTTCCCGGCCATGACGTATATATACGTCAAATGTCGTGAAGGGGTTAAACAACCATTTCCTGATTCCCGACTGTCACACACTTAAAAATAGGTGTATGTGAAAGCAAAGTATAATTAATATAGCAAACCTTTAGGTTTTCTCTTTGTATAAAGGGTAACATATTTAATGCAATATTAAATGCAATATATGCAATCCTCTCCATACAATTATTTTTTATTTTTTAGAATTCTTTTGTAATGTTGCAAATGGGTTGAAATGTAACTCTTCCAGAAATAAGTATCACTACACTTAATATCTTAATATTAATATTCTATCCAGCATTACGTGTATACAAAAATGTTGGTGATCTCAAATTGCAATACAGTACATTAGGTTACATATATTGTGATCTTTGAGTGACCTTTGTCCTTGTCAGATTACGTGGCAGCCAAATCCATTGGCTGTTCAGGAGAACATGTGTTTAAGTGTAAAGAAGATTGAAATCTTATGCTGGGAAATGTCCCCGTATTTAATAAGCTTTAAACAAAAAAAGTGTTCCTTAGGTGTTAATTAGAATCTAGGTTCAGGTGCTACCCTCTTTGAGCGTGTATATTGAGTAATCGTAGGAAAGAGGCCAATTTCAGGCATAGCAGCAATTACTGAATTAGTAGAAAAGTTCAAGTAGAGCTTCGGATTTCAGATTATTACTAGGTTTTCAGAAGGACAGGTAATCCTGATGTGACTGGGAATAGCCTACACCTGTGCATATATGAGCCATGTGCGTCTTAGAACATTTTATGATTATAAAGCAGATTTCAGCTTGTTACCTTACACCACATAGTATGTGTACTAAACTACATCTAGGATTTATAATATCATCCTGCAATGTTACATTTTCTATGACACTTTGTACTGATGCATTGAGCATAAATAACTGATGTTGATATTTTTTTGAGAAACATAAATAAAACTTATTTTAATTTGATTCCAGTGTTTTTTCTCCACCTTGTTGCTAATTGAATTCATTTGAAAACACCATGTTGGGTAATCCCACAGTTTATTATCTGTGACGAAACACCACCAGAGCAGAATAAATGAGTCTGTCTTATGTAGTGGCCTATTTCAATTTGCCTGCAGGTGCCGGCCACTCTAAGCTCTGCTCATATATCAGACCGGTGTGAGCGGGAGCCGTGAGACCACCACCAAGAATCTGTCAAAGAAAAGGTGTGGACATTTCATCCTCAAATGTCAAACAGAAGGGGAATGTTTTTAATTCAATATTGAGAAGTTTTGATTTGGAAACACATATTAATATTGCAGTGTGGGTCTGACCATCAAAGATTATTAAATTATAAATATAATAAAAACATTTTGAATTATAGGCATCTTTACTGGCCAAAAATGTAACTCAGGATTTGGACCAACTCAAATCTTGCTACATATTAATAAGTATAAAAATCAGATATTTTTATTCTATGTCTGGCCCACCATCAGGGGGACAATGACTGCGGTGACTGTAATACTGGGCCCCCGACACACATTCGGCCTGTCAGAAGATCTATCCAATTTGCTGTGATGGCGGCACTCTTAGGACTTGTATAGAAAAAAAACACACCAAACTGTGGGATTTGCGTATGCTACTGTTCTTGAAAAAAGTCTAGCGACTGAAACATCGGAGAAGAAATCCCACAGTTTGGTGTGTTTTTTTCTATACAAGTCCTAAGAGTGCCGCCATCACAGTGAAAACTACATACGGCATGGTTATACCTAGGAAGGCACCTGGGCCAGTAAACCCTGATTATGCGTGGAGTTCCGGCCTGGACGGAATTTATATATATTCTATATATAGATTGGGTCACAGAGCCGGCGGCACTCAAATAGGGACTTCGCAATAAATAATGACAGGTTGAGACCGTCGTCAGCTTGGTGCTAACAGTTTCGGAATTTTACTTCCTTCATCAGGACCCAATCTACCTATCTTATATCGGAGGGCACCATGGCAATTGATTTTTGTTATTTGGAGTGCCGGATCCCCGCATCATATATATATATATATATATATATATATATATATATAGACATTGGATGGGCTCTGCACACACTAAATTAACATCCAATGTCTGTTTAAACAATGTGGTCACAAGCCATAGGGCACCCCAAAACTAGGAAAGGTGAGTGCCGATGTTAAGTGTATATATTGTTTATTAGATTAATTTTTTAATTAGTCTTATTGTGGTCACATTCTCTCATGCACCCTGTTTTTAACTAAGATTCCATAGCTTATGTTAGCCATTTCCCTAGATGATTAGTGACAGGTGTGTTGGTAGCTGCTCACCTATAAAAGCAAAGTCTGCTGTGAGCTTCAGACCTGATAGCATGCCTGGTATCAAACATTGATGTGATAGCTATGTGTATTGCAGCCATTTTCAGCGATCGTGGTAGGACCTGCAGAACAGTGGGGTCCCTTGACGGGGGCTGCAGGCTTAAATGCATTGATCAATTCATGAACCAAATCTCCACTATTTATTATCAGTTAATTTAGTGTGTGCAGAGCCCATCCAATGTCTGTTTAAACAATGTGGTCACAAGCCATAGGGCACCCCAAAACTAGGAAAGGTGAGTGCCGATGTTAAGTGTATATATTGTTTATTAGATTAATTTTTTAATTAGTCTTATTGTGGTCACATTCTCTCATGCACCCTGTTTTTAACTAAGATTCCATAGCTTATGTTAGCCATTTCCCTAGATGATTAGTGACAGGTGTGTTGGTAGCTGCTCACCTATAAAAGCAAAGTCTGCTGTGAGCTTCAGACCTGATAGCATGCCTGGTATCAAACATTGATGTGATAGCTATGTGTATTGCAGCCATTTTCAGCGATCGTGGTAGGACCTGCAGAACAGTGGGGTCCCTTGACGGGGGCTGCAGGCTTAAATGCATTGATCAATTCATGAACCAAATCTCCACTATTTATTATCAGTTAATTTAGTGTGTGCAGAGCCCATCCAATGTCTGTTTAAACAATGTGGTCACAAGCCATAGGGCACCCCAAAACTAGGAAAGGTGAGTGCCGATGTTAAGTGTATATATTGTTTATTAGATTAATTTTTTAATTAGTCTTATTGTGGTCACATTCTCTCATGCACCCTGTTTTTAACTAAGATTCCATAGCTTATGTTAGCCATTTCCCTAGATGATTAGTGACAGGTGTGTTGGTAGCTGCTCACCTATAAAAGCAAAGTCTGCTGTGAGCTTCAGACCTGATAGCATGCCTGGTATCAAACATTGATGTGATAGCTATGTGTATTGCAGCCATTTTCAGCGATCGTGGTAGGACCTGCAGAACAGTGGGGTCCCTTGACGGGGGCTGCAGGCTTAAATGCATTGATCAATTCATGAACCAAATCTCCACTATTTATTATCAGTTAATTTAGTGTGTGCAGAGCCCATCCAATGTCTGTTTAAACAATGTGGTCACAAGCCATAGGGCACCCCAAAACTAGGAAAGGTGAGTGCCGATGTTAAGTGTATATATTGTTTATTAGATTAATTTTTTAATTAGTCTTATTGTGGTCACATTCTCTCATGCACCCTGTTTTTAACTAAGATTCCATAGCTTATGTTAGCCATTTCCCTAGATGATTAGTGACAGGTGTGTTGGTAGCTGCTCACCTATAAAAGCAAAGTCTGCTGTGAGCTTCAGACCTGATAGCATGCCTGGTATCAAACATTGATGTGATAGCTATGTGTATTGCAGCCATTTTCAGCGATCGTGGTAGGACCTGCAGAACAGTGGGGTCCCTTGACGGGGGCTGCAGGCTTAAATGCATTGATCAATTCATGAACCAAATCTCCACTATTTATTATCAGTTAATTTAGTGTGTGCAGAGCCCATCCAATGTCTGTTTAAACAATGTGGTCACAAGCCATAGGGCACCCCAAAACTAGGAAAGGTGAGTGCCGATGTTAAGTGTATATATTGTTTATTAGATTAATTTTTTAATTAGTCTTATTGTGGTCACATTCTCTCATGCACCCTGTTTTTAACTAAGATTCCATAGCTTATGTTAGCCATTTCCCTAGATGATTAGTGACAGGTGTGTTGGTAGCTGCTCACCTATAAAAGCAAAGTCTGCTGTGAGCTTCAGACCTGATAGCATGCCTGGTATCAAACATTGATGTGATAGCTATGTGTATTGCAGCCATTTTCAGCGATCGTGGTAGGACCTGCAGAACAGTGGGGTCCCTTGACGGGGGCTGCAGGCTTAAATGCATTGATCAATTCATGAACCAAATCTCCACTATTTATTATCAGTTAATTTAGTGTGTGCAGAGCCCATCCAATGTCTGTTTAAACAATGTGGTCACAAGCCATAGGGCACCCCAAAACTAGGAAAGGTGAGTGCCGATGTTAAGTGTATATATTGTTTATTAGATTAATTTTTTAATTAGTCTTATTGTGGTCACATTCTCTCATGCACCCTGTTTTTAACTAAGATTCCATAGCTTATGTTAGCCATTTCCCTAGATGATTAGTGACAGGTGTGTTGGTAGCTGCTCACCTATAAAAGCAAAGTCTGCTGTGAGCTTCAGACCTGATAGCATGCCTGGTATCAAACATTGATGTGATAGCTATGTGTATTGCAGCCATTTTCAGCGATCGTGGTAGGACCTGCAGAACAGTGGGGTCCCTTGACGGGGGCTGCAGGCTTAAATGCATTGATCAATTCATGAACCAAATCTCCACTATTTATTATCAGTTAATTTAGTGTGTGCAGAGCCCATCCAATGTCTGTTTAAACAATGTGGTCACAAGCCATAGGGCACCCCAAAACTAGGAAAGGTGAGTGCCGATGTTAAGTGTATATATTGTTTATTAGATTAATTTTTTAATTAGTCTTATTGTGGTCACATTCTCTCATGCACCCTGTTTTTAACTAAGATTCCATAGCTTATGTTAGCCATTTCCCTAGATGATTAGTGACAGGTGTGTTGGTAGCTGCTCACCTATAAAAGCAAAGTCTGCTGTGAGCTTCAGACCTGATAGCATGCCTGGTATCAAACATTGATGTGATAGCTATGTGTATTGCAGCCATTTTCAGCGATCGTGGTAGGACCTGCAGAACAGTGGGGTCCCTTGACGGGGGCTGCAGGCTTAAATGCATTGATCAATTCATGAACCAAATCTCCACTATTTATTATCAGTTAATTTAGTGTGTGCAGAGCCCATCCAATGTCTGTTTAAACAATGTGGTCACAAGCCATAGGGCACCCCAAAACTAGGAAAGGTGAGTGCCGATGTTAAGTGTATATATTGTTTATTAGATTAATTTTTTAATTAGTCTTATTGTGGTCACATTCTCTCATGCACCCTGTTTTTAACTAAGATTCCATAGCTTATGTTAGCCATTTCCCTAGATGATTAGTGACAGGTGTGTTGGTAGCTGCTCACCTATAAAAGCAAAGTCTGCTGTGAGCTTCAGACCTGATAGCATGCCTGGTATCAAACATTGATGTGATAGCTATGTGTATTGCAGCCATTTTCAGCGATCGTGGTAGGACCTGCAGAACAGTGGGGTCCCTTGACGGGGGCTGCAGGCTTAAATGCATTGATCAATTCATGAACCAAATCTCCACTATTTATTATCAGTTAATTTAGTGTGTGCAGAGCCCATCCAATGTCTGTTTAAACAATGTGGTCACAAGCCATAGGGCACCCCAAAACTAGGAAAGGTGAGTGCCGATGTTAAGTGTATATATTGTTTATTAGATTAATTTTTTAATTAGTCTTATTGTGGTCACATTCTCTCATGCACCCTGTTTTTAACTAAGATTCCATAGCTTATGTTAGCCATTTCCCTAGATGATTAGTGACAGGTGTGTTGGTAGCTGCTCACCTATAAAAGCAAAGTCTGCTGTGAGCTTCAGACCTGATAGCATGCCTGGTATCAAACATTGATGTGATAGCTATGTGTATTGCAGCCATTTTCAGCGATCGTGGTAGGACCTGCAGAACAGTGGGGTCCCTTGACGGGGGCTGCAGGCTTAAATGCATTGATCAATTCATGAACCAAATCTCCACTATTTATTATCAGTTAATTTAGTGTGTGCAGAGCCCATCCAATGTCTGTTTAAACAATGTGGTCACAAGCCATAGGGCACCCCAAAACTAGGAAAGGTGAGTGCCGATGTTAAGTGTATATATTGTTTATTAGATTAATTTTTTAATTAGTCTTATTGTGGTCACATTCTCTCATGCACCCTGTTTTTAACTAAGATTCCATAGCTTATGTTAGCCATTTCCCTAGATGATTAGTGACAGGTGTGTTGGTAGCTGCTCACCTATAAAAGCAAAGTCTGCTGTGAGCTTCAGACCTGATAGCATGCCTGGTATCAAACATTGATGTGATAGCTATGTGTATTGCAGCCATTTTCAGCGATCGTGGTAGGACCTGCAGAACAGTGGGGTCCCTTGACGGGGGCTGCAGGCTTAAATGCATTGATCAATTCATGAACCAAATCTCCACTATTTATTATCAGTTAATTTAGTGTGTGCAGAGCCCATCCAATGTCTGTTTAAACAATGTGGTCACAAGCCATAGGGCACCCCAAAACTAGGAAAGGTGAGTGCCGATGTTAAGTGTATATATTGTTTATTAGATTAATTTTTTAATTAGTCTTATTGTGGTCACATTCTCTCATGCACCCTGTTTTTAACTAAGATTCCATAGCTTATGTTAGCCATTTCCCTAGATGATTAGTGACAGGTGTGTTGGTAGCTGCTCACCTATAAAAGCAAAGTCTGCTGTGAGCTTCAGACCTGATAGCATGCCTGGTATCAAACATTGATGTGATAGCTATGTGTATTGCAGCCATTTTCAGCGATCGTGGTAGGACCTGCAGAACAGTGGGGTCCCTTGACGGGGGCTGCAGGCTTAAATGCATTGATCAATTCATGAACCAAATCTCCACTATTTATTATCAGTTAATTTAGTGTGTGCAGAGCCCATCCAATGTCTGTTTAAACAATGTGGTCACAAGCCATAGGGCACCCCAAAACTAGGAAAGGTGAGTGCCGATGTTAAGTGTATATATTGTTTATTAGATTAATTTTTTAATTAGTCTTATTGTGGTCACATTCTCTCATGCACCCTGTTTTTAACTAAGATTCCATAGCTTATGTTAGCCATTTCCCTAGATGATTAGTGACAGGTGTGTTGGTAGCTGCTCACCTATAAAAGCAAAGTCTGCTGTGAGCTTCAGACCTGATAGCATGCCTGGTATCAAACATTGATGTGATAGCTATGTGTATTGCAGCCATTTTCAGCGATCGTGGTAGGACCTGCAGAACAGTGGGGTCCCTTGACGGGGGCTGCAGGCTTAAATGCATTGATCAATTCATGAACCAAATCTCCACTATTTATTATCAGTTAATTTAGTGTGTGCAGAGCCCATCCAATGTCTGTTTAAACAATGTGGTCACAAGCCATAGGGCACCCCAAAACTAGGAAAGGTGAGTGCCGATGTTAAGTGTATATATTGTTTATTAGATTAATTTTTTAATTAGTCTTATTGTGGTCACATTCTCTCATGCACCCTGTTTTTAACTAAGATTCCATAGCTTATGTTAGCCATTTCCCTAGATGATTAGTGACAGGTGTGTTGGTAGCTGCTCACCTATAAAAGCAAAGTCTGCTGTGAGCTTCAGACCTGATAGCATGCCTGGTATCAAACATTGATGTGATAGCTATGTGTATTGCAGCCATTTTCAGCGATCGTGGTAGGACCTGCAGAACAGTGGGGTCCCTTGACGGGGGCTGCAGGCTTAAATGCATTGATCAATTCATGAACCAAATCTCCACTATTTATTATCAGTTAATTTAGTGTGTGCAGAGCCCATCCAATGTCTGTTTAAACAATGTGGTCACAAGCCATAGGGCACCCCAAAACTAGGAAAGGTGAGTGCCGATGTTAAGTGTATATATTGTTTATTAGATTAATTTTTTAATTAGTCTTATTGTGGTCACATTCTCTCATGCACCCTGTTTTTAACTAAGATTCCATAGCTTATGTTAGCCATTTCCCTAGATGATTAGTGACAGGTGTGTTGGTAGCTGCTCACCTATAAAAGCAAAGTCTGCTGTGAGCTTCAGACCTGATAGCATGCCTGGTATCAAACATTGATGTGATAGCTATGTGTATTGCAGCCATTTTCAGCGATCGTGGTAGGACCTGCAGAACAGTGGGGTCCCTTGACGGGGGCTGCAGGCTTAAATGCATTGATCAATTCATGAACCAAATCTCCACTATTTATTATCAGTTAATTTAGTGTGTGCAGAGCCCATCCAATGTCTGTTTAAACAATGTGGTCACAAGCCATAGGGCACCCCAAAACTAGGAAAGGTGAGTGCCGATGTTAAGTGTATATATTGTTTATTAGATTAATTTTTTAATTAGTCTTATTGTGGTCACATTCTCTCATGCACCCTGTTTTTAACTAAGATTCCATAGCTTATGTTAGCCATTTCCCTAGATGATTAGTGACAGGTGTGTTGGTAGCTGCTCACCTATAAAAGCAAAGTCTGCTGTGAGCTTCAGACCTGATAGCATGCCTGGTATCAAACATTGATGTGATAGCTATGTGTATTGCAGCCATTTTCAGCGATCGTGGTAGGACCTGCAGAACAGTGGGGTCCCTTGACGGGGGCTGCAGGCTTAAATGCATTGATCAATTCATGAACCAAATCTCCACTATTTATTATCAGTTAATTTAGTGTGTGCAGAGCCCATCCAATGTCTGTTTAAACAATGTGGTCACAAGCCATAGGGCACCCCAAAACTAGGAAAGGTGAGTGCCGATGTTAAGTGTATATATTGTTTATTAGATTAATTTTTTAATTAGTCTTATTGTGGTCACATTCTCTCATGCACCCTGTTTTTAACTAAGATTCCATAGCTTATGTTAGCCATTTCCCTAGATGATTAGTGACAGGTGTGTTGGTAGCTGCTCACCTATAAAAGCAAAGTCTGCTGTGAGCTTCAGACCTGATAGCATGCCTGGTATCAAACATTGATGTGATAGCTATGTGTATTGCAGCCATTTTCAGCGATCGTGGTAGGACCTGCAGAACAGTGGGGTCCCTTGACGGGGGCTGCAGGCTTAAATGCATTGATCAATTCATGAACCAAATCTCCACTATTTATTATCAGTTAATTTAGTGTGTGCAGAGCCCATCCAATGTCTGTTTAAACAATGTGGTCACAAGCCATAGGGCACCCCAAAACTAGGAAAGGTGAGTGCCGATGTTAAGTGTATATATTATATATATATATATATATATATATATATATATATATATATATATATATATATATATATATATATATATATATATATATATATCCACACTTACACATACCACACCAACTTACTCAGTAATCGCCGTCTTTAGCTGCATATCTTCTCTGCAGCTATGGTTAGGTCTAAATCCAAGTGGACCAAAATGACCTGTCATGGGACAGGGTAGGAGAGGACGAGGAGCAAGGTCGGAATAAGGGACCCAAATGGAACCTCGCAGGCGGCTCGCTTCGTTCTCCGTGCTCGCTATCCACCAAATTCGGGATGGGCGCTGATGTCATGTGACATCAGCTGCCCGCCCCAAGCAGCCATCGACACACCTGCATCTGCAGGGGTATGGCCAGAATTTTTATAGGCACACCCATAAAAAGCTGGGCATTCCCCTGATCCCGCCATATACCCGTCCCCTTCTCACCTCTCCTGGCGAGCGTGTCTGAATCGGCCCCATTATGAACGTCCTGTATGCATCAGTAACGCAGAATGCTGTAAAGTGTACAAATGAAGAAACTGAGGAATCACAGCAAAGTTTATTGTTCATAGTCTTTGTAATGCTGGAAACACCTATAACACCTGTTTTTGTCAGGCTCGATGATCAAATTGTAACAGGAAAAAAATGTGGACTCCTTTGACATCACACAGGTCTTTAGCTTGCGTAAGAAACCTGTCAGCATGTTCCCGAGCTTGCCTTTGCTTAGATCTTATTGCTGTTATTTAAGGCAGACAAAAATGAAAGTAAGACACTAATTTTTTTGTTATTTTGTTAAATAGCTGTGCTTGTATATACCTATTTATTTTATCCTATTTTAAACCTCCTTGACATGTGTTGATTGGTATAATGTAGGTGTCCTGCAGGTGTGTGGGCTGTCATTTTCTTGGTGGTGTTTGCTTAAGATAGTTTACTGTCTGGAAGTTTTGATATCTAAGAGCTGCTCCAAGTTGTGGCATGAAAGATCTTGCAGACTCAACACAGGAGTAAATTTGCTAGTCCCTCCTAATCTGAGTAAGTGCTCGCACACACGGGCATTGAAAAACAACGCTAGTTAAAAGCATAGACAAAATCTTGTACTTTGTCCATGCTTTTAACAGAGCCTTAGAAGCGTGTTCTTAAAGCTTCCCTGCAACATTGAGTCCTATGCACTTAATAAGCATTTTCCATAGAATGCCACAGTATTTTACCAAACGTTAATGCAATAAATGATGTCAAAATCAAAAGTAAATATAAATGTGTGCATACAGGTCGCATGTTACCGCTTGGCCTGTTAATGTTACTTGTGTTTAATAGTCTTCAACCCTGAAAATGAATGGCCAGATATATTATATAGGCATCTTTGTAAATAATGCACTACATCAAAATGCCCATTTAAAATAAAACAACAATACAAAATCACTAAAAAAAAAAAATAACCATAAATATTCTGTAAACTTTAGTAAAACTTAATGTTACAAAATTCCATCAAAAAAGTTGACTGTCATTATATTTCTTCATGTATGTGTATATCTTTTAGTTTATGTATTGCATACAGTTTAGTCGGTTTTACAACCTGCGATTTCATGGTCATTGCCTAAGGAAACAAAGTGAGTTGCAAAGCTCATAGGGAGCTGACTATGTGATTGGATTAATGTGCTCCATGAATTCTCTCTTCATGTTATTATAGGATACATATGCATTCAGAATACCGATGGAGGCATCCTGATGGAGGGAATCCTTACAGGGGCTGGGCAAGTATACTTTCTCCCTGCCCTTCCCCCTCAACCCTAACCCCCACTTCCTAGACTTAACCAGATCCCTAGTGCCTAACCCCCTGCGTTTGCCTATCCCTAACCCCCATACCCCACTGCCTTAACCTAACACCCTGCAAGCCAACCCTAAGCCTCCCTTCTAAGTGCCTAACCCCCAACCATCCCTCCCCGTAGCCTAACCCTAACAACCCCCCCTCGCAGTCTAACCCTAAGTCCCCCACTGTTGCCTAAACCCCCCTTCTCCAGCCTAACCCTAACCCGCCTTACTGAACGCATCCCGTTATGATAGCAAGTACGTTTTCTAACCTTCCACCTGAACATTATACTAAAAACATGTTTGCGGTAAAAGTGCTTTGAGCAACTGATTTATGTAGACACTGCATTATGTACAATACATTACTTTTGTTTACATTAAAGGCTCTGCACACATTCCGATCTAGCTGTGGTAATATTGGCCAAACAGTACCAAACAACCAGATCCCAATGGTCTCAATGGAAAAATACACATATATATGTTGAAGAAATACTTCACAATGAGCAGTACAGTAATTCAGTTGGATGAGGTTTTTTTTTTCCCCTGAAGAGGTGAAATTATGCTAGAACATATAATATAATCTATACTGGTCTTTTATTTGAAGAAATGTGTGCATTTTTAGGTGCTATGAAAAAGCTATGATGAAACATAATCCTCCATTTTCATATAGTCCATTGAAACATTTAAAAGACAAAGTTACCACCATTTATTTTCTCCTCACTATAACAAAACATATACAGGTAGATTTCTTCTACTGTACATAGCGGGTGATTCAGTTTAATTTGCAAAGCAAATTTGGTTTTCTGATGGACAAAATCATGTGCACTGTAGGTGGGGCAGATGTAACATGTGCAGAGAGAGTTAGATTTGGGTGAGGTGTGTACTTCAAACTAATAGCTATATTGCAGTGTTTAAACAAAGTAGCCAGTATTTACCCTGCACAGAAACAAAATAACTCACCCAAATCTAACTCTCTTTGCACACATTGCATCTTTCCCACCTGCAGCGCTTTCTGCACAGCACAAACTTGTAAACCTGTATTTTCCACCTACAGTCAGTAGTGTATCTTTGTGCAGGACTTACAACACCCAAACAGTGGTTAACTGAATGCTGTATTTTTCAATGTAGACGTTTTAGTCTTACGGTTTTCCAGGAAACAAGGTGATGTCATTGTGACTTTATCTTGGCATACCTCCCTGTGCTAGATCACATGATGCAACAATGATCTCATACTAGTCTATATGCCTTTTAGTATCATATGATTATTTCAAGTGATCCTGTCTTTGAACCTGGCCTTATGTACTGTATAAACTAAATATAATTCTCATTTCTACTTGACTGGGGTAAATTCACTCATGCAAAGTAACGTTTAGAAGCATCTTAAAAGTAATTGTTTGTTTCCCCTAAGTCCCCTTGTAAATCGCAGTTAAATGAAAAATGGATTTGGCCGTATTAGGTAACATAATAAAACACTCGTACACTCAGAAAACCAATATGAAATCTAATTGGGTAGAGATAAAATGAAATGTATGCTCCATGAATGCAATTTATCAAAAACACATGAAAATTGATATCATAATATGGTACCAAATACTTGTGGTTATTAAATATTTGTTTATTATTTACTGAATTGCTTAATCCAAAACAGTTACTAATATCCCAGCTGAATGTATAATTATGCAAATTAATTGGCTGTACATATAAAAAAAAACATTGACATGTTTCAATATTTTTTTTCTCTCTTTTGTAGTGTTCTCCAAACAAGCTTGTAATCCAAATACATACAGGCCTAATGGAGATTTAAATAGATGCAGTACTTTTCGTGGGTGAACAAAGGGTGGTAGCCCATGTGTTTAGCACCCACAGATATTCTGTTAGAGACTGTTTTTCTCATCTGGTAAATTACCAGGTTAATTAATGAGCATTAACCGATAGATTCTGGGATAAATTCCCGAACTTGGGATTTAACAAGGTTGAGGCCTACGAAATCAGGCTACTTAATGCAGATTTCGTTTTGAGTCTGCTCAGGCTAAAAGAAAATCAATGTTAACTGTAACCGGATTTGCTTCAAGACTAAATGAATAGCCTCGCTGCTTATGTCTTATTGAATTGCCCCCTAAAACATAGTAACATAGTAGTTAAGGCTGAATAAAGACTTGCGTCCATTGAGCTCAAACTTGGTTTTAGCGAGTATGATTTATTAGCTTATCCCTTGTTATATGTAGTGTATTTTGATATCTATAAAGACATCTTATGAATATTGTTTGTACCCCTGGATGTTTTTAACCAATAGATGTTTGTCCAGCCTTATTTTAAACATATTTATTTTGTCTGCTGACACCACCTCCCCATTAAGAGAGTTCCATCGTTTGGCGGCCCCGACCGTAACAATTTTTTTTAAAAATTTCCTTCTAAGGGAACAAAATCTTCTTTCCTCCAATCTAAACTCATGCCCACATGTCCTAGAGTCCTTCCTTACAGTAAAAAGGGTCCCTGATAGTTCCTTATATTGGCCCCTGCTATATTTGTACTTGTTAAGCATTTCCCCCTTAGATGTCTCTTCTCTAGCATAAACAATCCCAATTTGTTCAATCTGTCCTCTTAGCTTAAATTATCCATTCCCTTTATTAGCTTTGTTGCTCTTCTTTGGATTTTTTTCCAGTTCTATGATGTCCTTTTTATAGTGCGGGGCCCAGAATTGTACTCCATATTCCATAGAGTCCATAGTTTCCTTACCCCTTTTTATACATGCTAGTATCCTGTTGGCCTTATTTGTTGCTATGTGACATTGAGCCCTACACCCCAGTCTGTTATCTATTTGGAATCCTAGGTCCTTAAAATAAAGGGAAATAATTTATTTGGCTAGAAAAAGCAATGTGGGGAATGACCTGATGGCTGAATTAGACAAACCTATAGGTACTTAATCAGTTTGTTTTTATTAGGTAAAAAGTAGTTTTATAAATGATTTACATTGCTCTATCTATATATCCAAAACATGGCATAGCTGCTCATCATTAATCATAGTTTATCAGGGTGATGTATCAAAAATATTTATTGAAGATGAGAAAGTGGGGTTGTCCCATAGAGGAAGAAGAGGTGAAAAGGAGGATGATAGCTTTTATCTGATAGAAGAGGAGTCCATAGCAAATCTATTTAAATATCATGGGTATCATTCTGTGTATCACTGCTCAGAGAGGCATGTACTGTATGCAATCAGCAACTGGAGGGTATTCTGATCCTTGAGGTGGAGTTATTTATGGTTCTGGGGTGCCTCCAAATTAGTTGCCTCTTAGTTTAGAAATACATGAATATATAACCCAAAGAGGTACCATTATAATGTAGCGTAGGACCACCATAGCATGACAAGTCCTTCACATGGGTGGTGGCTTACCATATATGTGCAAATGTATGCAACTGAGTTTTTGTATTTAGCTGGCTCACAGCAGTGTGTGTGTATGTGGATAATTAGTTATGTTTAGATAGACCCTCACTTTCACACACCAGTGATGGGCCAATAAATTGAGCAACTTCCATTCTATGTGTCAAAATCATGGTATAAAAAAAAAAAAAGATTTTACTACCGTAGTGACTTAAGCTCTAGTATAGGCATATCATACCCCACATTCTACATATTACAAGGCGGAAACCCTAGATGGCGAAATGAAGTACAGTACATACTGTATATGGATTTATGAAGTTAGTATCTCCCATACCTCTTACCAAGGGACATTTTGAGGCTATCAACAGACCCTATGTTAATGACATCATCTATATCATCGCTGGGCAACACCGGCCCTCCAGATGTTGATGAACTACACATCTCAGCATGCCTTGCATCAGTTTCAGCATGGCCACATAGCAAAACTAATGCAAAGCATCCTGGGATGTGTAGTTCATTAACATCTGGAGGGCTGGTGTTGCCCAGCCCTGATCTATATGAATGGGTACTCTTTACTTAGAACGGCGCCCACGATTTTGATCGTGGGCATCGTTAGTAAAAAATCTCGGCCATCTCGGGCATTGAATGCACTAAAAAATCGGGTGCGATGCGACCGACGAGATGCCCGCGATTTCCCATAGGGAACAATGTTAAATGTCTCAATTGACCCAATTTTCCTGTTCAATGCCTCAATTGACCCGATTTTTCCATAGGAAACAATGTTAAATGGGCCACAGAGGCCAAATAGGCACCCTGAAGTGTATAATGGCCACCCGAATTGTTAACGCCACCCCACGATCAACATCAACCCATAGCGTGGCGAGCGCAGCGAGCCCGCGAGGGGCGGCGGTACGCGTCCTACGACCTTTTCATACCCCCACTATCCACGTCGGCGTGGAGTTGACAATAGAAAGTGTGGCGAGCGCAGCGAGCCACCGAGCCCGAAGCGTGGCGAGCGCAGCGAGCCCCGCGAGAGGACGCGGACAGCTGTGAAGCCCGCGAGGGGACGCGGATACCTGTGAAGGTATCTGCGTCCCCTCGCGGGGCTCGCTGCGCTCGCCACGCTTCGGGCTCGGTGGCTCGCTGCGCTCGCCACACTTTCTATTCTCAACTCCACGCCGACGTGGATAGTGTGGGTATGAAAAGGTCGTAGGACGCGTACCGCCGCCCCTCGCGGGCTCGCTGCGCTCGCCACGCTTCGGGTTGACGTTGATTGTGGGGTGGCGTTAACAATTCAGGTGGCCATTATACACTTCAGGGTGCCTATTTGGCCTCTGTGGCCCATTTAACATTGTTTCCTATGGAAAAATTGGGTCAATTGAGGCATTGAACAGGAAAATCGGGTCAATTGAGACATTTAACATTGTTCCCTATGGGAAATCTCGGGCATCTCGTCGGTCGCATCGCACCCGATTTTTTAGTGCATTCAATGCCCGAGATGGCCATGATGGGCGCCCTTCTAAGTAAAGAGTACCTATGAATGCATTAAATAATTTAAAGTGTGCCCCTAAAATGTACTGTAAAATTGCATATTGACTTACCAATAATTATAGGCCATAGCTTTCTGATAAATCCAGAGGAGATTTCCTTCTTCTTGACAAATTACTCGTCCACAAAACATTATTGGGCTTTGGTTTTGGTGGACACCTTTGCATTTATGGATTTTGGGCCTACTGCAGACTTAATAACAGTTTTGTGAAACCTTGCAAAACTACAACTTCTGGCATTAGGTTGCAGTGGATGGGGGGGTGCTTTAGAATGATACAGTAGTTCTTGACTGAGTAATATAAAAACTACAAAGAAATAATAATAAAAACAATAATATACAGTGATATTCTGCTGACTGGAATGCATTTCTGAAAGAATGCATTTTGCAGTGATTCGCATCATGTTTTGCTGTTTAGAACATTTTACTAAGATGGGAGTTCTATTTCACACGGGATGTTGCTATGGCAACCAATCAGAATCTACTTCTTATTTATTTAGAACCTTCTAGAAGATAATAGATAGTATCTGATTGGTTGCCCATATTAACATCCCATGTGAAATAGAACTCCCATCTTAGTAAATTTCTCCCATGGACTCCAAGATGGGGCATAGGCTTCTCGAAGGGCCTGGAAGTGCAGAGAAGGTGTACTAATTCTACATAACATAGGTCCCTTGGTAGATCATTACCATGATCCCATCTTGCAGTCATGCCCCCTGGCACCATGGACCATGCACAGCTCTTGACCTGCCTTAAGATAGCACTCAACCATAGGGCTGACATGCATATTGTTGACATAGTCAATGTGGCAATAGTCAACACATGAAAAGGGTGACGTGACAGTTTTTTTTTACTTTTTCATACTGTGCCATCCATGTGGACTCTGATATGTGTTGAACATGTCGACATTTGGTCTGTGTTGACCTTCTGCCTTTCAACCTTTTTAAATTAACCTAGATATTGTCAACCTAATAACTGTCAACCCCATGAGCCACACGCTTCCTTTATAAGACTTTTCCCAATCCTACATCTAAAAGTATAGATATATAGTTATATATAATACTACATATTTAATTGTTTATTAACTGTTTATGCATGCAGGTTACATAACTTATGCATAAATAACACTGGAAAAATCATAAAAAGTTTGGCTGTAAAGAGGAAGGAGTGTATTAGGTGTCATGACACTATTGTTACCCGCAGTCCATGTGGAACATCTTGCCCATAACTTGCTTCCTGTACTATTGACAGACCGGTTCCCAGAATGTGTGAAATAATATATGACTGCCGCCCAGCCTGCTGTGCTCAATTGGAATTTCATATAAAGTTGATATGTGATACACACTGAGTTATTTATGTCTTTTAAAAGGAAATATCATCCTGTTGCCCTCATTCAGCATAATAATACTGGCAGGGTGTAGCAAACACAGAATCTTTGATGCGCCCATCTACGTGATTGCTTTTTCAAGTACATATTAATTAACTATTGATTATATTAATTATGTAATTATCTGTACTGAAGTGCATGGGACTGGATACACATGGGCTATTCAAGGAGAAGCTCTAATACAACACTCTCATAAGCTTTTGGGCCTAGAAATATACTTTGGGAAGTAACATTGTGATGCAGCATTTTATATAATATACTTTCTATGAATTTGGGATTATTTTAATTTTTTTATGATTTGATTTATTTTTAATTGCTGCTATAAGTATGTAAACTCATCATGTATATATAATTACGTGTTAAAGTGAATGTTGATCTACGGATTTAAAACATCACCTTTTGGTTTCACCAGGGATAATGGCCCTTATTCAGATCTGATCGCAGTACAAATTTGTTCACAAAATGGACACAACCATGTGCACTGCAGGTGGGACAGATGTAACATGTGCAGAGAGAGTTTAATTTGGATGGGGTGTGTTGAAACTGAAATCTAAATTGTATTGTAAAAATAATGCAGCCAGTATTTACCCAGCACAGAAACACAATAACTCACACAAATCTAACTCTCTCTATACATGTTACATCTGCCCCACCTGCAGTGCACATGGTTTTGCCCATTTTGAGAACAAATTTGTACTGCGATCAGATCTGAATAAGGGCTACTATGTAAGTCAGTATTATGGGGGGGTATGCAATCTGCTGCAGCTATTTCCGACGTGGGAAATAGCGGCAGCTTCCTATTCAATGCTGTCATTAACGACAACATCGATGTGGGGTCACGGCAGAAGGGGCCTGACTTCAGAAGCTGTCGTGCCCGTTCTGCCGATAACGTCCCTGGATTGTCGTTATCCGGGCCGCAGATTGACAAATTGATAGATTGAATCCCGTCTGTCGTTATGCGGTCGATCTGACCACAAACGGGCCTGGATCACGGCTGTCGGCGGGGATCGACAGCCGTGATCCCACATTGCATACCCCGCTTTGTGTCTACAGTTTCTATCTAAATGTTCACTTCTGAAAATATTTATAACAATTAAATGTAAATCATTTCTACACACTTCATGATGTCGTAGCATATTGGTGACTGAGCAATTCGGGAAAGTTTTCTGGTAGCCTCAACAATTTATAAATGCATATAAATTATTTTTCAAATTCATTCCATATTAAATGATTTCCTAGAGGGTTCCGGGTTGATGGACTGAGGAGGCACGCACCAGAGCTCCGTCCCGGACCGCCAACATTAACCCTTCTCTAGACTCCCCAGAGTCTCCAAGGGTCTGCCGCACATCACCGACACCCCCCAGAAGCAGGGATGGATAAAGCAGCGCCTGCCGCGAGCCCCGGAGCAACGCCAGCACCGAGGCAGGAGAAGCGGAGGGCGGAGGCCAATATCGCGTCTGACGCCGGAGCTCATCCAGCCGCGCCCACCTCTAAGAAAGCCACCGCTGACACACACACCTCAGCAATACAGGTACCGCGCTCACCCGACGCCCCGGTGTCATATCAGGAGGTAGTAGCGGCCATTAAATCCACCATGGCCCCGCTCCTCCAGCAGGCAGTGGCTGATATTACCATCCAGATACAAGCTCTCACACAGCGAGTATCACATGCTGAAAACCAAATAGGAGCTGCAGCCCATGACATTAAAGACTTGCAGCACTCAGTAAAAACCCTGACTACAGATAACTACCATATCTGGAACAAATTAGATGATATCGAAAACAGGGCCCGACGTAATAATATACGCCTGGTGGGCCTCCCAGAATCCATCAAGGGACCTGCCTTAGCCCACTTCATCCGCAACACCCTGCCAGGACTCCTACAAATAGAACAGGAATGCAGAGATATGGTTGTGGAAAGGGCCCACAGGGTGGGACCCGTACCATCCCCTAATAAACCAAGACCGAGAGTCACTCTGTTTAAATGCTTAAATTACCTCCACAAGCAGATTATCTGGACTGCCTCGCGACGCATAAAGGAACTGCAGTGGGAAGGGAATAGATTGTACATTTTTCAGGACTACTCTGTGGAGCTGACTAAGGCTCGCAAGGCTTTTTCCCCTATTTGCTCCCGTCTAGTTGCTGAGAACCGCAAGTTTGGTCTGCTTTACCCAGCACGTTTACGCATATATGACGGCACTTCCCACAAAGACTTCCTCTCACCTGCCGACGCTGAGGCCTTCCTTAGGGACCGATCCCGCACTACACAGGATGATCATCTTGATTAGTGACCCGATCTCTCACGCTACCAGACCGTCACTTTCCCCCCCATGATGGATGTCTCTCCCCTCAGGTGTCTCTGCGACCCCCATCAAAACCAACTCCCATCAGATTGGATATATATCACATATACGTCTTCATTATATCCTGAAACTTTTTGGCTCCAGTTCTCCTTCAGACTTGATTTGATGACTTTGCTGTTTGCTGTGAAAGACAGGACCAGGTTGCTCTTTAACCTTTATGGCTGCTCCTTAATAACATCTTAATAATACTCCGTTCCTCTTCCCTCCTATAGGTCTAGGGGGTACCCCCCCCCCTCTGGTACAACTGCTCTTGGCTGCCGTTGCTCCACTAGATGGGTGGTGGGGTCGAGGAGAAAGGGGACAGGCTATTTTTTATTTCCCCTTTTGTTTACGAACCCATATATCTGTGGCTTCACGCTTAATACCCCCCACTTCCCTTTCCCTTGGTTCCACTCCCCTCTTAGTCATTTCAGCCGAAGATTCTCGGAATTAAGATATATTTATCAACAAGTTAATTGAAACAAAAAAATATATATATATATATATATATATATAAAAAAAAAAAAAAAATAAAAAAAAAATAATAATAAATAAAAATCTAAAAACAAAAAAAAGAAATAAAAAAAAATAATGAAGAAAAATTGATAAACAATAACCATATTCAAGTATTAAACGATAATTACTTTAATGTATGAGGATATAATAATCCGTACAGTTATCCTATCTCAATTTATTCTTTTACTTTTTCATTAGGTAGACCCTACCACTCTAATGTTTATATAATTGTATTTTGTATCTCTGTATACCCAAATCCTAAGATATGTTGGATGGTGCGGAGGCGGAGCTGGCCGTGCTAACCTCTGTACCATGATCCCTATGGTATTAAAAAGACATCCGGGACTGATATCCTGGATGCCTAGATTATTAATGTGGTGCGCTTTAGTTCTCCCGGAAGTAGGTTACTCACAACCGCTGCAATCAGACCAGTTATGTATGTACCACATAAAGTTGTATGTGAGCAACCTGTGGCTTCACATCTATGCTTTGTATATAAGTTTGCTTGTCTTCCCCTGTCTTATGTTTGTCTCCTACCCTCTCCCTCTTTCCTCTCCCCCTCCCGACTCTATACAATATATTTATATCTCTGCAAGCACTAACACTCTATCTTACACCCCAGACTATAGATGTCTAACTTGAAAATTGGTTCGTGGAACGTGGCCGGCATCAATTCGCCGGCAAAAAGACGCAAGATTCTCCTGTGTCTGAACAAACGAGGTATTCAGCTGGCATGCCTACAGGAGACGCATCTGGTACAGGCGGAGGTCCAAAAGCTCAACATGCTAGGCTGGAAGGTACTGGGTGCAAGCCCTTACAACTCCAAAGCACGTGGGGTGGTTACACTTATTAAATCTAATGTTCCTCACGAGGTTCTGGACACGACTTTTGACCCAGAAGGCCGCTTTCTAGCCCTCTCTCTATTGATAGACTCTAAACCTTGCATAATATACAATGTGTATGCACCAAACAAATATTCAAAAGAATTCCTACAAAAACTTTCAGCACTAATTATATCTAAAGGCCCCACCCCATCTATAGTCTGTGGTGACTTTAATCTGATTTCATCAAACACGCTTGATCGCTCCTTCACCCGTACACGCCCCCCTTCACTTCCTAAATTAGGAGTCCCGGCCTTCGCCAATAGCTTGCATTTAATTGACGCATGGAGGGCTCTCCATCCCACGGAGAAGGATTACACTTGTTTATCCGCTGCACACTCCACTCTATCTAGGATAGATTATATATTAGTCTCGCAAACCCTATTTCCTTTGGTTAGTGATGCCTACATAAACCCTATCACCATATCAGACCACGCCCTCATTTCCATTACTGTGGAACTGCTTTAGCCTACACATAAATCTGGGGTTTGGAAATTCCCTGCCTATCTGGCTAAATCATTAAAATTTCACAAACGACTTGAAATAGCCTGGGATAACTTCTTAGCTGACAATAAGGAACATGCCGAATCTGACCCACAATTATTTTGGATGTCCGCTAAAGCAGTCATACGAGGAGAGATATTATCTTACACAGCAAGTACTAAAAAGAAATTTACAGAAAAATACCTAGCCCTACAAAACGAACTAACGCAGACATTCCAACAGTTCAAGCAAAATCCTGATTCCCACAACAAGCAATCCTATATAGTTGCTAAATCCAACTTTGAAAATTACCTACAAATAGCTGGAGACAGACAATTATTTAATACCAACTACAAATTTCATAAGATGGGGAATAGAACAGGGAAGCTACTTTCAACATTGTTGCAGGGCGCCCGCCCACCCTCCCGAATCCATCCCCTATGAAATGCCCAGGGAACCCTCACCTCCGCAGATGCAGACATTGCGGCAATTCTACACTCATTCTATACAGAACTATACTCGGGTCCCCCCCCTTACCACTCCCCATCCTCTACCCTACCCCCACTTCCATCCAACTTTTGGTCCAACTTGCCAACCCCCACTATTAACCCAGCCCAAGCTAATTCATTAACAACCCCCATAACGCCAGAAGAAGTAGAAAAAGCGATCAAACAATTGAAATGCGATAAAGCACCGGGCCCAGATGGCTATAGTGGACACTTCTATAGAATACTACACTCGAGAGTCACCCCGACTCTTACAAAAAATTTTAATAGCTTGATGACCTCTAATACACCTCCCCCACACTATAACTCTGCCATATTAAGAGTACTGCCCAAACCAGGCAGAGATTTAGCACTCCCCGGGTCGTATCGTCCAATCTCTTTACTCAATCTGGACTATAAACTCTTTACTAAAATACTAGCTGAAAGATTAAAACCCATCCTTCCCACCATCATACACCCCGATCAGACAGGCTTCATAAGTGGTCGCCACTCAGAACTTAACATGCGTAAGGTCCTTAGTATTATCTCCACCTCTTCTAACACTTCCCCTACATCCTCAGCTTCAGAACACGCGATATTAGCATTAGACGCAGAGAAAGCCTTCGACTTGGTCGAATGGCCCCACTTGTATATAACCCTCTCAAAATTTGGCTTCCCGGACAGCTTCTCCTCCATCCTCCGTCTTATCAATCATAACCCACATACCCAAATCTCTTGCAATGGCCTCCTCTCCTACCCCTTTATCATCCAAAAGGGCACAAGACAGGGATGTCCCCTCTCCCCCCTACTATTCGCCATAGCACTCGAGCCTCTTGCCATAGCTCTTCGCTCTTCCCAAATATACAAAGGCATTTCAATAGGTCCCCTAGAACAAAAACTTTCTTTATTCGCGGGTGATATGCTTCTTTTCATTTCAGACCCAAACATTTCCATCCCAGACATCATACGCATTATAGACTCTTTTGGCACCCATTCTGGATACAAAGTAAATTACGCCAAATCCGAACTCCTTTATTTGTCTACACCCGTCCCAACCCCCCCAGACTCTCCTTCCACTTTTCCATTCACCATAGCAAAATCTCATATCAAATATCTGGGAATAGTGACTCCCAAACACTTGCCTTCTACATACTCACTCAATTATTCCCCTCTCATACATAAAATCTCATCTAAACTGGCAAGTTGGAACCTTCTCCCTCTCTCACTCCTGGGACGCATTGCAGTTCTTCAAAGTGTAATCTTCCCGAAACTATTTTACCCGCTACAGATGCTACCATTTTCACTAACCAAGCGAGACTTGCAAACACTGAGGAAAACAATAACCACTTTCCTGTGGGGTGGGAAGAGGCCCAGGATAGCTTTTTCTAAAATTTCCGCTCCAAGGAGCTGTGGAGGAGTAGGCGTTCCGGACTTCGCCTCTTACAACACAGTTACCCTTCTACGATGCGCCTCGGACTGGATCAATAACACAAATGTGTTCACCAATAATGAGTTGGATGCTGCCCTATTGCGTCCTTACTCTCCTAGTGCCTTGTTACATTCTAAGGCCTCAGACATACCCCCACGTATATTATCTAACCCATTATTTCATGACATCTACTATGCGTGGCAAAATATGAACCGAAAACTAAAAAGAAACCCCCTAGTCACTCACAAAATCCCCCTCTGGGGTAACCCCAATTTTCCTCCCTCGTTGACCACAGCGACATACCACTTGTGGAGAGAGGTAGGACTAACTGACTCATCAAAAGTTTTTGATCCTGGGGGCACTTTCAGGTCGTTCTCAGAGCTTCGTGAGGAATACTTACTCCCACAAAATCACTTTTTTATGTATCTCCAGACCCGCCATTACCTGAACTCCTTGCGGGCTCCCGCTGGAACAGATGCGTCTCCGCGACAGACCGATACTTTACAACAACTGCTTATTCAGAGCAGTGTCACCACCTTCAAAATAAGACCGTACTATCTCTTACTACTCCAAACCACTACTGAATCTCGCTGGTCCAAATTGCGGGATCAGTGGGTTCGAGATATCCCAACATTACAATCCCCCGACAAATTAAGTACCAGATATGAGAGCACCCTTAAAATTCTGAGCTCATCATATTTGCAAGAGGTACATATCAAAACCATCCAGCGGGCATATGTTTCCCCAGCTTGTTTGTCCCACTTTGTGCCGTCGGTCACGGGAGAATGTCTAAAGTGTCACATAGCCAAAGCCTCTTTTTATCACTGCATCTGGGAATGCCGTAAAATCAAACGGTTTTGGAATAAGCTTTTAGTAAATCTACACTCCATGTTTGGGATACGACTCACTCCTGACCCTCTGGCGTGTCTGTGTGCAAATTTTGAAGGGTGGCATTTGGATCGCCAACATCAACACTTGGTACCATGGATTACACTATTCGTCACAGCAGCCAAGAAAGTCATTCTCAAACAATAGGTGTCCCACTCATCCCCAACCGTTCAAGAAGTACATGGGAAAATGATGCAGCTACTGTACTTTGATAGGAGGTCGGCCACGATCCCGAACATAGAAACAGGCATACTTAAATTCTACAAAACCTGGGGCCCTTACATAGAAACGTTAAATCAAACGACCCAACGTGAAATCTTTTCTGTTTTTGGAAACGTTGAACGGGTCTTAGTAAGACAAATAAGTAACCCTAATGGGCTGGCTGCTATTTGAAACAAACTACCACTTTCTACTATAAGTTGCTTGATAGAGATATCCTGGATATTAAAGTAAAGTTTAACTTGCATCCCCCCCCCCTTCCTCCCCCCCCCCTCTACCCTCTTGTGTCTTACCCTTGGTAATTGTTACTTAGTTGAATTTTAGTGGCAAGAGGAATAAATGAACGAACTATAAAAGATAACAGATAGTAGTGTCCATTTTGGTAACAACATGGGATAGCAAATGAAAATGGTAACTTCCCAGTTTAAAATCCTCTTTGGAGTAGCTCCCATTAAACCTACTATCGTCACTTAATAAGATTATCCGAGATAAAGTTAAGACAAAGAAGACTTAAAGACATACCAACAGTGAATTTATTTGTATTTGTATTATTTTTCCTTTATTTCTTTATTTGTACAAGCCCGAAAGAAAACGGTATACACTATATGGAATCTATTCATGTTAACCGTATATTATCATTGTACTCGTTCATCTTCTTACTTGCTTACAACTCATATTTGTATTTGAAAAACTGCAATAAACAGATTTAAAAAAAAAAAAAAAATGATTTCCTAGTGTTATTTTAGCATTTAATATGGACACAAATTTCAGTTTTAAGAAATATCAACATTTAATATAGTTATACATTTAAGTATTTATTAGCAGATTTTTTGTTAGTAGAGGAATGTATCTATAATTTTATATGTTTAAAAACCATTGTCTAATCAAATGAGTGAAAATGGGGTATTAGCCTACATTATAACACAAACATATTAAAATTAACATATTTTTTGTTTTGTATGAAGCAAATAAAGATATTATTTGCTTATATATTTTATTAATTAATACATTCACTGCTATTTATATTATCAGTGCAATTTGTTCTGGAAAAAACCCTTTAAAAATGAAATATGATAGGACACTAAAATGGAGTAAAAAATATATATTTTTTGAGTAACATTTATGACCTAGCTTATAACAGTGATATTTCATTAAGTTACCTATTCATTTTCATGCTGAAGTATGAATTATGGACATTGTATATTTTTGATTTCCTCATCAATTAATCCTAAAATATTACTGCGTTTTGCAATATCTGGAGCTGAGTGTTATATATCTGCAATCTTACTGTTATTCAGTCAGTATAGACAACTTACACAAACCCTGCTTTTAAAGGAACCCTCCTCTAAGGACCCCTTCACTGGATCCACCAGATGGCATTGGGTTAGGACTTTTTAGAGTTTTATTTTGCAATGGACTGTGATTGTTACTAATTCAAGACAACAGACAGTAAAGATGTGGGCATTTCCTGTTAGCCATTGGCCTGAGGATGGACACTCGGGGTCTAGGTGATATGCATATGAGCAGAGAGGACCTCAAGCAAGCAAATGGGAGGTATATATCAGTTGTTACCTGCTCATGTCTAATCCATCAGCTACTAGAAAGATAAGCAGTAATTAATTCATAGTCATATTGAGGTGTATTATTCTTTATATACTTGGCTGCAGTTAGTTCAGATTTGGAAAATCTATTTAAGTCAATTCACTTTGAAAATGTCCATTTCTGAAAGGCTGTCAATGTCAAAAGACTTTATATACCATGACAGTATACAGTTAGCATACTGGCGCTTGAGATATTGGCAGTCAAAATACCTGAAAACCAATGATGGAATCATAACACAGCTCAAAATGCTGATACAGGTATTTCAAGTTTCCCCATTCTGAACATACAGTAAGTATACTGGGGAGGGCTAGGGTAGGCTTTGGGAGGGAATTAGTTAGGTTTAGGCACTACAGGGTGGGTTAGGCTGTGGATGGGAGAGGTAAGGGTTAGAGTTAGGCTGTGGAGGCAAGGGTTAGGGTTAGGCAACCAGGAGGGAGGGTAAAGGTTAGCAACTAAGGAAGCACAGTTAGGGTAAGACACTAAAGTAGTGGTTCCCAAACTTTTTTGAATCACGGCACCCGTGTTTCAAAATTTTCTTTTGCAGCACCAAAAGGCCAAAAGGTTTATTATATTTATAAATAAATAATTATATTAAGTAGATTGTGTTTATATGTCAACCTTAGGTGTAATTATGGGTTAAAGAACAATAAGTACTTTATAATTGCACTGGTTTTGCCAGTGCATACTGTATATAAAGGGTTAGGTTGGTAGGGGTAGAGGTTTAGGATACTTAACTATGTGTTTGAGCTGTCAGGATCCTCTGTGTCAGTGTGTCATTGTTGGTCCAAGTCATCCTAAGCTCCTAGATCACATACCCAACCCATTATGACACCTGTGGCCCATTTCTACATTACATGTGGCCTTGGTCACCAAAAGTATGCCAGTGGTTTATTTGGTACTACAGTGATTACCATTACATTGATACTTTTGTTGTCTATAGTTGCCACTAATCCTTATCTTTTTCTTACCCATTGCTACCCACCTTTCCCATAATAATAATAATAATAATAATAATAATAATAATAATAATAATAATAATAATAATAATAATAATAATAATAATAATAATAATAATAATAATAATAATAATAATAATAACAACAAATATCTGAAGTGGCTTTGACAAAGTTTTGTGTTTCTCTGAACTTGTGTTGGACTGTGTGGTTTCCAGAGGTTTCCAAGTCATCCCCTGCTGGAATATTATAATATTCACATGCATGTTTGAGAAGAGAAGATTACTTATTAGAAGCTATGCATCATTAGGAAGTAAGTATGTGACACATATACAACTGACCACTACTACAGTTCCCTTAACTAAGGGGGTACAAGTTTCAAAGAGGGGTGACACCAAAGTACCGGCTCTTGCTCACTGACAGGAGCCGGGTGCTGCACTGTAAAATTATATGCAGCAGCTGGTTCCTGTCAGTGTGCAGGAGCCAGCAATTGCTGCCACAGCACTCTATGGGGACAGTCTGCATCTCGTACGGGATTTGTTACACAAAGATATGCCCCCTTGCACAAACCACTCCCCTCCTGCATAGTCCTGCCACTTTTATAGAGATCATATATAAAGATTTGTAATGGGCAATGGTATTTGTGTACTGTCACGGTACCCACGATAATTAGACGCGCAATTTTTAATCGCATCGCATGCCATACACCCGATGGCATGCGATGCGATTTAAGCCCCCTATGCGATGTAAAATTGTATAAGCACCCTAATGGGTGCTTTTAAGCACCCTAATGGGTGCTTACAATGTTAAATGCACCCCCACGACACCCCCAAGTATAAACGTGAACCTGAAGCATGGAGAGCGCAGCGAGCCCCCGAGGGGCGGCAGTACGCGTCCTCCGACCTTTTCATACCCCCACTATCCACGTCGGCGTGGAGTTGATTTTATAAAGTGTGGCGAGCGCAACGAGCCACCGAGCCCAAAGCGTGGTGAGCGCAGCGAGCCCCGCGAGGGGATGCGTATACCTGTGAAGTTCTGCGCGTCCCCTCGCCACGCTGCGCTCGCCACACTTTAGAAAAACCAACTCCACGCCGACGTGGATAGTGGGGGTATGAAAAGGTCGTAGGACGCGTACCGCCGCCCCTCGCGGGCTCGCTGCGCTCACCATGCTTCTGGTTCACGTTTATACTTGGGGGGTGGCGTGGGGGTGCATTTAACATTGTAAGCACCCATTAGGGTGCTTATACAAGTTAAAATCGCATCCCATCGCATTGTATGGCATTGTATGCCATATACAATGCCATACAATTTTAAAATTGTATGACATTGTGGAACATCGCACGATATCGCATCGCATCACATGCCTTATGGTCTGTGATGCGATGGGTGCCGTGATAGCACACAAGTACCTAGGCAATTAATACTCCTGAGTATACCTTGTCCTGGTTGAAGAAAAGGGATGTTACTGTATGTAAGTGAAGAACATCATATACAAGTGACAAAACATCTAAATAACTTGTGATGAGGTTATAACAATGCAGACAAAAGGAGCACAACCCAAAGCAATAATGTAGCATCACCCATGCTGTAACTGATACTTGCTGAAAGACATAATAATAATAATAATAATAATAATATTTTTTATTTATATAGCGCTCTTTCTCCAATAGGTCTCAAGGACATCGGCTACAGGGAATTGCTACAAATACAGGTTTGCAATGAATAGGGTACTTGTGTATTTTGGCGGCGCCCATCGCATCGCATACCATAACGCATACGTTGGTATGCGATGCGACGCGATATCGTACGATAGTGCACGATGGCATACAATTTTCAAATTGTATGCCATTGTACATGGTATACAATGCCATACAATGCGATGCGATTAAACATTGTATAAGCACCCTAATGGGTGCTTATACAATGTTAAGCACCCAAATGGGTGCTTACAATGTTAAATGCACCCCCACGCCACCCCCCCACTATAAACGTGAACCCGAAGCGTGGCGAGCGCAGCGAGCCCGCGAGGGGCGGCGGTACGCGTCCTACGACCTTTTCATACCCCCACTATCCACGTCGGCGTGGAGTTGAGAATAGAATAGTGTGGCGAGCGCAGCGAGCCACCGAGCCCGAAGCGTGGCGAGTGCAGCGAGCCCCGCGAGGGGACGCGGATACCTGTGAAGCCCACGAAGGGACGCGTTTACCTGTGAAGGTATCCGCGTCCCCTCGCGGGGCTCGCTGCGCTCGCCATGCTTTGGGCTCGGTGGCTCGCTGCGCTCGCCACACTATTCTATTCTCAACTCCACGCCGACGTGTATAGTGGGGGTATGAAAAGGTCGTAGGACGCGTACCGACGCCCCTCGCGGGCTCGCTGCGCTCGCCATGCTTCGGGTTCACGTTTATAGTGGGGGGGTGGCATGGGGGTGCATTTAACATTGTAAGCACCCATTAGGGTGCTCAAAAGCACCCTTTAGGGTGCATATATGATTTTTTATCTTATAGGGGGTCAAAATCGTGTCGCATCGTATGCCATCGGGTGCATGGCATGCGATGCGATACGTTCATCGTACGACGGACATCGGGGGCGCCGCCAAAATACACAAGTGCCATGAATATTATGTGCAACCTGTACTATTTCACTAGCATTCCAACATACTGTAAACTCTCATTTTGCAATTGACCTTTAAATAGTTTAATGTTATTTTTTATTTTTTTATTTTATGTTATTTTTTTTTTACCAAACATAGAATTTGATGGCAGATAAGAACCACTTGGCCCAACTAGTCTGCCCTTAATATCAAGGCATCTGATATAATATAGTACATTATATAATCATCCAAAAGTAGTATCTATCTACACAGGTGTTTTTAATATTAGTAGTGCGAGTTAGTTAGTATTAGTAGATGGGCCACTTGGCCCATCTAGTCTGCCCCTTAATACCAAGACACTGATATAATATAATACATTATATAATCATCCAAAAGTAGTATCTATCTATACAGGCTCTTTTAAGTGTTCTAATTATTCTATATTTATATAATCAAGACAGGGATGGTGCGATAAACAAATTTATCTATAATGACAAAGGTTATAATAATTGATTGGAACATCTCCCAATTGTATGCAGGGTGCTAACAAAACAAATGAAATACAATACTAAATATCTTATAATAATTGAGCCGAATTTATGTGGCAACTGAAACAAAAAAAAGTAATATAGGAAAAGTAAATACAATATTTTTGTGGTTAGAACTTTAATTTCCTGCATTTTTCTGCTTAACTGCCTATCAGAACACAAGCATGAATTATGGGATCATTTTAAAGATTTAAATGCTTCAGTGACTGTCAGATTTAAAGTGATTTGCTTTTTAATTACATAGCAACCATTTAATACACAACATGGAATCGAGTTGTTGTAATTGCTAAGAAATCCTATTTTTCTTGTTTAGCACGCAAAAGGTGTATAAAACGTGATTATGTTTCTTGTCAATGTACTATTAAGACCATACATTATTGTTATTGTCAATATGTGACATGCTGTATGCTTCCTTATAATACTTCACTGCAGAAAATGTTGGCGCTATGTATATAGACTGTAGTAATAGTGATAGAACTATGTAAGAATCATTGTATGTATGTTATATTTATATTCATTATAATATAACTTGCATACATGTTTATATGCCTCTTTGGACTACATCTCTTACACATAGCATATACTTATTGTATTTATTTCTCTTTTACAGTATGTATACTATAGATTTAGTTGAATTTAATAACATAAATTTCTGAAAAGGGAAAAAATAAAGGGGCTTGGCATCAAGCAAGTAAATGTTTTTTTCTTATAATGGATTAAGAAAATTCATTATGATGATCTAGGCAGATTAGAGGAATGGTCAAGAACATGGCAACTACAGATTAACACCTTCACTGGTAATCCTGAGAAGTTTCCGGGCTATGCCTTAGTGCCCAGGCTGGCAAGCCTGGAAAATTCTCAGGATTGCAAGTGATTAGTGCCGGGCAGTGCTGTTGAGTTCATCACGGAACTCAGGCAGCTTCAGAGCTGCCCGGCTACCTCTCCTCCGGCGTGCCCCCGGCTCACCCCACTTCCGGCTGTTGCATTACAGCCTGCGGTGCCAGCTTATGACAAGCCGGGTCACTGCATGTAGGGACGGGGTGCAGGGCCGGGCAGTGGCTGATTGATGGATCTGCGGTGCTGCCCGGACCCGGGGAGACAGCGGTGGGTTTTTTTTTTAGGGAGCGCTCACCAGAAAAAACTTGCCCAGTGGGGAGCGCTCCCTAAAAAAACCCCGCCACCACTGAAAAGGTTAATGCCACAAGAATCAAAAACATGCACTTGGGTCTTAAAAATACAAAGACTAAATATAGTATAAATGGCACTATAATGGAAACTACTGAGGAAGATCTTATACTTGGTAGTTGCATTCCTTGCTTCCTCTGATGTTGCTGATATTTGTTGGCTGACACCAAACTCTCCATTCCTGTATATTTTTTACTACTATTGAACACCTCAGGCTACAGTATGTGCTTAAGACTTTGGGCAACTGACTAATATCAAGCCATGTGACATAGAGGTTTCAACTCGACACTTGTACTGGGTTCCAAGATTGTGAGAGTCCCTAATCTCACAGAGAGTCATTATACAGACTGGGAACAGAAACAGGCTCAGATTTTGCTGGTGGACTATTCAGCATTGCACAAACATTAAGGAGGTACCCCACCACAGATGAGTAATTCATTCTACCAATCAACAGAAGAAATATCTTGCTGCTACAGTATAATGGATTTGGGTAGACTTGGAAATGGTAGGCATATAAAAAACTCCACTGTACTGTATGACTGCATTAGAGGGGTGCAGTCAGGTCGGACATGTGCAGATTGTCTTTGCAAGCTGTCTTAATAAATAAATATGCATATAGAATAAAAATAAAAAATGTCAGAGTACATGGCTTGTTTTATTATATAGTTATATTAAGCTACCAATAAGGAAATAAGTGCTTATAACCGAACAGTGAAAATAATAAAATTATGCAGTAGAAAGGGGTGGCCATTTTTGTTGTGCCAAGCACTTACCTGACCCCTAAGTCCACCCATAGTCACAGAAATAATATCCATGTAGCAAGTGACGCTATGTTCTGAAGTATTGGAGTAGGCAGGTGGACAGATTTACCAGGAATATCATCCATCTAGCATGCTCCATGCCACAAGATCCCAGCAAAGTACATCAGGCCCATGATGCTTTGTGGCACATGTCTAATCCACCATTATTTGTTTTGGGACATGTAAAAAACCTGCTAAGGAGAAAAAAGTAGTAAAAGCTTTGGTACTTGTGTACAATCACGGCTCCCACGATGTCCATCGCATAGTAAAAAATCGCATGCCATCGCATGCCACTACATATGGCATGCGATGGCATGCTATGGGAGCCGTGAAAGTACACAAGTACCAAAGCTTTATTAGCATTGGTCTGCTATGAATGAGAGGAACCTGGCCACTTGCAGGTACAGTGTCCTACACTAAGTTGATATGCAATGAGTCCATGTGCTGTGAAGACATTTCTATTTTTGAAGACTGTCCAAAATCAACGTGCCCTGTCTTTGATAGAGTCTTGGTCTCCAGTTCAATTGTACCAAAAGCTTGTTACTGGATTGTCTTAAAGTTTTCAGTTCTCTGTGTTTACCTTTTTACAATATCAAATACAACTTGCATTGAGTGAGTAATAAAAAATAGTAATATACTTTGTAAGTAATGTGAGTAACACTGCTGATATTGTTTGTACCCCATGTTCATTTACCATTGGCCTTATAGACAGCACATCTATGTATCTAAGAAAATACTGAAAAGAGGATACTGATACTGCTTAGGATTTATAGACATGGTAGTAAACTGTAATGTGAGTTCTGTTCCAAGTGTCAGAAGCCCTGTACTAACTCTAACTATAGGGTAACTAGTACCCTGTCTAGTAGTCCAAGTTCCTGTAGAACATATACAGTATAGGCATGGATTTAGTCACTACTTTTGAAAAAGTAATCCCAGTGATTAGTATGTCCTTGTAATTCTAGACTACACCACTCTGGAGGAGTCAATTCCCTGCAAAACATTAAATGTAGCACAATTGCTGGAAAACTTCTTGTGTCTACCTGCTGGGAATCCCATGGAAGATCCTAACAGACCAGGGGACCTCCTTTATGTCCTACATAATAAAGGACCTCTGCTAATTCTTAAAGGTGAAGATATTTCATACTGCAGTGAACTATCTAGGTCTGATGGGAGTTTACGTTAGAATACTGAATCATAATGGAAGGAACACTCTCACCATAGACTGGGACATCCCCACAACATGTTAAAGAGCCAAAGTTATGCCACAACAATTATGACAGGACTGTTGTAGTTTGGAACCAAACCTTGAAAGCAGATTCGGTCTTGGCGCCCATTCAAGAGAGCAAAACCCATTAAAAATAATAGAATGCAATAGAAGCTGTGGCGTCAGTCAATAACAGTCAGTTAACACATACAGTAGCTAAAAATCCATGGGATGGGCTATGACCAATAATTGATCTCATGATCTAGTGCTGAGAGGCAGTAATGAGAGCAGTTCTATGAGCAGTGGTGGATACAGGGAGCACTTCCCTCTAAAGAAAATTAGACTTTCCTATTGCCCACTATAGCTGTCTGAAATATAGCATCACATCAGGGAGGAAGAGAGCTGAGATTGCTGCTGCTCAGTGGCAGCAGCCTCTCTCCCCAGCCAGCACAGCAAACACTGCTGTTGAGTGTTTGGGGAGCTTCTACCAATGAGCTCTTGTGTCTGCTCTCTCCATGCCCTGTTACCTTAGTGTAGGACAAGGCTAGTTAATGGGGTGACATACCATTTCAGTGATTGGTATCTAAAGTAAATATAGATATAGGCATGTGTAGTGAATATAATAATGTATTGGAGCACTGTAATGTGGCATATTCTAAACTGGTGGAACTTATATGTGAAATTTAAGTACTGGGTACACTGGTATAATGTGCACTGGAGGTACTGTGTGGCTGGCATAATGTGTCTTAGCAGTACTGCAATAGAGCATATTGTGGATATAAGACACAACAATGTGGCAAATTTTAAACAGGGGGCACTGTGTGGGATTCTGTCAACTAGGGCACTATTATAGGGCACACAATTAAGTAGTGTACTTTTATAAAGCATTACATCAACCAGGACACTACTGTGGTTCATAAAATAAGGTAGGATACTACTATAGGATATATTAATGAGTAGACAGTAGTCTCCCTGCACCCACCACGGCCCATCACACAGCAGTGTGTGCTGAGCTGACAGGCAGAAACTGTAGCGCTGCCAGGTAAGAGGGGTGGAGTAAGTGGCAGTCCTGGGCCCACACTGACCTCTGCCATCAGGCCCAGATCCCCCTCTCAATGCCACTGCTGATCACGCAACGGCGCAGAGAAGTGGGGTAAGGGGTATATTTATTATACAGAGCTTCAGCTCATCGATTTAGAGGAGTAATAATATATTACTCCTCTAAATCTAGCAGTTTAAACAGATTAAGGGACTGTGGCTTTGAATATTTTGTTTAGTAAATTTACTCCATGATTTTAAATTCCTGCGTGGAGTTAGCAGGCCAAACTTGACAACCTTTACTTTAGAACACTACTCCTCCATTAGAAGAAAGAAGCACATTACTTGAGAATATTATAGCCATGCCAGAACACAGTAATCCCAATAAAACAAAGAAGAACTTTACTCTAGTAAACAACACAATCTTAAATCATGATGTGTTTCTATCTACATTGCTATGTTGTCTAACCTTCTGCTGGGTCATTTTGGCCGTATCTGTGGAAAGTAATAGTTTGCACTTAGAAATGACTGCTGCCCAGCCTTCCTTTTAGCTGGTAAATCATTAACAAATCGTGAAATGTTTGAAGTAGCAAGAAGCAACAGTAGAAAATATAGTGTGTTTTATTAACCCTTTCTACGTGTTACAAATGTACATTTATGTTTAAAATTCATAAGAGTTTACTTGGGACTAAAGTGACATAAAGCCTCTTTTTAAAGGTAGATCAAAGCAAAAAGAATTTACAATTATATAATAATGTACAATTTAAATTTTACAATAGTTATAAAGGTCTCTTATACACTTTTTACTATATATTTAGTCACATTCTGTATACGTGAATTGTATTACATATGTATACTGTATGTGTAATAACTTATTCCATTGTGGGGTTTTCACTGCCCAGCTGCAAGTGTAGGGCTAAGATGAGAAAAAGAGATCTTAGACAGGTGTAGGGATAGGGTACTGCAGATTGCGGAATGGACATGGTGTCCCCAGTGTGTGGAGCATTTCAACAATACAGATAAATGGGGTGATTTATAAAACCTTTAGGGCAACTTCTGCACTTATCCTCTTTTGAGGAATTTAACCCCCCCCCCCCCCCCCCCAAGACATAATACAAATGGCTACATATAGAATTATAATTTTATATCATTTATATAATTAAAAAATGCAGAGGTCAGTTAAATACATTTGCAAATATATGGTAAAGCCACCAGCTACACCACGGTAAATATGCTTTGGTGGTTGTAATGTTACATGATAATAGCACCTACTTAGGGTCAGATATTTATCTGATTCTAAATTGAGAGCTAAGTTATCTGGAGGCCCCTGAGAAGCTCAAAAACTTCAAGGATCAGCAAACTCACTAACTGCTGACCCTATCTATGGCTCTCAGAACAGTTCCCAGAACAATTTATAGGCCAATAACAGGTGCATGCAAGGAAGGGGTTAATCTAATTATTAGAAGAGTTCTCAGCCAGTCAGAGAAAAGTAGTACAATTTATATATAAGTGACTCTCTTTTAATAATCTATTGGATAAGATGAACCCTAGTACCTGTGAACAACACCTTTAAGAGTTTATACAGTTTCCAGACAGTCAAAAGGACGACACCAAAAGTTAGACATGCATTAGTTAGAAAAAAGTTAGACATGCATATTGGACATTTATAACTAATGCATATCTAACTTTTCTCAATGTCTAACTAAAGGCCCATACACACTGGGTGACTTTGAGCTGAAAGTGGCTCAAAACAGCAAGTTTGAGTGGCTTTCAGTTCAAAGTCGCCCAGTGTGTATGGCCCGGTGATGAGCGGTGAGCGCTGCTGTGTGCTTCCGCATCTTCGCCAGGAAAGCTGGTATTACCAGCAGATGAGCGGCTTTGAGGACAGTTTTGCATAACGCTGCGCTATGCTAAGAATTCGGCTGTGTATGCACTGTGCGGCTTTCCCCCAGCTATAATCGGAGTCCATACACGCTGGGCATAATTGCCCAGTGTGTATGGACTTTAATGCATGTCTAAATTTTCGTGTCGATCTGACGACTGTTTAACTAGACATTTTCTGTGAGCTATACCACACCCGTTTATACTGTAGTACTGTTCCTAACTGGAGAAGTGAGTGAAGATCCCAGTGCTTGACTAGAACCTAGTACTGGAAGAGAAGACGATAGCTTCCCATTCTTTTCAATCATTCTGAAAGCTGTTCCTTGAGAATTGGCAAGTATATATAGGCTTTCATTATAGGAAGATATAATAAAAGGGTAGATAGGCGCATGCCTCTGTTGGTGTACTTTTTCTTCAGATAGTGATCTGATTAAGGGGATAATTTATTGAAACTCATTGTGTATGATAAATGGTGATTTAGTTAATCAGCTACAAACTGTTGTGTTTTAAACAATAACAGTTTTGAGAGTTTGAAGAACCATTTATCATCTGCAACAAGATTTAAAATGGATGACAAAACTTATTGATAAATCAGCCTATAAACTTCCTATCAGTTGATTTTAGGTTATATTTCTACAACAGCTGAATAGAGGGAAAGTATTTAGATACAATAAAGACATAGAGACATATTGGTGATGATATGGGTAAGATTTATTTAACCATTTATTGAAAGGAGAAAATGGTATGGTGTTGAAGAAAGAATGTCTCTACATACCGTACTGCCATCTTGTTGAATTAATCTAATAAAATATGTGGACCACCTTGGAGCCCTTTACTAACAACTTTCAGCCTAGATGGGGCCAACTGCCTGCCCATCACCAACAACTTAATGCCTAGATGGGGTCAACTACCAGTAGGGTGGATTTGGATTAAACTCATTTATTGGTGGGAAGAGCATCTCAAGACCTAAAGTAAAGGCCCCTATACACTAATGCGATGAGGGCCAATTTCACTAGAGTCAGATTATCAGGCCGAGAAATCGGTTGTAATTGGGCAACATTGTATGTGTTTGATATCCAATCCCATCCGATGCATGCCCGCGTTTGCATCATATCCGGACCAGAGGTCGGACCTTCCATGGTGTCCTACTTCCTACTCTGACCCACTCCTGATGGCGGGAAACAGGGTTGCATGTGATAGATCACATGCAAAAGGACCGCATGCAATATATTGCATGCAATCCTGACATCCAGGAAGGTCTCGGTTGGCTCAAGGTGGATCGAATGGCCACACATTGCTGTGACCTGGCAGTAGTGCTTGGCCACCTTAGGATAGCCACTGTTACTATTCTTTAATGAGAAAGTTACAACGTGGGATTTCCATAGAGGCAAGAGACCTCCAAACCAGGAAATCACTATTATAAAACAACAACTCAGCCCTAAAACTTTACCCAATAACTGTTAAAGAACTATAGGTACTTGTTTAGTTTCGCATCCGATATATCGGCCGCCGTGAAACTAAACAAGTCCAGAACTATACAAATCAGATCATAAGAAAGGGGTCACCCCTTAATTTTTTTATACTTACTCCTAAATATTTTCTGACATAGCTTAGTAGTTCATTTGCCATTTGAGACCAGGAACCATTCTGCTGGGGCAAAAAACATTCAGCTATGATGCCTTGAAATGCCATTCATCCTTGCACCTTGGGAGGTGGCAAAAGTCGTATGAATCTCAGAGCAGCCATACAGTATGTTTTAATGTGCTAGTAGGGAGTATATCATTGTGCTGGTGGTAATATGGAGGTATAATAAAAAGTAAAAGAACATTTCATATGTGGTGCAAAATGTCAGCAGTGCATGAGTGGATAGGGGGACGGTTAAGTCAAGTACACTAGGCACTAAAATCTATACACATCACTGACCTCAGGATACCAAGACCTCTGCTTCTATATGTCAGGGAACCCAAAACATCATTTAGCTATTTATCTATTTACAGGAACTCAGAGTATTATTAATAGATGCACAGCAAATTTACATAGGAGGACAAATAGTTTTGTTTTCCATAGGTATGGAAACATTTATTTGCGTAATTAACTACTGATCTCAGCTTTCTCAATGTAACTTGCCAATTTTTAAGCCTGTTGCAGCAAAGTGATTTTATTTCTGTCATCAAGCATATGGTACACTGAGGCCTTCAGAGAATTATGATTGCAGGTAATTTTCTAATGATCATCTTGGGATAAACAAATGTATCATGCTTGTTTTGCTAATTCATTCAGGAAACTTCACAGGGGAAAAGATTAATCATCTAGAAGCCAGTTTGTGTTTTTCATTATTCAAAAGAATCCAGCACACAGGCAAACGTTTCCATGGGAACGAGTACTCTTTATCACCTATCGTGAAGTCAATGGTAGCTCCCAAGCTGATTGGTTCAATTAGATTCTGCCTCTAGCCAGCCAGAGGGAGTTCATGTTCTAAAAATCATATGAGAAATGCTGGTATGCTGGTATGAAATGTTTTATTTATCTCCTTTTTAAGTTCTGGAATATTGTATATAGAAAGGAATTATTTAACAATTTTGGTCAATGCCATACCCAATGCATTTTATTGCAAAAAATGTATCTTGTGCCAAGTATGTCAGCGTGACTGTTTAGCACATTTATACTTTTTTTAGCTTTTTTTTTTATTCATTTATTAAATATTTTTTATTAATAGTATTTGTGCCTTTACAATTAACTAGGTTATCTGGATGGATAAAATAGCTTATGTTGATCTTAAATATATTCATAATTTCATGGAAATAAAATTAATTCTTTAAATAACAATTACTCTGAGATAAGAAATAAACGATTTGAAGGGACACTTGCATTTGCACCCCATGACTCCCAAATCTTGGACTATGTCTGAACTAGCCCCGAATAAATCATCTACCATCAGCGCCGGAGGTTCAGCTTTTGGAGATAATTATACCACACGTATACATATACAATCCATAGACTGAGATATAAATTGTCCAGAACCCAGATTCTCTTGTGGTAAACTGCACATGTATCCATTAAACCAGCAGCACTTCACAGCTTATGAGATATTGGGAGACTTTGATAGCATGTTTTGCGTCTGTGCATGCGCATGTGCAGACGCTGGATGCAAGCAGGCATGGCAAACTGCTAGTTCGCAGTCCCGTTCGCACCTACCAGTGCGGGCGGATGTCGAGGGGCGGCGGGCTGCACCCATGGGAACGCCCAGCGTTTCATGGGTGTTCCCATGAAAACGCTGGGTGTTGCCATGGAAATTAGGCCTTGGGGCAGGCAACTGAAGTCACTGGATGTCAGCTTCCCACCCTCTTCTTGTACAGGGAGCATGCAAAGCTAAAACCCCAGAGAGTGTTTTAGTTTTGCGTGCACCTTCCAAAACATTCGATGGTCGGTCCCCGCACTCAAGGCTGTAATTGGATGTTTATGCAAAAGGTACTCTTAACTTAGCACGGCGCCCATTGCGGCCATCGCGGGCATTGAATGCACTAAAAAATCGGGTGCGACGCGACCGACGCGATGCCCGCGATTTCCCATAGGGAACAATGTTAAATGTCTCAATTGACCCGATTTTCCTGTTCAATGCCTCAATTGACCCGATTTTTCCATAGGAAACAATGTTAAATGGCCCACAGAGGCCAAATAGGCACCCTGAAGTGTGAAATGGCCCCCACAATTGTTAACACCACCCCACGATCAACGTGAACCTGAAGCGTGGCGAGCGCAGTGAGCCCGCGAGGGGCGGCGGTACGCGTCCTACGACCTTTTCATACCCCCACTATCCATGTCGGCATGGAGTTGAGAATAGAATAGTGTGGCGAGCGCAGCGAGCCACCGAGCCCGAAGCGTGGCGAGCACAGCGAGCCCCGCGAGGGGACGTGTTTACCTGTGAAGGTATCCGCGGCCCCTCGCGGGGCTCGCTGCACTCGCCACGCTTCGGGCTCGGTGGCTCGCTGCGCTCGCCACACTATTCTGTTCTCAACTCCACGCCGACGTGGATAGTGGGGGTATGAAAAGGTCGTAGGACGCGTACCGCCGCCCCTCGCGGGCTCGCTGCGCTCGCCACGCTTCAGGTTGACGTTGATCGTGGGGTGGCGTTAACAATTGTGGGGGCCATTTCACACTTCAGGGTGGCTATTTGGCCTCTGTGGGCCATTTAACATTGTTTCCTATGGAAAAATCGGGTCAATTGAGGCACTGAACAGGAAAATCGGGTTAATTGACACATTTAACATTGTTCCCTATGGGAAATCGCGGGCATCGCGTCGGTCGCGTCGCACCCGATTTTTAGTGCATTCAATGCCCGCGATGCCCGCGTTTTTTTTACCTGCGATGCCCACGATCAAAATCGTGGGCGCTGTGCTAGGTAAAGAGTACCATGCAAAACATCCATTCGCAGCCTGCTGGGGAATTCACCCAGCTAGGGGGGGGTGGCAGCTGTGCGAGCAGCTGGCGGCGCTTCATCCACACGCAAAGCTGCTAATTTCGCAGCGTTGCGTGTGGACCAGAATAAGGCCCATTGTTCAGCTGGGCTTGAAATTATGTAAACAGTAGAGGGTAACTATTTATCCTGCAATTACTAATAACTGATCTAGAAAAGACTGGACCACACGCTTCTCACCGACCCGGGCTGACACGTCACCAACACGCCAATTACCTGAGTCCAAGGTGTGGTGTAGAAGGGGTATATTATGACTATGAAAGTAAGTTGAACAGTAGCTTAGGATATAAAGGTAAAATGTTTTGGGTGCATGTTTTGAAACCCTTGTGGGGTGCATGTGGACCCTTTAAAAAGTTACTGTGGGGCCCACCAGGACTGAAACTACCGAAACCAGGCAGCCACCAAAAACACAACACAACATACTGTATTGTCACTCCTTCAGTGTTTTAATTGTCACCTCTGCACCACAAGGAGTGCCAATTCCTAACAAGATTTCATAGCCGAAAGCTACACTCTCAAGAATAGCAGATACATCACAACGGTTAGGAAAGTGGTTCCCAAAGTGTGTGCCTAGGCACCCTGGGTTGCTTTGGGATGTTTGCAAGGGTGCCTCGGTTGGGGGGTTCATTGTCCCCCTATGGACAATTAGAACCACAGCTATGTTCCCCACCGCATAACTGAACCTGAGGGTGACAGTTAAGAACAATTTACTTTATTTTCATCCATAACAAAGTTTTTGACTAGGGGTGTCTTGAACAAATGCTATATTCTTGGGCGCCCTGGTCAAGTGGTCCCCTGACCACTGCGTCAGGGGAAGGCGATGGAAGTGTTTATGTGGGGGGAGGGGGTTAAAGAGGCTAAAGCACCCAGGCCTCAAAAACAGCCTTTGGCGCACACAAATGTTTAGTTAATGTCCTGCTACTCACTGTGCCACTAATTATGTAATTAGAGTGCATAGCAAATGGTATGGTAGTAGTAGTGCTTTAATATGTCTATGTTTGCACACTATTTCAATACGTTTAGGCGTTAAAGCTGTTTTTATATTGAATCAATATTCACAGACATAAGATTTAAAGGTGCATACACACTGTACAATTTTTTTGACCAATTTTGTTGAAAGACATTGGTGACCAATTTCCCTTGAACCCAGTGTCCTGGACGAAAGATGTTGATGAAAGACAAAAGATGAAAGATCTAGCTACGTTTATAGGCTCTTTTTGAAAGATATCCAAATTGAGCTGCACGCACAGTTGACAACAATCTTGATAAACAACTGGCGGATATGCGCATCATCATTCATCGTTCTTGGCATTCACACTGAAAGATATTTTGACCAATATCGTTCAGAAGGGCCAAAATGAACGAAACTGGTCAAAAAAATTGGTCAAAAAAATTGTAAAGTGTGTATGCACCTTAGACAGATAACATTGATCAGTCCATCCTAGCACATTTTAATTTCAAGTTTGCTTCACTAAAACCTTACAGTTACCAGTACTGTAAAATGCAAAACAAGGAATTTATCTTGTTTTAAATAGCATATTTTAGGTTAAGAAAAAGGACTATGTTAGCATGTCAAAGATAACAGTGAAAATATGTGATTCAACCTTGGTATTGCCAACGGATAAATAAACTCTGGTCCTTCTGTTAATAACATTTATAGTGAAGAGAATGACTAATTCACAGATAAAGCTATACCAAAGATAAACATACACCAAGCACAATCATAAAAACAACACAGCAATAAAATATCAAAGGAGATAAAGAATGTAATAAAAAGATATCAAGCTATAATACAGGTTAATATTGTTCTTTTGTGCCACAACAATAGGATAACTTTACAGTTAGCAATGTATACTCTTACCATACTTAGACCATAAGCATTGCTTTGATAAACATTCAATTGGAATATATGGTTTTTATAATGGCGTGCTTCTCCTTCAGTATTACTATTATCACAGAAATGATTGGTGAACCATCATCATTATTGTATTATTTACACGTTCATAGGGTTTCAAGCAACCAGAATAGAAAAATATTCACTTTTATCTCACAAATGACGAACAATACAAATTATTAGACAGTTTAGAAATGAGAGAATCTTGCATAAAATTTTGTGTAAATCAAGCCCCAGAGATGGGAAGCTTCAGCAATATGATCTTTGAGTTCTACCTTTGATTTAAAAGTACTTCAAAGTACTTACGTTCAATGCCATGTTGAGAAATAATACCGTGTTCTCACTGCCAGTGAGAAATACAAGGCTTTTCCCCGGGATTAAAATGCCGGGGACTGCAGGAATGGACCCCCATTCTCACTGCAAGGCAAATTCCCAGGTGAAGAAGTTCTACCCGGTAATTTGCCTTTTAACACGGGTTTTTCTGCAGTGTGAACGGGTCAACCCGTGTCTGCATACCCGGATCTCAAACATGGGTAAAAAGAAGGGTTTTACCCGTGTATGAGATCCAGGTATGCGACCCGTTCACATTGCAGAAAAACCTGTTTTAAAAGGCAAATTCCCATGTCGACATGCTAGACCCGGGAATTTGCCTGCAGTGAGAACGGGGTATAAATCCCCAAGTCCTCACCCAACGCCTATGCTAGACAAGTTGGGTATGTTTAACCCCTTCACGACATTTGACGTATATATACGTCATGGTCGGGAAGTACTTCCCGACACATGACGTATATATACGTCATGACTTCAAACTGTCACTGCGTCTAGAGACGCAGTGACAGAGGGACGATGTCTGCTGTCCCCGACAGCAGACATCCCCCCTCGCCGCCCGGGGGGGGCAGGGATGCCTCCCCCGGTCGGCGATCGCTGTGATTGGCTGTTCAAATCTGAACAGCCATTCACAGCGTTTCCTGTGTTACCGGCGGCTAAGCCGCTCGGTAACACAGGGATCGGTGGTGATCGGTGCTGTCAAGTACAGCACCGATCACCACCGATGTGCAGCCCCCCCCTCGCACCCGCCGGGCACTCACCCGGCAGCAGCTCCCCCGGCTCCCCCCGGCAGCCAGCTCAGCGCAGCAGCGCTGCCCTCCTCCCCCCTCCCCCCCGCAGCAGCAGCAGCAGCATCAAGCTGCACAAATAGTAAAAGATAGTAAAATTAAATATTAGTACTGAATATATATATATATATATGTATATATATTGTTATGGTTGTAGACCGCACTCTCACTGGGGGAGGCAAAAGCCAACGGTGGGGTGTCCTGTGAAGGGGTGCAGAGGGTACTCCGAACTCCAATAGACAGAAAGTGGTTTCTCTAAACTAGAGACACAGGCACTCGCCACTTTATCCAAAAAACAGTCTACCACTGCTCCATGCTGGTTTGCATGCAGCGCACCTGTACCTTTGATGTTCTTCTATCGACTCACCTATACTGCTCCTTGATAAAGGTCCATTATGTACGGACCGAAACGTCGGAGCATGGTGATGTTATCACTGTGACCTTTCTACTCATCTTGTGAAATAAAAACACTTTTGATTTTTATCAAAAACTTGACTGTTTTTTGGATAAAGTGGCGAGTGCCTGTGTCTCTAGTTTAGAGAAACCACTTTCTATATGTATATATATATATACACACACATATATATATATATATATATATATATATATATATATGTGTGTGTATATATATGTATATATATATATATATATATATATATACACACACACATATATATATATATATATATGTGTGTGTGTGTGTGTGTGTGTGTGTATATATATATATATATATATATATATATATATATATATGTGTATATATATATATATATATATATATATACACATACACACACACACACACATATATATATATATATATATATATATATATATATATATATATATATATATATATAAAGATATTCCCGACATATGACGTATATATACGTCATGGTCGGGAGGTACTTCCCGACCGAAGACGTATATATACGTCATGGTTTTAAACTGTCACCGCGTCTATAGACGCGGTGACAGTTTGGAGATGTCTGCTGTCCCTGACAGCAGACATCCCCCTCGCGGCGATCGCTGCGATTGGCTGTTCAAATGTGAACAGCCAATTGCAGCGTTTTCTGTGTTACCGGCGGCTAAGCCGCTCGGTAACACAGTGATCGGTGGTGATCGGTGCTGTTAAGTACAGCACCGATCACCACCGATCGCCAGCCCCCCCCCCCTCCCACCCGGCACTTATTACAGGATACTACAGCTTTATTATTGGATCTTGACAGGTTGCATGATGTTCCTGCCGATTGTTTATTATCTAGTATCGATGTATGTTCACTTTATACTTGCATTCCTCATGCACAGGGCATTGCTGCCACCCGCCAGTTGATTCAAGATAATCCTGTCTATACAGGACCTGATGTTGATTTTTTTTGTGGTTTATTGGAGATGGTTCTTACCAAAAATTATTTTTTTTATGATGGGAGTTTTTATCTCCAATTGGCTGGGTGCGCAATGGGGGCATCGGTAGCACCAGCCTATGCCAATGCGTACATGATCAGCGTTGAGCGTGATATTTTTTACTCCTCTGAGACCATCTCCCGGGATATTATATACTACTCCAGGTTCATCGATGACATGATTCTCATCTGGCGTGGTGGTGCTGATGCCCTGGAGCATATTATTTGTCAGCATAATCGTAGTGACAGCCCTGTCAAGTTGACCTACAAAGCTTCACCATCGATGATTGATAAACTACTTTATATGTCAAACCGACAGACCGTAATATTCTCCTACCCCCTTCAAGTTTTCATCCCTTACCAGTTCAAAAGGGCTTGCCCTTATCACAATTCTTAAGGGTTAGGAGAATTTGCAATGATGATGTTGAAGCCAATCGACAACTTGATTTAATGATTGAGAAATTTGCAGTGAGAGGTTACGACAGAGCTGATCTTGTGGCTACTAAAAATAAGGTTATGAATAGAACTAGAGCAAGTACTTTAGTTAAGAAAGCCAAAACTGACCATGCTAATACACTTATCTGGCCTTCCCGATATAATACCTCTAGTGGATTGGCCAGACAGGCAGTTAAACAATATTGGCCCATTATAACTTCAGACCCTAACCTTACTGCCCTTAACAAGAAAAAGATCATGACGAGTTATTCTAGAGGGAGGAATCTGAGGGACCACCTCGTACATACCGATGTAACGGGTATGGGCAAACAGACATCATCTGGTTTTTGGGGGACCCCTAAACTTGGATGTGTAAAATGCACTGGTTGCACGACCTGTGGGTATATGCTCACAGGTACTTCCATTAAACATCCTTTTCTGCCTAAATCCTTTAAAATTCACTATCGGTTAACTTGTTCATCATGTTTTGTTGTTTATGCTTTGATTTGCCCGTGTGGCAAATATTATATCGGTAAAACCGATTGCCAATTCAAAATCAGAATGGCACAACACAGACAGGCAATCCGTGCCGCTGTGTTGTCTGGCAACAGTACTCAGCCTGTTGCTAGGCATTATGCTGAAGCCGGACATTCCCCCACGGCATTGAAGCATATCATTATAGACCATGTCCCTCCCTCTTCTCGGGGGGGGAACAGATCCAAATGTCTGCTTCAAAAAGAATCCAAATGGATTTATCTTCTTGACACATTGAGCCCAAAGGGATTAAATGAGACCATGGGCCTGCATTGTTTTTTATAGAGTGTTTCTGCAAATGATACGTTTTTTATACATTATTCTTGTGTTTTAGTTGCTCCGTTTTTTCTATGTAAACAGTGTTGCCAGTACTTGGACATTGATTCCTATGCTCTGTTTCCAGTAACCAAGATGGTGGTGGTTGTATCACAGGGTGATGACTTCCGCTGGCGACTCCGACTGCGTCGGCGTCTGCCTCGAGGGAGGATCTGGTGATGGTCTGCACTATAAGTATGGTGAGTTTTTTACATGTTATTGCTGCCCTGACGAAAATATGATTAAATATTGAAACGTTGGCGTCTTAAAGGCTGTACCGCTGTTTCTTCATTTGACTGAGTGCCGCCGCACCCCGAATATATGTGTATATATATATATATATATATATATACACATACACACACACACACACACATATATATATATATATATATATATATATATATATATATATATAAAGATATTCCCGACATATGACGTATATATACGTCATGGTCGGGAGGTACTTCCCGACCGAAGACGTATATATACGTCATGGTTTTAAACTGTCACCGCGTCTATAGACGCGGTGACAGTTTGGAGATGTCTGCTGTCCCTGACAGCAGACATCCCCCTCGCGGCGATCGCTGCGATTGGCTGTTCAAATGTGAACAGCCAATTGCAGCGTTTTCTGTGTTACCGGCGGCTAAGCCGCTCGGTAACACAGTGATCGGTGGTGATCGGTGCTGTTAAGTACAGCACCGATCACCACCGATCGCCAGCCCCCCCCCTCCCACCCGGCAGCCCCCCTCCCTCCCACCCACCCGGCTGCCGCAGCGCCAGCACCCCTCCCACCCACCCGCCAGCCGCAGCGCCAGCCCCCCTCCCAAAGCGGTGACCAAAATGGGGTCACTTGTGGGGGGGTTCCACTGTATTAGTGCTTCAGGGGTCTTGCTAATGCGACATAGCACCCACCATTCATTCCACCACCAAATATCACTCCTTCCCTTCTGAGTCCTGCCATGCACCCAACTGGTATTTTTTGGTCACATGTGAGGCATTGCCGTACTCGGGAGAAATTGGGGCACAGATTTTGGGGTGCTTTGTCTCCTTCATTCCTTGTGAAAATGAAAAATTTTGAACCAGAACTGCATTTTTGTGTAAAAAAATGTAATTTTTCATTTTCACTGCCCAGTTGTATCAAAATTGGTGAAACCCCTGGGGGTTTGAAATGTACACTATACCCCTAGATGAATTCCCTGAGGGGTGTAGTTTGCAAAATGGGGTCACTTGTGGGGGGGTTCCACTGTATTGGTGCTTGGGGGGTCTTGCTAATGCGACATAGCAATTTCTCCCGAGTACGGCAATGCCTCACATGTGACCAAAAAATACCACTTGGGTGCATGGCAGGACTCAGAAGGGAAGGAGTGATATTTGGATTTTGCAGCACAGATTCTGGTTGAATGACCCCCGAAGCACCCATACAGTGGAACCCCCCCACAAGTGACCCCATTTTGCAAACTACACCCTTCAGGGAATTCATCAAGGGGTATAGTGTACATTTCAAACCCCCAGGGGTTTCACCAATTTTGATACAACTGAGCTGTGAAAATGAAAAATTAATTTTTTTCATTTTCACTGCCCAGTTGTACCACAATTGGTGAAACCCCTGGGGGTTTGAAATGTACACTATACCCCTAGATGAATTCCCTGAAGGGTGTAGTTTGCAAAATGGGGTCACTTGTGGGGGGGTTCCTAACTTTTAGCATCTTATGGTGCCTAGAAACCTACATGGTGCCTAAAAAATAATCTCATAAAAAGGAGGCTCCAAAATCAAGTAGGTGCTCCTTCTATTATGAAGCCGGTGGTTTGGTCACCGTGCACACTAGGGCCACATATAGGATATTTATGAAAACCAAAGAATTGGGGGAATCAATTTTTAGTCACATTTCTCTAGTAAAATCTACTGTGTTCCTTAGAAAAATGTATTAAAATTGCAAATCTGCAAAAAAAATGAAATTTTGAAATTTCACCTACACTTTCTTTTAATTCCTGTGAAACACCTAGAGGGTTAACAAACTTCCAAAATGCTGTTTTGAATACTGTGAGGGGTGCAGTTTTTGAAATGGCATCATTTATGGGGGTGTCTCACATACAAGTCACTCAAAGTCACATCATACCTGACCTGGTCCCTAAAAAAATCAGTGTTTGAAATTTTCTTGAAAATTTGAGAATTTGCTATTCATATTTGAAGCCTCCTAGTGTCCAAAAAAATGAAAAGGAGGTTGAAATAATGATTGCAACATAAAGTAGACATATGGTCTTTGTTAGTTATTAACTATTTTGAGTGGTATGTTTATTTGTCTCACAAGCAGAAAATGTGACATTTTGCAAATTGCAAAATTTTCCATTTTTTCACGACATTTTGGTATTTTTCACAAAAAAACACAGACTGTATCGACCAAAATTTACCACTAACTTGAAGTACAATGTGTCACGAGAAAACAATCTCAAAATCACTGGGATAAGTAAAAGCAAACAAAAGTTATCCCCACTTAAGTGAGACATGTCAGATTTGAAAAAAAGGGCTCTGTCATGAAGGCACAAACTGGCTCTGTCATGAAGGGGTTAATGATCTGTGCAAGCTTAGGATCAGCACTGCCCATGTGCAGATCAGGTGCTGTGATGCTGAGCCTGTGGGTATTTCAGGGCAGGAAGGTAGACCATTCCAGGAAACAGATGTGTCGGCCACGTTATCTGTGCAGTCAGATGCAGTTTCAGTGGCCCCAGCTGAATGAATTTGGTGGCCATCCTGTGTAACCACAGTGTTACTCAGATGTCCATTTTGTATGCAGAAGATAAAAACTAAGACACCACCACCACCATTTGCATATTGTAGAAAACTGCTGCGTACAAAGACAAAGCAAAAGCGCTTCTAATGTAAGACATATGACAGACCCATATTTCAAAGTTTAAAAAAAAAATGACAGTATTTCTTTAAGACATATTACAAAAGACAAATGCATTGTTTTCTGTTTTCTTGAGTCTGAATAGGAAAAGTAAATAAACCAGAAATGGTCTACCTGCTAAGCATGAAGTGCAAGTACCAAAGAGATGGCCAGCCAATCACAAGTGGCTCTGGCATTTTTGTTTCATGTGTTTTAAATGTGCCGGTAACTCATTTTTGCTATGTGAGTTTACCTTTTATTTACTTTTTTTAATAGATTACTTTGCATTTCTAGAAAGAAAAGAGTGAACCTCGAAACCAATTAAAGCTGCTGTATATGGGAGTGTGTAAGGCTCCCCGTATGTGGAACAAAGAAAAGAAAGGTATACAGCGCTGGGTAGTTCTGAATGATGACCACTACACACTTAGTATAGTAAATTACAAATACATTTATTGTACATATAACAAATAAAGAGAGTACTCTCTGAGAATAAAATATGAAAAATACATATTCAAGACCCTGATATCCACCTAAGTCCTATCTTCCACTTGGACCCCAATTGAGAGCCTGAACCACCTTGCACCAGGCTCCACAACAGCGAACCTATTCCGGACCAGCTTCCATCACTTTGGGCCAATAGGTCCCCACCTCTTCTGGCAGTGATTCACGGCGGTGGCCATTCCATCTTTAACCCACCATTCCTGCTCCAATCCATCTGAGGCACAGATCCATACCTCCTTGGCAGAGATACACGGCGGTGGCCATTCCATCCTCCACCCACCATTCCTGCTCCAATTGCATCTGAGGTACATTGGACCGATAAGCTGGGAATTAACCGGTACCATCTCCAGGTCCCCAGATGAGACCCTGATGTTCTAATCATTACTGGTGGTAATTATAACAAAATTATTGGCGCATGAACTACCTTCATTTTTTCCGGAGCTAAGTGCATGCATTATCCCCCTTCATTTATATACTTTTTTCTTCTTTAATCCCCCCAATTTTTTATTCATTGTGCAACATTGGTACTTGTTTCCTAGCACGGCCACACCGATTTACATCGGGGTGGTCGTGTCGGAAAAATCGGGTCGATCGCATCGCATGCGATTTGGTCGCATGCGATGCGATCGACGCGACCGACTGATTTTGGACCCGATTTTTTTTTTTTAATGAAATGTAAATCGGGTCCCTGGGACCCGATTTTACATTGGATTCAATGTAAAATATTCCCAACCCCCCCAAATGTCACGGCGTACATCCCACCCCACGATAGACGCCAACCCGAAGCGTGGCGAGCGCAGCGAGCCCGCGAGGGGCGGCGGTGCGCGTCCTCCGACCTTTTCATTCCCCTACTATCCACGTCGGTGTGGAGTTGAGAATAGAATAGTGTGGCGAGCGCAGCGAGCCACCGAGCCCGAAGCGTGGCGAGCGCAGCGAGCCCCGCGAGGGGACGCGTATACCTGTGAAGTTATACGCGTCCCCTCGCGGGGCTCGCTGCGCTCGCCACGCTTCGGGCTCGGTGGCTCGCTGCGCTCGCCACACTATTCTATTCTCAACTCCACGCCGACGTGGATAGTAGGGGAATGAAAAGGTCGGAGGACGCGCACCGCCGCCCCTTGCGGGCTCGCTGCGCTCGCCACGCTTCGGGTTGGCGTCTATCGTGGGGTGACGACGGGGACATCTATAATGTGAAATGGGTCATATTGGCCCATTTCACATTTTTCACATTTTTTAAGGATTTCAATGTTAAAAAATCTTTTAACATTGAAGCCTATTGAAAAATCGGGGGCATCGCGTCGGGACCTATGTTAATGGTCCCGACCGACGCGATGCCCCCGATATTTTACCTTTCCCGACACGATTTCAATCTTAAAATATTTTTTAACATTGAAGCCTATGGGGAAATCGCGGGCATCGCGTCGGTCGCGTCGTGACCATTGTTAACGGTCCCGACCGACGCGATGCCCCCGATATTTTGTCCTAGCCGGCCAAATGGACCTGATTTCAAAGGAAATCGGATCCATCGTATGGATCGTGTACCTTAACTTAAAGGTACACGATCCATACGATTGTGGCCGTGCTAGGAAACAAGTACCGCAACATTTTTTAATCATATGTATTTTTCATATTTTATTCTCAGAGAGTACTCTCTTTATTTGTTATATGTACAATAAATGTATTTGTAATTTACTATAGTAAGTGTGTAGTGGTCATCATTCAGAACTACCCAGCGCTGTATTTTGCATTTCTACCATAACAAAGGAAATTCTGGGGGGTGATTCAACATCATTCGTCCCCATCGTATTCGCATTGGGGACCGATGACGCACCTCTGCGCGTATGGGCAATTATACGTATGTGGACAACCACTGTGTGAACTCCTTTGGCGACTCTGAATCAGAACTCTGTGAGGGGCACTATTGTTTGAAATATACTAGTGAAATGCACATAATTTTGCAGACGGGCTGCAAAAATTGCACATTGTTATAACTGGTCTGAGTTTCTATCTTTTTCTGCTTTATGGAGAGTTTTGGGGGTTTTTTACCTGTATTTTTCATATATGAATTTATTTTGTTCATTGTTTGAATGCAACCACTTAGTAAGTCTGCTACTGATCTAGTCGGACACACGACACACGTTAAAACTTTGTTACACTAGTAATCCATTGTGGATAGATATATCCCTAAATGAACAATAATGCATCAACCAGTTTATACTGCTTTTACTGAAGAACATCACTTATTCGGAGTTGTGACAAGATGAATATATGATTTAATGGTGGTTTCACATAAAAAAGGCAAAGAGGAACAACCACTATTCTGCGGCTTCATTTGTATGATTAGAAATATAGGAAAAAGATTGATTTGCTATTATATGGAATCAGTTACTACATATTGTATATTATAAGATACTGTGCAAATACCTTGCAGAACATAGGCCCTTATTCTGATCGGTGCGGATATTCCCGCATTCTTACGGTGCGGTCCGCACGCCACGGTGTTTTGCCGCGTGCGGCCATCGTCCGTAGAAACGCCCACGTGTCCTCCGCATTCGGACGGACTCACTCTTTAAGAACAGGGCGTGTTTACGGACGACATACAAACCATGCGTGTGCGGGAGAAACACTCAGATTCGGCACGGTATTACAGAGTATTACAGAGTATGCTCGGGAATACCGCATCCGAACGGGAGCCAAGCGGTGCTACCGCACGTAAGCGGAGTATTTACGCCAAACAACCCACTATGAAGTATCTTCTGCTATACATCACATGACCCACTTATTCAATTACCTATCCTCATAAAAAACTGCTTATTTGGAATTGGAATCAATTAGATTCCAATATATCCTTACAAGCATGCCTAACACATGCATTGCACACATTAACCCTTACAGCAATTGAAGTGCAATGGTTTCAATTAAAGCACTGACAAGCGTCCTATTAGTGAGTAATGAGTAAAGGAGTAGATTCTATTGGGTTCAGGTGTTAATGGTTGTAGTCATTAGGCGTACGTTCGCCTACCGCATGAACGAGTGGTGTACGCAAAGCAATAGTACACTTGTGGACACCGCACATTTCTGCCCTTTTTGATCGCGTGCATTCGGAGTGGTTTCCGAATGTACACCCCCCAACATAAGTGTACTCCCCCGTGTCCGCCCATGTTTCCGCCCCGTTTTGCCCACTTTGAAACTACGCCCATGTGCCATTCCGCATGACGCCCATAATACGCCCATATTTCCCGACTGATTGCGGCCAACAGTTTTGGACGGGATTTTGCCGAACTGGTACGTGGCACATGCGCGTTGCGTTCTCCACGCATGCGCAGACGGCGAAAAGACGCGATCCGTAAGAATGCGGTAAAGTCCGCGTCAATCAGAATAAGGGCCTGTGTCCTTTTATCATTATTTTATCATTGTTTCATCATTTAACATATTTTTAAGGAGTAGTGCCTAGATTATCTTTGTCACATTATTTGGGTTAAAGGGGAAATTTCAAGCAAGTACTGTTCCCTACACTGCAGTCATTAGCAGTAAATATGCAGTTAGGAGCCTCCACAGACATTACTGGCAGTGTTCCTGAGCCATCAACTGTGCTTAATAAATTAACTCATTTAGGAAGCTAAATTCTAAATTACAACCAGTTGATGGACTGGACCCTTTGCTGCTGCTCTGTGCCACTGTGATAGTTCGTCCGTGTAATATGCCATGGGAAATTTTTATAGACAGCTGATTTTTTTTCAGTTTCCCTCCTAACCCCTTGGATTCCAGAATTAAAAAAAAAAAACAAGGTTCTGCAAACATGTAAAGATTCCAGCTTATGAAAACATTAAATGATAACTTGTTTTTTTCTCCTGACCAGCAGATCTGGAGGATTTCCTATGCTGGGAACCAGTGTGGAGTGAAAGAAATCCCTCCCCTAGCGCAGCAAGCTTCTTGTTCTTCCATAGCAGAGCTGGTGGTGGTGAATACTACTGAACTGAGAGTTCTACTGCCTAGGTAGAAGACAAATGGTAGTTATAATCAGGGCTTTTTTTCAGCAGGCTCCAGCAGGAACTGAGGCCCTTATTCTAGTTCACTCTTTCTGACAAAATATTTCTTAGATGGACAAAACCATGTGCACTGCAGGTGAGGCAGGTGTAAAACCCCACCTAAATCTAATTATCTCTGCACAAGTAACACCTGCCTCACCTGCAGTGCACATGGTTTTGTCCATCTAAGAAGTATTTTGTCAGAAATAGTGAACTAGAATAAGGGCCTCAGTTCCTGCTGGAGCCTACTGAAAAATAGCCCTGGCTATAATACTGTAGATCTCAGTGAAGCTGGATACACACATAAAGATTTGTCTGTCCAATCTCTCTGGTGGAAACAAAAAAATTGGTAATGTACGAGAGTATATGACATGCAACCATTCACTTCCAAACACTGTTTGATTGTTCAGATATATTTAATAAATCAAATGGATTTAACTAATTTGTCTGAATGACCATTGTCTGTTATCCAGCATTTGGGAGCAAATGTATTATTCTCTTTTACTCCCGTACATTACCAGACTTTTGTTCCCACCAGAGAGATTGGACAGATAAATCTTTAGGTGTGTTCCCAGCTTTACCATTATAATCAAGTCATCAAGTGTATTCATGTATTTATGTATCAGTTATCCAGGCCCAAATTGGTGAATGTCTAACACAGGCATGTTCAAACTATCCAGCTGTTGAGAAACTACAAGTCCCATAATGCCTTGCCACAGTTTTGCATTAGGGAAAGCTAAAACTATGGCAAGGCATGCTGGGATGTGTAGTTTCACAACAGCTGGAGGGCCACAGTTTGGACATGGTCTAACGAGCCTACATGTCTTTTTGTCAATGTCAAACTATTGCACTATGTTCTAGTTATATGGTAGCAACCACTCACACGCATAAAGTGGCTGCTGGATTTTCTTTACAACGTATGTCTGATAAGAGTCTTGTCCTAGCCAAATGTTTGCTTAAGAGGCTACCTGCACCGTTTATGGAGTATTTTAAAATCAGATCAAAGCTTGCATAAATCTGTTTTACTGGGAGGCTGCAGACCAGCATTCTGTTTGCACATTTTAAGGGAGGCGCAATCGGAATTTATAACTAGCAAAATATTCTCTGTCTCTGCCAGGTCTGGAGCTAGAATCTCCTCTTTATCATACAGCTTGTGATAAAAGCAAGACACTAAACACTGCTGAAAGGACTTTTTGGCAACTTAAACTCTACCTCAGACAGTGTCGTGGCATCAGCCTCATCATAGAAAATAACAGCTGGTAAGTAGGAAGAAACTGGAGAAAGATCTTTTTCCTCTAATCCAGTGAGGTGTATTCCTGTGCCCATTTTTCTGTAAGTCTCGGTGACTGTGGGACAAAAGATGTTGAATGATACAAGCAATTACCTCCTCTAATATTGCTCTCAACTGTCTGCATCAGACTGACAAAAGTGGATGGGTTTAGAGAAAGGCTGGGAAACCACTTATAATGAACTATTCCCATCTCTGAGACCATACTGTGTTTTTTCTCCTTATTTTTCTTAACTCCTCACTCTCTGCCAACACTTGGCTTTATGACAGCACACAAACACTGTTACATTCAACAGCCGTACACACTGTAACATGCAACAGCCATACACAATGTTACATGCAGCAGCCATATACACTGTTACATGCAACAGCCACACACACTGTTACATACAGCAGCCATACACAATGTTACATGCAGCAGCCATACACACTGTTACATGCAACAGCCATACACACTGTTACATACAACAGCCGTACACACTGTAACATGGAACAGCCATACACACTGTAACATGCAACAGCCATACACAATGTTACATGCAGCAGCCATACACACAGTTACATGCAACAGCCATACACACTGTTACATACAACAGCCGTACACACTGTAACATGGAACAGCCATACACAATGTTACATGCAGCAGCCATACACACTGTTACATGCAACAGCCATACACACTGTTACATACAACAGCCGTACACACTGTAACATGGAACAGCCATACACACTGTAACATGCAACAGCCATATGTGCAAAAAAGGAGAAGTGGAACTGCCAGGTGGCGCTCAGATAGTAACTATGTAAAGAGGGTAATAGACCTCAGGTATAATAGAATATAAATGCAATAAAAGAATTTATACAAAACCAGGTATCAATTCTCAGTATCCCACACAATCTGGGGAACGTGAATAATTCCAATTTTCCACAAAGGAATTTCTCTCCTATTGAATATAGATGGAAAAAACAATAGGGAGAGACATGGTGCAGATCATTTAAAATAAAAACAATTTAATACATTCCAGTACACTCACAAGTGTTGCAGATTAAAAGGCGTGTAACAAAGAATCCAGGGCAATACAGCATACACAATGATGTTAGTCGGAAGGAAGTCCTGTTCAGGGTCCCTTGGTCCGGAGTCAAGGGGGGCTCAGTCCAGGGTCCTTCACCGATGTAGATGCCGCTGCTCAAGGATCAATGTACAGGCGAAAAGCGGGACACGCTTAACGCGTTTCGGAAGTGCTATCTTCCTTCTTCAGAAGCGTGTATAAAAGTCCCCAAGCGGGCATATATATACCCCTTGTTATTTCTAAAAATACAATACAGCTGCCGCTAATCGGCGTTCAATATCCGGGTTACGTATGGAAACAAAATGGTGGTGCGTTTCACGCACAGGAAGTGCGTCACTACATGCGGGCCAACTGCCGGAAGTTCCCACGCTCAGCACCTATCAGTGCGAATAACAGCTCAAGGATGGCGGTGCGTTCCTTATACAGGAAATGCATCGTATTATGCGGTCCAGCAGCCGGAAATAGCCGCGCTACATACTCAGCGGTGCAAGGATGCATTCCAACATTCAGCTGGCTGCGTCCCACTGAATAATGCTTCATATATATGATCTCAATTTAGAAGTAACACACGGAAGCCGGATATTGTTCACAATAATTCATATATCAATAAAAAATCTGTAAAGAGATAAAAACAAAGAGGGACAAATATTAATCCCACATTGTCAAAATCCCCGCACCATAATAAAAATAGGAAAAATTGGAAAAACAGAAAAACGTGAATAAGAAGTAAATAAGGAATCTAAGAAACCATCAAGATCGAAAGAAAACCAGATATTAACTTAAAAAGGGTTTTAACTCAAAATCACCGTTAAGGCCCTTAGGCACCAATGTCCCTAATTTATGGATCCAGCGCATCTCTGTTTTGGAGAGACGTTTTGCTAGATCATTGGTTCTAGTTTTAGGGAGAATTTGTTCCAAAGCACAAAAATTTACAATATGGCATTCTTTAGCGTCATGAACTACTCTAAAGTGTTCAGACACAGTGTGCGTTTGTAATTTTTTTCGTATGTTGTATATGTGTTCAGCTGTGCGAGCTTTAAGCTGCCTGCTCGTTTTACCTATATAGGCCAAACCACAACTACATTGAAGTACATACACAACATTACGAGAATGACAAGATAGAAATTGTTTTATATCAACCTTTGTGTCATTTATATTCAACTGTTCAATTTTTCTATCTTTTGCCTTTACTGTTTTACATGCAAGGCAGGAACCACAACGATGGAACCCAATGGTTCTAATTGTTTGTCGTGGTTTCTCCTCAGTCGAACTATGTACCAAATGGTCTCTTAATGATGGCGCTTTTTTATAAATAAATTGAGGCTTGTCTGGAAGTTGAGGGCCCAGGACAGGGTCTGTCTGAAGGAGATGCCAGTTATTTTTAAACACCCGTTCTATATCCTTGTGTATTGAACTGTATCTACTCACAAAGGCCCATTTAAACCTGTCATTGGTTTCCTGAGATTTAGGTTTCACTTCCAGTAAGTTAGTTCTTTCAATCTGATCTATCCTTAATTTTGCTTTGTTTAAAACCTGGCTAGAATAACCTTTGACCTGTAGTCGGTCTGAAACATCTTTTATTTGTGATTCACACACCAAAGGGTCAGTACAATTGCGTTTGATCCGAGTAAATTGACCAAAAGGAATGGCATCAAGCCAATTTCTATGGTGCTGACTGGTAGTATAAATAAAGCTGTTTGAATCAGTTTCTTTTCTGTATGTTTTTGTTTTAAGAGTATCAGATTCAATGTATATATTTAAATCAAGAAAAGATACCTCCTTCTGACTACAATTGAATGTAAGTTTGATGTTTCTGTTATTCCCATTCAAAGAATCACAGAAATGGTCTAAGGAATTTTTGTCCCCCGACCAAATAAAACAAATGTCATCAATAAAACGGGACCAGGACACCAGGCCTACCCCCAGCTCGCCTCCCTGCCACACTACTTGATCTTCCCAGTGGGCCATAAATAGGTTAGCGTAGCTGGGGGCAAACCTGGTGCCCATCGCCGTACCAGTACACAGTGGGCCTATTTATGGCCCACTGGGAAGATCAAGTAGTGTGGCAGGGAGGCGAGCTGGGGGTAGGCCTGGTGTCCTGGTCCCGTTTTATTGATGACATTTGTTTTATTTGGTCGGGGGACAAAAATTCCTTAGACCATTTCTGTGATTCTTTGAATGGGAATAACAGAAACATCAAACTTACATTCAATTGTAGTCAGAAGGAGGTATCTTTTCTTGATTTAAATATATACATTGAATCTGATACTCTTAAAACAAAAACATACAGAAAAGAAACTGATTCAAACAGCTTTATTTATACTACCAGTCAGCACCATAGAAATTGGCTTGATGCCATTCCTTTTGGTCAATTTACTCGGATCAAACGCAATTGTACTGACCCTTTGGTGTGTGAATCACAAATAAAAGATGTTTCAGACCGACTACAGGTCAAAGGTTATTCTAGCCAGGTTTTAAACAAAGCAAAATTAAGGATAGATCAGATTGAAAGAACTAACTTACTGGAAGTGAAACCTAAATCTCAGGAAACCAATGACAGGTTTAAATGGGCCTTTGTGAGTAGATACAGTTCAATACACAAGGATATAGAACGGGTGTTTAAAAATAACTGGCATCTCCTTCAGACAGACCCTGTCCTGGGCCCTCAACTTCCAGACAAGCCTCAATTTATTTATAAAAAAGCGCCATCATTAAGAGACCATTTGGTACATAGTTCGACTGAGGAGAAACCACGACAAACAATTAGAACCATTGGGTTCCATCGTTGTGGTTCCTGCCTTGCATGTAAAACAGTAAAGGCAAAAGATAGAAAAATTGAACAGTTGAATATAAATGACACAAAGGTTGATATAAAACAATTTCTATCTTGTCATTCTCGTAATGTTGTGTATGTACTTCAATGTAGTTGTGGTTTGGCCTATATAGGTAAAACGAGCAGGCAGCTTAAAGCTCGCACAGCTGAACACATATACAACATACGAAAAAAATTACAAACGCACACTGTGTCTGAACACTTTAGAGTAGTTCATGACGCTAAAGAATGCCATATTGTAAATTTTTGTGCTTTGGAACAAATTCTCCCTAAAACTAGAACCAATGATCTAGCAAAACGTCTCTCCAAAACAGAGATGCGCTGGATCCATAAATTAGGGACATTGGTGCCTAAGGGCCTTAACGGTGATTTTGAGTTAAAACCCTTTTTAAGTTAATATCTGGTTTTCTTTCGATCTTGATGGTTTCTTAGATTCCTTATTTACTTCTTATTCACGTTTTTCTGTTTTTCCAATTTTTCCTATTTTTATTATGGTGCGGGGATTTTGACAATGTGGGATTAATATTTGTCCCTCTTTGTTTTTATCTCTTTACAGATTTTTTATTGATATATGAATTATTGTGAACAATATCCGGCTTCCGTGTGTTACTTCTAAATTGAGATCATATATATGAAGCATTATTCAGTGGGACGCAGCCAGCTGAATGTTGGAACGCATCCTTGCACCGCTGAGTATGTAGCGCGGCTATTTCCGGCTGCTGGACCGCATAATACGATGCATTTCCTGTATAAGGAACGCACCGCCATCCTTGAGCTGTTATTCGCACTGATAGGTGCTGAGCGTGGGAACTTCCGGCAGTTGGCCCGCATGTAGTGACGCACTTCCTGTGCGTGAAACGCACCACCATTTTGTTTCCATACGTAACCCGGATATTGAACGCCGATTAGCGGCAGCTGTATTGTATTTTTAGAAATAACAAGGGGTATATATATGCCCGCTTGGGGACTTTTATACACGCTTCTGAAGAAGGAAGATAGCACTTCCGAAACGCGTTAAGCATGTCCCGCTTTTCGCCTGTACATTGATCCTTGAGCAGCGGCATCTACATCGGTGAAGGACCCTGGACTGAGCCCCCCTTGACTCCGGACCAAGGGACCCTGAACAGGACTTCCTTCCGACTAACATCATTGTGTATGCTGTATTGCCCTGGATTCTTTGTTACACGCCTTTTAATCTGCAACACTTGTGAGTGTACTGGAATGTATTAAATTGTTTTTATTTTAAATGATCTGCACCATGGCCCTTATTTTGATCTGAGCGGTACGGCCCGCGTGCGGCCGTACCGCCGATGTTTACACTCTGCACATGCGCAGAGGTCACTCTGCGCATGTGCAGGGGAATTCGCCGAGTAAAAAATTTAGACGCCGCAAAGGGGGCGTATAGGGGTGTGAGGGGCTTAATAGCCTCATTACCCTATGTATACGCCCAGCGTTTCATGGGCGTTCCCATGCAAACGCGGGGCGTATGCATGGTAATGAGGCTATGACGCCAGTGATGGGGGCGGAAAGCTGACATCGCCGGATGTCAGCTGCCCGCCCCAATACAAGCTTTCACACGGACGATTGTCCGTGTGCTCTAAGCTTGCGTGAGCGGGGGGAGCGTGCGGCCCTGCCTTCGATGGTCATCGACCATCGAATGCAGGGGGCAGCTCCCAACATGACGGGGCGTAAGAGTATCAGATTCAATGTATATATTTAAATCAAGAAAAGATACCTCCTTCTGACTACAATTGCCTCTCGGCATGCATCCATCTATCTCTATGCAGGGCAGCTGTTTTATGGGATTGATGGAATTTATTTGTATTCTTTATGATTGAGTTAAATGAATTGCAATGTCTTTTGTTTTTTTAAATGAAATACTGTATTATTGGAATATTAGACTTTTCTTTAAGAGGGCCATCATATTTCTGTACAATCAGATAATGTATTTTAGATGCATCAATGTTCCAGTGAAGTTTACAATCACATCATGACTAGTTTCATGTAGTAGCTATAGTGTCAGTAGCCAAGGAACCAGTAAGAAATACGTTCCCAGCAGTTGATTGCAATGTTCATTACTGTGCCGCTGATCCGCCAAGCTAAAATGGCTAACTATATTTTTCATAAGTATAAATGTTTTGTGAACACGTCCAGTATGTTCTCTCTGTATTTTCTAGGTCCAGAATGGTATATCTGTATATTTTTACTTCACTTGTTTATATTTTATTCGGTACTTGTGTACTATCACGGCTCCCATCTCATCCCATCTCATTGCATACCATAAGGCTTAAGATGGTATGCAATGAGATGAGATGTGCTGCGATGGGACCCGATCTTATACAATTTAAAATTGTATACCATTGTATATGGCAGTGGTTCCCAAACTGTGCGCCGTGACTCCCTGGGGTGCCTCGGGACACATGCAGGGGTGCCCTGGGTTGGTAGTCCAGGACCAACTAAAATTATTAATGGTTAATTATTTATAAGCAAAACCAGTGCTGGTGGCTGCCAATCATAAAATGTGTACAAACAGAAGCAATTCCTGCCCTTTTCCACATAACTGACCCTAAGAATAGCATATAAATCCAATCTAATTAAAATAAATTTGGCCTAGAGGTGCCGCGAAAAAAATTCTTATACTCTAGGGTGCCGTGATTAAAAAAAGATTGGGAACCCCTGGTATATGGCATACGATGAGATGAGATGAGATTTTAAATTGTATAAGCACACTATGGGTGCTTTCAAGGTCAATTGGCCCCCCTATAAGATTTTTAATTGTATAAGCACCTTAATGGGTGCTTACAATGTTAAATGCACCCCCACGCCACCCCCACTATCAACGCCAACCCGAAGCGTGGCGAGCGCAGCGAGCCCGCGAGGGGCGGCAGTACGCGTCCTCCGACCTTTTCATACCCCCACTATCCATGTCGGCGTGGAGTAGATTTTATATAGTGTGGTGAGCGCAGCGAGCCACCGATGAGATTTTAAATTGTATAAGCACACTAATGGGTGCTTTCAAGGTCAATTGGCCCCCCTATAAGATTTTTAATTGTATAAGCACCCTAATGGGTGCTTACAATGTTAAATGCACCCCCACGCCACCCCCACTATCAACGCCAACCAGAAGCATGGTGAGCGCAGCGAGCGTGGCGAGCAGACGTGTAATACATGTAAAGTATTACGCGTCCGCTCGCCACACTTCGGGCTCGGTGGCTCGCTGCGCTCGCCACACTATATAAAATCTACTCCACGCCGACATGGATAGTGGGGGTATGAAAAGGTCGGAGGACGCGTACTGCCACCCCTCGCGGGCTCGCTGCGCTCGCCATGCTTCTGGTTGGCGTTGATAGTGGGGGTGGCGTGGGGGTGCATTTAACATTGTAAGCACCCATTAGGGTGCTTATACAATTAAAATCTTATAGGGGGGCCAATTGACCTTGAAAGCACCCATTAGTGTGCTTATACAATTTAAAATCTCATCTCATTTCATCGTATGCCATTGTATGCCATATACAATGGTATACAATTTTAAATTGTATAAGATCCCATAAGATGGAAATCGTGGGAGCCGTGATAATACACAAGTACCTTTTGTTCTGTTATTGAGCAGGATGTAATGGAGTCCTACATACCCAGATGTGTGGAATGCTGGCTGATATCAGATGTTTTTTAAATGGCAATCATTTACAAGGCATGGTTTTGCCTTTAGGATGATTGCCCCTTTAAAAAGAGATCTAGGTAATATGGGGTTTATTTTCTAAGATGAGAGTTCTATTGAAGCAGGGATGTTGCTATGGGCATCCAATCAGATTATATCTATTGTCTTCTAGAAGGTGCTACATAAATAAGAAGTAGATTCTGATTGGTTGCCCATAGCAACATCCCATCGTAGAAAATATACACATAAGAATGTAGTATATATATCAATAAGTACAAACTTGCTGCATAAACAACTGATCACAAACCAATGAGGCATATTTTCAAGTAATTATTTGTATCAGATTATTGTATCTAAATAGACAAAAAATACACAACAGAATTGCTAACTTTGAAAACACTGTACAAGTAATCGACAAATAATCACCATGTGCCACTTACGTTTCCATTGATAATATACAGTATAGTGCAATTCCTTGAAAATTAGTAAAAATATCCCATGCATTATACTGTATTAATAAGTCTGTAGGCTGTATATCTGTTGAGTTTTAAACAAAGGGTGACAAGTTATACCACTTTCACACTGCCTAAACGTTTTAAAAACCGGTATTTTGAAACAGTATTTAAAACGGGTCTGAGCCTTCACATTGCAGTAGATTACCGTTTTAAATACTGTTTAAATAACATTCACATCAGTCAACCCGTTTAATCCCCTGAACACGTTTCAAGGCAGAATGCAGGGGACAGCCTATCACAGGTCTGTAGTCTGTTGATTTTACTAAATTTCAGAGCCATTCTCACTGCATAAAAAACGTCTCTGAAACGTGTAGGACTCTGCTTTTTAAACATTTTGAAATACCGGTTATCTTTAACCAGTAATGCCCCTTTCAGACCGCACTAAAAAACAGGTATATTGCCGATTTTTAACCGTTTTGAAACGGTATTCTGTGCGGTCTGAAAGGTGCAGAGTGATTTTACCGTTTAAAAAAAAAACGGTTTTTGGAAACGGTAAAAAAGCAGGGTCCTACCCGTTTCAGACCCGTTTTTTTTTCGGTTTCAAAACGGATCTGAAACGGGATTCCTACCCCCCAACCTCCCCCCTGGGCAGTGCAGGGAGGGGAATAATCGCGCTGGGGGTCCCTACAGTGTATGTTATATCAGTGGCGGGGTCCCTGCAGTTACTAGTTCCCATACACTGCAGGGACCCCGCCACTGATAAAACATACACTGTAGGGACCCCCTGCGCTGCGCTGCCCAGGTAGGATCCGTGCTGCGGGGCCGGAGGACCCCCGGGCAGCCTCTCTCTCCCCTCGCCGCCGCCCCCCCCGTGTCCATACCGTGGGCACGAGGACACCGGACAGCCTCTCTCCCCCTCGCCGCCCGCCCCCCCGTCCATACCGTGCATCCTCTAGCCGGCTCCTGCAGTGAGTGTTTCGGGGGCTCTCATTCTGTCCCGCTCCCCGTGCACTGTGGCCGGTCCGTGCTCTGATCTCCGGGGGAGGGGGGGCGAGAGGCTTGTTGCGGGTCCTCCCGCACAAATGATTAATGTATTGGGGGGGGGGGGAGAGGCTGCCCGCGGGTCCTCCCGCACAAATGATTAATGTATTGGGGGGGGGGGGGGGCGAGAGGCTGCCCAGGTGTCATCCAAATCATCTGTCATCTGTACGGGAGGCTGCCCGGGGGCTGCCCAGCTCCCCCCCCCAGAATTTACCGTTATCAACATCGCTTTCACACTGCAAACCTGCTTTAGACCAGGTATTTAGGTGCTGTGTGAAAGGGGGTAAACTGCTTCTGACCCGTTTTAAAAAAAAACGTTTTAAATACCTGGTCTAAAGCAGGTTTTGCGGTGTGAAAGCAGCATAAATGAACTCTGGTGCTTTCCCACTGCAGCCTTAAATGTTTTAAAATGGAAAAAAAACTGCAATATACCGTTTAACAAGTGCAGTGTGAAAGGGGTATTATATGGTTTCTCATATGTTTTCATATAACATAAAGCAGGCTCTCAATTTGGAATTGAGGGGATTTATCAAGTACTGTAGTTTCCTTTACAAAACACTGCTAAAAGTGTTACATAGGTGAGAAGTAGCAAATAAAGGCCCTTATTCTGGTTGGTGCGGATATGTCCACGTGCGTTCGTTCCGCCGATGTTTTGTGTTTGCGCATGTGCAGAGGCATATCTGCGCATGTGCGAAAGGGACATACGTCCAAATTCCGCATGAATTGTTTACACTACGAACAGGGGGAGGAGAGGGGCGTGAAGGGCTGTTTGGCCTCATTAACATATGCATACGCCCCACGTTTCATGGGCGTTCCCTTGAAAACGCTGGGTGTACGTATGGTAATGCGGCCGTGACGCACGTGTAGGGGGCGGACATATGACATTGCCGGATGTCAGCTGCCCGCCCAGATCCCTGCTTTTGCACGGAGAAATGCCCGAGTGGTCTGAGCTCGCGGGAGCTGCCTGACCACTCGGCCCTGCATTCGATGGTATGCGACCATCGAATGATGGGGGAGGTTCCCAGAGATGGAGGAGGTGTATACATGAGAAATCCACTCGTGCTCCGTGCGGTCAGCGGCTTACCGCATTCGGACGGAGTGAGCGATCCATACGGAAGGCGGGGTTTAGGACGCACGGTCCTGGCCGCATATTCGGCTCCGGCCGCACAGACCAGAATAAGGCCCAAAGTGTTAAATGAGTAAAAAGCACTTTGTCACACTATGTTACAAGAATGATACCCTGAAACAGCCTTGCCAAACCAACCCGGGTGCCCCACGTCCAGATCCCAGGATTTACCTTTTATACTACCTATTCCATTATGCAGATGGGAAATTCAAGGACCCATACTAATTAAAAACACTCAAGGACAGGTGGGAGGGCTTTATTATTTGCCTTATTAAGGCGCCATGTGAAGGAAAGGTTGGTAGATTTATGTATAGCCATTAGGTTTGCCAGCATATGATCCGACCATTACTGTAAGATAATTATAGAATGATGAGGTCTTCTTTATTCCAGACTTGCCCTTCTCAACAACATGAGGTTGACATGGGGAGTGCCACCCCTCCACCACCACCATCAAAAGAATGTGTTGACAAGCATTGGCTGATTTGCATTGACACAGAGAACCAAAGATTGGGGTCAACATAACACCCAGATGCCATATCCCACAGGCAGAATTTTGCAATCCTTGCAATATGGAATTGGGAATTGCTCCATCTTCTGTGTCTAGCAAACAGAGTTATGTGAAAGTACTGTTTTTTTTATTTTGTTTGTCGAATTTGTGTCTAATTATGGGTACACACTACACACTGGGCGATATACTGTACAGTATTGTCTGTACGAGTGGGTCAGCAGGTGTATACAAACAATATGTTTGTGAACAAGGTCGTTCATGCACATCGCATCGGCTGTGCATCAAATTGATGGATTGATTCAAATTCCCATCTGGCTGTGATATAAGGCTGATACATTGAGAGGCCTATTGGTAAGTGTATTTGCTTACCTGGATTGGCTGCCTGTTAGTGCAACAGTCCACTGTCAGATGTGATGTCTGTTCCCAGCCTAAGACTCTTTTTGGATGTCTCTCTTATTATTTTTTTCTATATACTTTAAGCATTGTGAGCATCCAAGCCTGATGACAGGGGATTATCAAAGAGGACAGCTGTTCTGGGCCCCATTGATCTGAGGGGGCCCCAAAGCATGGCTACGGCAGTTATGTACTCAGCCGCTTGGTCAGCCATCTGCTCAGCAGAACATCTGCTAACAACACTGTGTGTTCTGCTGGAAAGAAGGAAAGGTGAGTTCATTCTTCATGCAGCTAGCTGGGGGAAGGCAGACCATTATTGCTGCTGCCCCTAGATCTGCAATGCTGAACCTGGTTAAACAGGAGTGTGTTGATGTCTGGCTGACAGGTCTGCATGTTTTTATATAGGGGTATTCAATATTGATTCCAAGTCGGAATATTGTCCATTTCCAATGGATTGTCCAAAACAGCCACAGATTGTTGAAAATGTCCACGGATTGGACAATCCAGTTTCTACTTTTTAAAATGTTGAATCTGCATATGTAAGTCCCGTCCAAAACCCACAGGGATTGAATACTGATGGACAATATTTGCGAATTCCAGAAATATCAGCCAGAATTGAATACCCCCCACATAGTGTCGGAAACTATAATTTTACAGATCAGGGCATTTCCGTCTCCCATGTGCCAATGTGAGATAGGAATTGAAGATCAATACTGGTACTAAGTGCTGGTTGTGCTAATGTTGTAGTAGAGGGACAGTAGGAGCTGGCAGTATTGAGCGTCTGCAATAGGACCCCCCAGCTATGAGAAGTAATGTGAATGAAATCTAGCGAGTAAAAACTTGAATACCATTCACTAACAGTAACATTTTGAAAATACTACATGTGTTTTTTTGCAGTTCATGCTCTTACATTAGTGGGAAGCTGGAAAAAATGAGTTATCAGGTCGTCTATATTTCTATTTGCATCACACAGTACTATTTGCTACTATATTAGGATCCCCTTCCTTAATTGTAGTTTTTTTTTATTATGACAAATACAAATAAATCCTTATGATGCGTTCACATTGTGAGGACGGAGCGTATGCATGCATGCGCCACCACGTTACCAGCAATGGAGGAGCTGGCAGCCGTGGTGCTATGTGGCAGGGTACGCTATATTGTGACACCACCGCACCATGCTGCTATATGCAACCACAATCTATGAGGAAACATCTGTAGTTAAACTGTTGTACTGAAATGCATTGGTTTTCTGGTGCCTACACCTGGAAATTCTATTTTCCTATATTCCTTGATTCTTTGGGTGGGGATTCAATTGTGGGTGAATACATCTTACTTGTGGTTGACAAATGTGAAATCCTAAAAGCCACAATACAAACTAAATTATGAGGGATTATAGGGCATTATGATGCATGGTAACCATGATGTGAGCACAATGAACTCTGGAATATCAAGTAAGTGTGTATATATGCAGGGCCGGATCAAGGTCTGGAGGGGTCCTGGATAACAAACTTTTAGGGTCCCCTATCAATAAAAGTGAATTTTATTATTATTATTATTATTTATTATCAGTTTCTTATATAGCGCACACATATTCTGTAGCTCTTAATGGTAAAATGGTGGTTATAGAAATAAAATATAATTTATCAATCACCAGTATGATTGTGTGAGTGTGTGGACTAATCATGCGATACAAACTAGGTGTGTGGAGCTGGAGCAGTAACCAGCTGCTGGAAGGCTGATATCTCTGGTTCTGAGAACAATAGAGACAAGCTACTAGTGTCCATCAAAGGGGGAGAGTCCCAGCTTTTGGAATGTACCCTCAGAAAATCTCTAAGTCAGACAGAACCTGAAATATCTGACTGGGAAGAGCAATTAACAGGCTTGGATGGGGACCACTGCTTTGAAGTCAGATATCTCCGGTTCCCAAGTGCCGATTTTAAACATTCTTGTACCCATGGAAAGAGGGGACCCTCAGCTTTCAGCCTAGGACCCTTAGACTCCTGGGGGGGGGGTTATGGGTACTCAGAAACCCCCCCTGCGTGCGCTACTGATCAGCCCAACCTTACACAAAATTCCTCGGCGCTTCATGGAGCAAGAAGCCCCTTTGTGCAAATATGGTCCAATATTACTCACCTGTGTGCAGAGTGGTACGCATCTCTTTAGCTGGACCAGCTCCATCCATGTACTTGGTTTCATCGCTCTCATCACCAGTACATACTTGATTTATCAAATATGATTTTCTGAAAACAGACAAAATTACACACATGCACAAATAGGGAAGAGATTTATGACATTTGTCAATTATTAAATATTGAATGTATTATTTTATTAACAGTTATTTATATAGTGCACATATATTCCACAATGCTGTACAGAGAATATTTGACCAGTGAAGATTACAAACTATTTTCCTCCCCAGATGTACACACAATAGGGTTCATTTTTGCCAGAACCAAATTAACCTACCGTAAGTTTTTTGGATTGTAGGAGGAAACCAGAGAACCCAGAGTAAACCCATGCAAACCCAAGGAAAACACGCAAACTCCACACAGCTAGGAACCTCAGTGCTGGGAGGCAGTAATACTAACCACTATACCAGAGATTTATGAGAGGAGGGGGCTTGTGTCTAGGCTCCATGAACATGTCATCACAATTTTTAAATTTTTTTTAACTTTTACATACAGAGCACAACCCAGCGGTGAACCATGATTGGGAACAGTAACCTGTGCCAAGTGCAACGGTAGCAGAGCGAGGTAACTTCCTGCAGCACAGCGACTAAGCGAGTCATGCGAGGGGACATGGTACACTAATTGAGGATCCATGTGCTAAAAGTTAAAAATTTATACCACAAAAATAAAATAGAAAAACTAATGTGGACCTTTTCATATATGACCATGTTCACGGCGCCATATTCTCTAGTGTCAACCTTTTTCTCATATGGGGGCAGATGTATCATAGCAGCGCTTATCGCGCCGCTATGATACTTCTTGCTTCGCCTCAATAGCGAGGCGAAGCAGGAAGGGACATCGACAAGATGTATTAACATCTTGTCTGCCGAAGCGGGGGAGCGTTAACTCCCCCCTCCGGCGATGCCCCTTTCTGGAGATAGCGCATCAGTTAATACTGATGCGCTATCTCCTGTCCCCAGGCCGGCCACACTGGGCATGCGCGGGATCTCGCTGTTCACGCGAGATCCCCAGCGCAGCCCACAGCTGACAGCAGGGACAGCGATGTCCCTGCTGTTTAGATAGGGCTTCGCCAGCCTGATGCTGGCGAAGCCAACCCCGGCTTCGTGCGGAACGGTCAGCGATGCTGACCGTTCATACATCCGGCCTGCTATCATTTTGATAGCAGCGCCGATATGGACAGGGGCGCATAGCGCCCCTGTCCATTACCGCATCCTGGCGCCGTCATACATGGGGGAGAAGTGGTATCAGTGCACATAACGTGCGCTGATACCCCTTCTCCCCCATAACGACGGATCATACATCTGCCCCATTGATCTTGTGCAAGTTGACATAAACAAAGTAAAATTTTTACTGTCTAGTAGTAGTAGTAGTAGTAGTACGTTTATTTATAAGGCGCCGCAAAGTGTCCGCAGCGCCGTACATAGCAAAAAAAAAAAATTACAAGGTAACGTACAGTATGAATAGGGGTATAGCTGGTAGAACTAAAATCAGCATCAGTTCAGAAGTAGGTGTCAAAATTGTCGAGGAGACTGAATATGAAGTAGAGGAAGGGAAGGGAAGAACAGGACAGGAGCATAGGTGAGGTAAAGAGGTAGGGTGAGTACGTGCGGAAGGAGGACCCTACTCATAAGAGTTAACATACTAAAAATAGGTGGGTGGACGAACGAAAAACAATAGGATAAGTAGGAACGGAGGGGAACAGAGGCAGAATAAGAGGATCAAAAGAGGTTAGGAGGAGGGATAGGCTAGTCGAAAAAAGTGGGTTTTGAGGGAGCGCTTGAAGGAGGTAAGGGAATCAGAAAGCCTGATGGGTGGCGGGAGGTTGTTCCAGTGCAGGGGGGCAGCGCGAGAGAAGTCTTGTACACGGGAGTGGGAGGAGGTGATTAGGTGAGAGGTCAGTCGGCGGTCAGCGATGGAGCGAAGAGGACGGAAGGGAGTGTGGATAGAGATCAGTGAAGAGAGGTAAGGAGCGGTGGAGGAGGAGAGAGCCTTGTAGGTGGTGGTGAGGAGTTTAAAGAGAACTCGGAAAGGAATGAACTATGGGGGTTATTCAAACATGATTACACAGCTGTGAATTCACAGGCTGGGTGACTGGTAGACTGCCAATACATTTGGCTCGCAGCACTCATGCACAAGGCCTTCTTGCGATAAAATCATACTACTGTTTAATCACTGGACGGATGCAAAATTGATTGGCAGAAAGCCAACGTTTATAGGTGTCACCCGTAAAGTTTTGGGAGTGTCAGGGAAAACGTAGGCGTGCCAAGGTGTTGACAGGAAATCGGGTGATGTGGTCTACAGCCCAGATCCGACTGTTTGCAGCGCAGCCACCAAGTAAGTCATGAGCTACGCACAAACTGCACACACCGAAATCATTCAATGGCGAGTGAGTTGCGAATGAGTTACATAGTTACATAGTAGGTAAGGCTGAAAAAAGACTTTCGTCCATCTAGTTCAACCTGGTATAGATATCCATTGCTGATTTTTTTTTAGGTTCTGGTATTTTACAGACAAATTATATTTCTTATTTGTACCCATGGATGTTTTTCTCCAGTAAATGTTTGTCCAACTTTGCCTTGAACGCATTTAATGAGCCAGCCGTTACCACCTCTCTGGGAAGAGAGTTCCAGAGTTTGACTGTTCTGACCGTAAAGAAATTCTTTCTACTAGCTGAATGAAATCTTTTTTCTTCTAATCTATACTCATGCCCTCGCGTCCTAGATTCCTTTCTAGTAGAAAATAGGGTGTGTGACAGTTCCTTATATTGGCCCTTGAAATACTTGTACATGTTGAGCATGTCCCCCCTTAAACGTCTTTTTTCTAATGTAAATAGTCCCAAATTGCTTAATCTCTCCCCGTAGCTTAAATTCTCCATTCCCCTAATAAGCTTTGTTGCTCGCCTTTGGACTTTTTCTAATTCTATGATGTCCTTTTTATAGTGTGGGGCCCAGAACTGTACTCCATACTCTAGGTGAAGTCTCACCAATGCTTTATATAGTGGCATAATTACCCTTGAGTCCCTAGTTTCCATTCCCCTCTTAATACATGCCAGAATTTTGTTGGCCTTTTTTGTAGCTACATTAAAATGGGCACTACATCCTAGATTGCTGTCTATTTGGACTCCTAGATCCTTTTCAAGTATGGAATTACCCAGTTCCTCTCCGCTAAGGTTGTAACTTGCACACTGGTTGTGTCTCCCAAGGTGCATAACCTTACATTTATCTACATTGAACCTCATCTTCCATTTTTTTGCCCACTCATCTAGAATTGCAAGATCATTTTAAAGCATGGTGACATCTTCTGGTGATTTGATGACTTTGCTAAGTTTTGTATTGTCCGCAAAGATGGATACGTTGCTAAGTAACCCCATCACAATATCGTTAATAGAAATGTTAAACAAAATGGGCCCCAAAACCGAACCCTGGGGCACTCCACTTAGTACCGGTATCATATCTGATACGGCACCATTCACAACCACTCTTTGTTCTCTATTACATTGCCAATTCCCTACCCATCTGCAGGTATTCCCTACCCAATCTGCAGAATTGGCAGCGAATCTCCATCCAGCTGCTTTTCACAAGGTGTACTAAGCAATTTTCAGTCTTGAGCAGAGCAGGATTTCACTCAGAATGGGCAGCGGCTATCTAATCGCAGGGTGATCACTGGGCGCTGCTAAATTGTGCCACAGGAATCAGGTCTGAATAACCCCGCATACCCTTATGGTGTGTACACACTGTCGATTAGGCTTGCTATTCGATCCCAATGTCATCAGATCACATTGGGATCGAATCGCACAGCAAGCCACCCAACATGCATGCAATTTGGATGATATAGTGCAGATCTGTCATTGCTGCCCTGTTTATCTGGGTTTCAATTTGTGCTGCCACGAAAGCACGCATCGGGATCGCATTGGGATCGCAAGGTATAAAACCTGTGCGATCTGCATACGATTTTGACTATATAGTCAAAATCTCATGCTTATTGTACCCGTGTGTACACACCAATACTTCTCTATGTAATACGACTGGCAACATCATAACACACATATGTATAAATGTATAAATGTATAAAATATTAGTGAAATCATTTCCGAACGCTAAGCTTGCAGTTTATTGCTGTATCGGTATATGTATCTAAGAGGTTTTAGCAGAAGTTATTAAGTAACTGACACTGCAGAAGTAAGACACAGTCTGGCTCTGGTGTGGTCTTAAGGTAATGTGCTGGTGGGCTAAGTTAAGGCTTTTAATTCGTGAAAATCTCAGCTTTACAAGGAAAGAATTCTTTTGCTGTCAGTAACTAAGTACCTTTAATTTCTATATCCAACAGTGATGGATTGTTCTAATCTTTCCTTTAATAGGACAAGTCAGAGTCAGAAGTGGTAGTGGGCGTGTCTAAGAGTTGTGCTAATACTCTAACCACCAGCAATCTGTGAGGTACATGTACAGTGCATTATTAAAGTGAGTCATATGAATCTTCATGTAGATACTTCTCCATGCTAGCATTAAGTAGCACATGCTGTATGACTAACACAAAGGCCTATGCCAGTCCTGGCAATGTGAAATGGTGTAGCTGTGTGATTCCTGTGACTAAAGGCCCCCATACACTAGGCTATTCACCAGCAATTTGGGCTCTTTTCCTGCGATTGCGGTGATCAATTGCAGGAAAAGAGTCCAAATTGCAGTTGAATGACAGCAGGTCCGATGTGTCGCACGGCCCCATGCGCATCGCACCATAGTCTGAGACGTACTGGCTGCGCAGGCAATCTCTTGTATTGGTTCTGAGCCAGGCAGGCTTGGCTGGGATCACATGTCATTTTTCTTATGCAATCCTACCGCCCGGGAATATTCCGGGTGGCTCAAGGGCAGAAGGCCTGATTCAGAGATGCATGCAAACCCCGATTTCTTTGCAGTTGAGCCATTATTGGTGTTCTGCTTATGCATAAGTCACACTGTGCATCTGCTGTGATGTGAGGGGCAGTTTAGGAAAGGTGAGAGTGAATGATGGCTGTATTGTCTCTGGCATCTTACATATATTTACTCATTGCCACATAAAGTGAATATTTGGTGAAAAGAATATAAAATGTTTACTATGGAGAAAAGAATTGTTAATGTTTAGCCCATTTTGTGCATCCCCACATTTTGCATCTCTTTATGCCTCAGTAGGCTAAATGGTGGAGGGGAGATGTGTGTAATAATAAGCAAAGCAGCGCTTTTTGCAGGTTAAATTAGTGTTTCCCCTCCCTCTGCATATGTAATGAGCTCATTACATATGCACAGGGCGGGGACCCACTCATTAATTATGCACTGTGCTGGGTCCCCGCTCATTAGATATGTACAGGGCGGGACCATCTCACTGCTGTATGGGTCGCCTGTCAGTTCAGCCAGCGGCACCCACCACAGACCCTGCTGGCACCGCTCCCCCAAGCCGCCGTGGGGTCTGCCACATATGTAGCTACACCACTGGTAAGTGGTGAATATTGAATATCAAAGGGCAGGTCTTGTATGATGTGCACAACATCGAACATGTCTGTTGATAGCAATGAATAGTTCCGTTTTAAAATCTATATTTGTTATCTGCGGGAAAAACAGATCAAGTCTCCCACTTGGTTGGGAGATGTGATCCCACTGAAAAGGAGACATAGATAAATTGTGCATTCGTGTGGTTGTGGCTGCTTGAAATGAACACAAATACCGTAATTTTTTACCCATGCTTTTCATACACAACTGAGTATTTTGTGCAGCATTTCTGAAAACAAACATATTATGTTGTTTTCCTTCCTTCCTGCATTTTCTAGGAGTGCCCCATAAACATGTAGATAACAAATTATAATGCCTGACAAAAAAGTTTCTAGGACAGCAAATCGAATATTGCACAAAGCGTGTGTACAACTGACACTAGTCAGTCCAAATGTTGTTGATATACTTTCTCTATTCTTTCCTTTTTGAAATATTACAAAATTCAATAATCACTTAATTACAATTACATGAGGGATCATGTCTCCCAGGGTATCAACTGTTACCGCTCTATATGCACTATCTATAGGTAAATCTAACAAAAGTACGAAAATATAACCTTAAACATTATAGGACTGTGAAAAAGGAAATAATACATATATGACACAATAGCAAATAACCAGTGGTGGCTCAAGGGGTGGGGCTTCAGCACAGTCCAAAGTCCAAATAGGAGAGCCACACCTACTGCTGCCAACTGTCATCCCAAACTGACTCACTTGCATTAGGTGTCTCTACCCTAATTGACCTTTGGACTTGACTGCAGCCCCTCCACTGAAGCCGCCACTGCCATAACCTAACTAAAGAGAAAAGTAAAGATAGGACTATTAGATGCATAGTTATGCATCTAATAGTCCTATCTTTACTTTTCTCTTTAGTCATCTGGCTATCAAAATGAGCGTGGCAGGGCCGGCTCTACCGTTATTGATTATTTATAAACCTGCCAGCATTGGCAGTAAACTGCATTTGTGTTTGTGACCTCTGGACTCAGCCAAGGGATATATTGTCCATATTTTGCCATTCACCTGATTACTCACTCGACATTGGAACAATCTACATGGAGTCCATCTTTTTCATTCACCTGGATGTTGAGGCTGTATTTCTAGAGAGGATCTATGCTCCATTGGATCGGCAACCAGTGTGTCTTTATCAAGTATGAACTGGACTCCTTTACCAAGGGATTCCATTAGTCCATTGGTGCTATTCAGTGCATGTTCATATGGATTTACCTATGTGGCTACCCTGAGGATCCATTTATCTTTTTTATTTTTCAATTTTAATTGTATTTAATTAGTTGTATTAAAAGTCACGTTTACAAATTCACTTGTATAAATTATTTCTGCTTATTCCCTATTGTTCTGACTCTGTCATTAGGCAGCTTTAAGCTAGGCCTATGAGTCTGACTCCCAAAATCAAGGATGACTCTGAGAGAGGCTTTCTTGTTGAATTTAGGTTAGGTTTCGGCACTGGTTATGGTAGTGTAAGGCTGTAGGGGGCACTAAGAAGGGGGCTTGGGTTAAGTTAAGGAAAGTGATTGCCAGTCTGATGCCATTTGGGAAGGGAAGGGGTGCCATAAGGTGCCCTTTTTTTTTTAAATGGAGGCTTCTTGCCACCATAGAGGGGAAGGGGCCTAGGACTTCTGTGGTTACATGGAGATTTCCTGGCCTCTGTGACAGCTGATTTGTATGTTACCGTAGGTGTTGGTAGATCTCAGGAACCGATTTGGCCACCCCTAATATAACCATCAGAAGATCTGTGAATACAGAGCAGCTGTTATTTATCTAGAGTGTTAGGGGTACATTTAATAAGTTCTATTGAAGATGGAATGTTGCCCATAGCAACCAATCCGATTAGATTATCTTGTAGAAGGTGCTACCTAAATAAGAAATATAATCTGATTGGTTGCTATGGGCAAAATCCCATCTTCAATAGAATTCACATCTTACTAAATGTACCCCCTATTGTTCTGTAAATGTTTTTTTTTTTGCAAGTTAGATATTATAGTGTTGTAGTAGTATTATCCTTCAGGACAGCACTTTATTTTAGATAACTTTTTCAATATTCTCTATTGCCTATGTTCCAGTCTATTTTTTAGGTCCTACCAATTCCCAGTATACTAATAAAGAATGAAAATAATGATAAAAGTAGCCAAGGTAAAAAAGGAACAACAACAAAAACTACATATAATAACAATATAGGATATGTACATCAATTCTAATTAATAATGTTACCAATTTCAAATGCCTTTTTAATTTTGTGGTCCATTTTCCAGGTCTTCAGACTGGTGATTATTGACATTTTTTAATATACTGTGTGTGCTATGTATTATAAGCCATTAGCTAGTCTATTCCATAATGCGTTTTTTGAAATGTTGTTCATAATTAATAACAATTCAGTAAAAATTTGACAGCTTATTGATAATACTACACTGTACATAAATGCAGTGCAGGCGTGGTTTGAGTATTAGTAATGCCTAAGGATCACTTGCATGCAATCAATGACACTCTTTCTACTTTATTACAGTACACAAATGTTCAATAGATAGATAGTCAGTAAATAATATAACAAAAGAAAATGATGGTTTTAGTACATTTTCTTGATAATGTAAACAAGGTTTGACATATTGCCTTGCAGGTTAATATACTGAAAAATAGCCATTAATCATATTTGTTATTTTCAAAGCAATATTTCACTTCCTTCTGGATCATATTTACATTATGTGAGCCTAAAAGCACACAAGCTGCACCCCGTTCCCAAGCCACACCTCTTTTACGCAGAAGGTTCTCTAGCTAAATATACACTTTTACAGAGCAAGTTATTATTTACTTTGTTTAATTTTTCATGTTCAATCACATTTTCAAGCGCTCTGATCATACCTTAATGTTCCCAACAATATGTAGCTTTTAGTTAGTAATTTTCGTGTGTAAACAGTCTAAGGGGGGTTATGCAATCTGGGATCACGGCTGTCGATCCCCGCCGACAGCAGTGATCATGGCCCGTTTGCGGTCAGATTGACCGCATAACGACAGACGGGATTAATTGTCCCGCCTGCCGATGGGCGCAAAGGGGGCGTGGCCGCAAAAACAGCTGCAATGATTTAACTGAATGTAAAATCTCAATTTCTGTAGGTAAGTCTCATTTTCTCATAATAAAAGTAACTGAAGAAGCTGACATTTTTTTAACTGCATTGAAATTCATACAAATTGAACAATCGAATAACCAGGTACAAATGACTAGCATATTTTTATGTTATTTTATTACAGGTCACGTCCCCTTTATCCAAAATTATGATTTCTGGAATACTCCCAACATTTTTAGTGTGACTGAGATAGTGACAAGTTTGCTTTGTTGTGGTTCAGCGGACACAAACTTCTTTTACTGCACAAAATGATAAAAAATATTGTAGCAAATAACCTTCAGTTTATGTGTATTAAATAAATTTATATGAAAAATATTAGAATTTCCACATTAGATGCCTCCCATCTCCAAGAAACCTAGGCGCAGATTCTCTGTCAGAGGATGGCCTTCAACATATGCAATTAAGCATTATGGGATATGCCCTTCACATTCTCATTACATAGCCATTGGACAAAGTATCATTTGCATAGCCCCTTCCCAGACTCCGCCAGGGAAGTCCCCGCACATATCCAATATATTGTTTATACTGTGGATCTCAAGCACATCGATGCCTCTGTGCTATAACACTCTGTAACATATGCTCCCAACCAGTTGTTAGGGATTTTCAAACATGCAAAGTACTGTAGCAAAAAATTGCTGAACTCTTTGAACATAGGCATTGCATGCACCAGAATCAGACCATTTAGCTGTTAATCTTCATTTAAAATTAAAGAATTGCTGCAAACTTTAAAATGTAGAATTCATTTGTTAAACTAGTTTTAATATTGCAATGTGGTACAGGTCGGGTATCCCGTATCCGGGCATCCCGTATCCGAATTATTCCAAACCCCCCCCCCCCCCCAACCCTCTTTTAATACTTACCAAGTCCTCCGGCGTCCACGGCAGGCCTTCAGCATCCTCTCCGGCGTCTCCAGCGGTCCCAGGAGTGCTTTGTGCGAGTGCGCGCGCCGGTGACGTCACCGGCGCGCCTGGGAACTTGCGCAAAGCACTCCTGGGACCGCTGGAGACGCTGGAGACGGTGCTGGTGGCCTGCTGTGGACGCCGGAGGACTTCATGGATGCCGAGGGACCATCGGGGACCAACCAGGGGCAGGTAAGTATTGCTAAAAAAAAATTATTCCAAAAAACGGAATATTCCCTTATCCGGAATGCTCGTGGTCCCGAGCATTTCGGATAAGGGATACTCAACCTGTATATTCAAGCTTTTCTACTAATAATTAATTTCATGTATTATTGTTGTTATTATTATTCATGGTAATGGTTAGCATTACCGCCACACAGCACTGAGGTCATGGGTTTGATTCCCGCTATGGCCCTAACTGTGTGGAGTTTGTATATTCTCCCCGTGCTTTTTTGGGTCTCCTCTGGGTATTTCGGTTTCCACCCACAATCTAAAAATATACTGGTAGGTTAATTGGCTCTCAACAAATTAACTCTAGAATGTCTGTGTGTGCATGTACATGTGGTAGGGAATATAGATTGTAAGCTCCACTGGGCAGGGACTGAATGATCTCTATAAAATGTTGCAGAATATGTATGTGCCATATAAATAACTAGTAATAATAATAATAATAATAATACCATTGGAAGATCATTTTGATTTAGAAAAGGAGAGTATCATATGGCATTTTCCCCCTTTTAATCTGTTTTTAATGTGTGAACCAAGCTAATATGTGAGCTCTTAGCCCTCTATTTACATAATGAGTCACCAATACACTGTGTATTAAATATAGCATTTGCCATGCTTTGGATAAGAAAAAAAGGGATTGGATTGTTTGAGCTCTGTATTCATTAACTGCAGTGTGGGCTTCAAGCATTAGTTTAGCATGTGTTTGCTTTAATCTCTTTGAGATAAAAATGGAATAAAGGCTAATTTGTACTTCCTGTTGTCTATAGCATGTACGCACAATTTTATTTTTGATAGGCTGAGGACAGGCTGCAGGAGATGCAAAGCCTCATTTAGCTGCGATCAGCTGGATACTGCGCTGCACAGACCACACAGCACGAAGACTGAAGGACTGAATCACTTTCTGCAGCAGATATGACCTAACCTTTAGTGCTCTACAGCCTGTGATGAAAGAGTTACTGTGTCGCGTATAAGCCGTCCACCTAAAATAATCCGCAGTCTATTCACAGTGATGCTAATCAAAACACACATTATGTTCAGACAAAACAATTAAATCAGCTGTACACGCCAGCTCAGTTTTTCTTTTTATTACATGAAGCTTTTCAACATTTTCTGTATTTTAGCAGTTTCAAAATATTTCCAGTCTGTGCCAATAGCTCCATTCATTTGTCATGTTAGATGAGAGCATGTTAATAAGTGACAGTGGAAGACAATATGGAGATGTGTATCTAACAGAATTAGCTATTACATTTGGGGTGGCATACTCATATGTGTTAAAATGTATAAACATACATATTATATATAGATATACAGTATATAAGATTACTTTATGATGCATGAAATATGCTTAACCTGGTTCCCAGCCAGCAGGGGGACTATATTTCCAGAAATATCATTTACCATTATTACAAAAGCTTTTTTGTTCTTTTCTATCTACAAAAGCCATGTTTCATGTCACATATCTGCTGAGTAATGCTATGCTTACCACTTGTGAATCTCATACCTTGTACTGTAGTAATACCACTTTCACACTGCCTAAATGTTTTAAAAACCGGTATTATGAAACGGTATTTAAAATGGGTCTGAGCCTTCACACTGCAGTAGATTACTGTTTTAAATACCATTCACATCAGCCAACCCGTTTAATCCCCTGAACATGTTTCAAGGCAGAATGCAGGGGACAGCCTATCACAGGTCTGTAATCTGTGGTTTTTACTAAATACCGTTTCAGAGCCATTCTCACTGCATAAAAAAACGGCTCTGAAACGTGTAGGACTTTTTAAACATTTTGAAATACTGGTTATCTTTAACCGGTAAATTAACTCTTTTGGCACTTTCCCACTGCAGCCTTAAACGTTTTAAAATGGAAAAAAAAACAGCATTATACCATTTAACAAATGCGGCGTGGAAGGGGTATAAGAGGCTGCTATACTGGAAAGGTTATTATCTGCAAAGGAGCTTCCTGTCATTTGCATAAATAAAAATGAATACATGTGTTGCCTTCAAGGAATGTGAGGTCCTCATTTTATTCATGAATATCCTTGAACATCCACAGATTTTTTTTTTTTTTATTATTTTGGAATTATTCCTCAGAATGTGTTTGACATAGTATGTGGGCACTAATACAAACAGGCAACAATTACACACCTGCACTCTACACCTATTTCATGGGTGCCACCTAGGGCTTAAAATGGTCCTGGAGAGGTGGTGGAACTAATTTCCCATGCCAATGTCTGTCTGTCCCAATTAATTTCCCATGCCAATGTCTGTGTGCCCCCATTAGGTGAGCCCAGGTTTTTGGCAATCCCCTGCAAACTATAAATATGTGAAACCACATTCCCCCTCACTTTAATCCCTAGTGCCACCCATCTCAGGAACTATCCCATTCTTCTTCATTGTGCACAATGAATGGAGGCAACACTCCTCAGTTAGATATTTGGCGTTAGTCTAATGCCACATTCCCAGTATACAGTATAACTGACAATGACGACCCACTGTTGTCAATTTTAAAAATATTCTGACTGCTGCTTCTTTATGTCAGTACACAACGCTTAGGCTGGGGGTTCTGTGGGGAACATAAAAGCACTGAATGAGTACATTCAAGGGAAAATAATGTGCTTTAGGCACCCCCTAGGAACCCTAGCGGTAGGGCAGGCCTGAGTCTGTTGATACATAAAGGATTATTTTGAACTATTGAGCTATATATTATTAGTATCAATATAGCCTAATATCTATTATATTTTTAATACAGATACTATGGAAAATATTGTGGTGAATTCTTATGGCAAACTCTTTCACCCTAGCTGTAGCAACTCTGACCATATTTGTCTACCTTCTTGGAATGGTCGGAAGGCTCCAGAAAATTAATTGGCGTTCCTGGCTTTCCAGAAAGGTGGGCAAGTCCCCCGCATCACTGTGGACTCCAGCTCCCCCCCACCCCCAATACTTCACCTTCCTTGATGCACACTTATGAGCACAAATGGGTGGACCAAATAGAACCTGATGATGCAATTTTCATTGAATTGCATCATTGTAGCCTTGCCCTGAATAGCAGAAGTGCGGAGCAGAGCCATGATGATGCAATTGTGTGACCATGCTCCCTGGCCGACCAATCTCCCCACTGGGCACACCCCCTATATGCCAATCAGGCTGTCCCTCCTGGAGGAGGGGACATCAAACTCGGCATGTATGGTTTTACTGATATTTGCAATATAGAACTTTTGCCTGGTCTAGAGGAAAAGCATAGACAAAAGCAGTGTTAGAAGGGTATCCCTAGACCTGCTCACTAACTCTATTACCCCAGCCTGGGGTCCACAAATACGTGCAGTGCTAGGCTTCACCTGTACCCGTTCTGGCGATAAGGGCGAATTAGGTCTGCCCAGACTCCATTACAGGCAGGTCTTATGTTGGGACAACGTATTCGTGGAAGCAGACCGGGAGCAAGAGGAATTCTAACTACTCCCTGAATGGGGAGGCCCGGGGACCCCTCATGGGACGCTATCAGTGATGACGTACTGAGGTGGTGTTGCGTAAAAAGTGATAACTGCAACAATGCAGAGACGGTGGTATATAATAACTGACAAATGGCAACAATGCACAAAAGATGGTACACTAATAAAGATAGTTGCAACAATGTAAATACGGTGGTAAATAAATAACTGACAAATGGCAACAATGCACAAACGATGGTACAAAAGAATCAAACAACCTCTTCCCCCAATTCCCTATACTGCACGGGGCAAGCCCCAAATGCAGATACCCGCAAGGATACAGGAGTGACTGAAGGCAAGAGCACGGCAGGAAAAACACAGGCACTTAGCTGAAGCAGGAACTGGAACTCCGGCACAAAACAGGTTAAGGCAGTGCAGAACCAGAAACACCACTAGGCTGCTTGGTGCAGGATCATAGAGGCTATAACCAGCAGACGACAGCTATTTATTCAAATCTCGCGCCCCCGGCGGCTGCTGACGTCAGCCGCACTGGGGGACGCTCGCCAGGCAGAAGTTCGGGGACGTTGCTGAGCAACGCCCCGACGCGCGGCAGGAGGAAGTGAAAGGCTGGAAGCTCGGGACGTTGCTCGGCAACAACCCAGACGCTCCTCCGGCGCACTGCACTTGCCGCCCGTCCTGGACCTGTCAGCCGCAGGAAAGGATCCGGGACAGCGGCTTCTAATAGGCAGGGGATTTACAGTATCCTGGAAGCCCCCTTCCCTGACCTGGATAGCGACTCCACAAACACCATAATAGCAGTAGTATTTCCTATGTTTTTATTAGTGCTGCGGTCACAACATGGTTGTAAGTAGAGATGTGCAGGTCTGGATTTACTTGTTAAATTAGCTCAAGTTTGGATTTTTCTTATTGTGACAGCGAGATAGCCAATAAGATCCCACCTTGAGATCCGTGTAATTTGAGTAAATTCGAACCAACACATCTCTAGTAATAAGTGATAGAACATAAACAGCTTCTCTTACCAAGTCTACTATGTGTGTGAGTCTGAGCTCTTAATCAGCTCACAAGACCAATAATACCTGGAAGCAGCTGCCAGCAAGGAGAGACTGGTGTCTGAACATGAGGAGGGAGAATGTGTGCTCCTACAGGTTAACTTATGTATGTATATGAATGTAAAACAGTTTTTACCAAACTTGGTCTTCATGGAACCAAAATAATTTATGCTTTGGAGATCAGTATCTTCAGTATTTTCATTATCTCAATTGAAATATTTATCACCACCTTTTAATGTACCAGCCTGCAAAGAATAGGCGTGCATTCTAAGAGATCTGGGAAACTTAGGCTGGTAGGGGTCCCTGAGTTCTGAATTAAAGAAAAACTGCAATAGACCATGTACACTCTTACTTACGAATACTGTTTTACATCCAGTGTGCAAGTAAATGTCCATGGCGGTTTTTTGCCTTTCCCCCAGACTACTGTGCAGGGAAGTAAAGGACTTTGATTGCAAAATGGTGCCCATATTTTGAAAAAAATAGAACATTCATACCAGCCAGCTTGATGCTTCTGTAGCGCCATCTATGGCTTACTCTGATCACTGCTCCTCTATATCACATATCAGTATCGTCCAATTAGTTACCATCTGCCATGTTGTACACCTTACACACTGAACCCTCAGCACACACCTGGGATACTGAACATTGGTCAGAGCCAGGGCTTCAAATATACAGAATCCTTTAATACTGCTGTCATCACTGCTAACTCAGTACGCTTTGTGATAATGTTGTCTCCAAATGCTCCTGAGCCAGCCATGCAGCTGCCTTTTTAGGCATGACCCAGGTCTTCAATGATCTGGGTCTGCCTGTTACACTGCACCTAACCTGGGTTGGGCCCAGAAATGGTCCTGGACAGGTCTGGTTTGCAAACCCAGGTCGACCCTTTCCAACTGAGTTGGGAATCAGGTCACACTGGCTTGACCCAACTCTGTGTGAAACAGGTATAACAGGCTGTCTTACAAAAATTACAGTTAGGGGCCAATTGTTTGGTAGTTTATCCCTCTCCACTTTATCACTCTCCAAGACTTCATACATTTGTTCCTATATCAGAATTAATTACATCCACTGCACTTTGTTTGAGGCAGACTATAGCTTAACCCCTTGAGTGGTGGGTTTTGCTGGGGCAGGACAAACCTACCAGGGCAGGTTTGTCCTGCCCCAGCAAAACCCACCACAGATCATAGGAGGCCGCCCCCCCCCCCCCACCTCCGCTCCGTCGTTAGTACGCCAGAATTCCCCTGCCACCGCTGCCCCAGCCACTTGTCAGTCCTGGAAATTTTTCGGCACAGCCTGCTGTATGTGTTTCCATACATTAAAGTTTTTTTGTAAAGATAAATTAAAAAAGTTGTGGGTGCATTGTAATTTTGAACAATTTTAAAAATGATCGTATGTTTTTGAATATTGAATATTTTATATATAGATGTATTTGGTTTATATCATTAAATGTTGTGTTGTCCTCAGGTACTTGACTATATAGCAATGTCCTTGTTAGCTATAAACAAGGGTTACGCAAAAGCTTGCAGATGTGATCATCTAATTCCACCCACACTTCCTAGTATCTTTCTCACAGGTGCCTGGTCAGACCTGTCAGGTGGGTCGCTTTGCATGTGCTTTGGGAGACGACGGACTTACAAGGCATGGCTGAATGCACAAAGTGGAATAGGGGTTAGCTTGAACTGCAGGTGTGAGCAATCAGAACAGGCCATTGCTAATCCATCAGATATAGGAGCACTCTCAGCTGGAGCAGACACAGATACAGAATACCAAGACATTGCCAAACCTGGCTAGACAACGTATTCAGCTCTGTAAATCGGAAATAACTCCTCTTATTGTCTTTTGCATGAGGTCAATTCACAACTTCCAAAAATATACATTCTTGCAGCAATGAATGAATGAATGTAGAAAGATCTGCAAATAGTGTAGTTATATTTAGCATTACATAACAAATACCAGTTTTAAAGGGAACATTTAAAGGCATGTCATTCTAAAAGAAAATGTTTTGTTCCAAAGAACTGTAGAAATAAAAGTAATCTCTTTGCCAAGAGAAGCATTAGAAGTTAAGCACTGATAACAATGTTTAATAAATGTAGTTACCAATTAGAAATTCAAATAAGCATTTTTTTAGTGTAACATTATATCAAAAATGTATTCAATTACATAAAATAAACATGTAAAGTGCATAAGATATATTTAATACAACTTAAATTATCAGTGCTTTTACTGCATATCTATCTATCTATCTATCTATCTATCTATCTATATATATATATATATATATATATATATCTATATATATATATATATATAGATATATATATATATATATATATATATATATATATATATATATATCTATAGATATATATATAGAGAGAGAGATATATCTATATATCTATATCTATAGATATATAGATATGGGCCCTTATTCAGATCTGATCGCAGTACAAATTTGTTCTCAAAATTGAGAAAACCATGTGCACTGCAGGTGGGGCAGATGTAACATGTGCAGAGAGAGTTAGATTTGTGTGAGTTATTTTGTTTATGTGCAGGGTAAATACTGGCTGTTTTATTTTTACACTGCAATTTCAATTTTAGTTTTAACACACCACACCCAAATTTAACTCCCTATGCACATGTTACATCTGCCCCACCTGCAGTACACATGGTTTTGCCCATTTTGAGAACGAGTTTATACTGAGATCAGATCTGAATAAGGGCCATAGGGTATATAAGTGTGCATACATTTTCACCAATTGTCTTACATGACACATACAATTTAGAATAAAACAATGGTTTTATTGGTTTTATTAGAGTACAAATTAAATACAGTTGTTTTCTTGAAGTTCATAAGCAATTCTTCAAAGTGATAACATCCATGTTCATATGTACCATGTGAACAAGAGATACAAACACAAGAACTTCTAAAAGTTGTCTTCATGGTCCCATATTTGGGGTCTCAACGATAAATAAAAGTTGCCCCAAAAATCAATCTCTGGGTAAGTGATAGAATCTCCAAAATCAGTCGTAATTGTGTATTAATTTCACATCAAATTCTCTGATGAAGGGTGTGTCCACTAACAGTGTATATCCAGCATCAGAAGCAGACCGTGTAACCCTTCTGATGCTGGATATACACCATATACTGTACATAGGCAGGCACTGTGGTAAAATCAATGTTTGTGGTAAAGCCAACTCTGGTAAAGCCAACATTTCCAACTGCCAACTGTGGTAAAGCCAATGTTTCGGGCAGCAAAGACATGTCTTGATAAAGGGCTTTGCCGCCCGAAACATTGACTTTACCACAGTGTGGTCTATTTAATTGAACTTATATTGCATTGTTAAGCCTCAGGAGTGTCTGCCTAAAAGCCACTATGTCCATTTGCACCCAGGAAAGGATGGCACCCGAGCAGTTGCATGCCGTATTGTGAGTGCCAAAGAAATATGGGACAAATCCATCTGTTCACCAGCCCCTCTCCAAACCACTTATATTGAGGCATCCGATGAAGGATGATATTGTACAAAATTAACAGGATCTGGGAATATGCCCCTATGCAGAAGGGGCTTAAGCAAACTATAAAGGTAGGGCACACAATATTAAGCAATGACTACCCAACTCGGCATGCCCTCCTCCCCCCCCCCCCCCATTGCCTTTACATCTCGAGAAGACATGTGCGCTATATACAGTTTATACATGTGTTGGATATATGTGCTAAATCCATAGCAGATTGAAACATCTTCAAAAATAAACGAAGCAGCCCAGGATACATTGTACGAGCAGTAACACAGTGTAGCCACAAATTGTGCTAGGTCCTGTAACATCCATCCTGGCACAGGGGCACACATCATATTGTCCTTTCACCAATGCAACACAAATAAAGAAGCATTTCTCAGGTCTTGTCATTGCTTATATGCCTGTTGTTTATATTGCAGGGTGGGTATGTCTGCTCCATATTTGTATTGTGAGAGGCAATCCAAACACATTAGCAGATCATCAACGTCTAATGCTTTGAGTCAATGAATATTTAGAGATATTATTAATTTACTTCCTTTAATGTTCTTCATATGAACTTTCATAAATAAACATACGCAATGGACAAAAGACAAAATGTCACTCATTAAGCTTGATCTCCCTATGCGGTTGTTTTCTGTAGATGACCGTGTCTTAACCTGACTAGTTATGAGGTCACATTTCCGTGCAGTTCAATAGGATTCACCTTTCAATTCAGCAAGAGACTTAACTCTGAGCAGCATATGTTTTTTGGTAAACATACATTCCATTTTTGTTTTTACAGATAACTCAAAGAGAAATATATACAGAAAGAAGGATGGGAGGGGATATTTTTAGTGCATTGTTAGGATTTTTGTTAGAAGTGGTTTTAAAGTTGTATTCATGTACAGCATATTTGAAAAATGGGAATAAGTAAACACAGACAGTATTCCCTGACTGCACCTGAGATTTACTCTCAAGTCTAGTGCATGATACAGACAAGTCTACACCCCTAGGAAACACAGAACACAATGAATCCATGTTTGCTTTTTAAAGACTTGCTGTGTAGGCAATGCCAAGAGACATGAAATGGTGCTGCGCATATACAGAAGATGCTATACGTTTATAATACCATGCACTTTGTGTACAGAACAAAATGATACCCACAGGAAAAATGATTTAAAAAACTCTTTATGGTCAAAGCTCAGATTACAATATTATAATATTGGGCCTGGTTTACTCTCAGAGGCAAATTGTTTCTCAAATAGACAAAACCATGTGCCCTGCAGCAGGGCAGAGAGAATTAGATTTGGGTGCGGTTTTACTTCAAAGTGAAATCTATATTGCAGTGTCAAAATAAAGCAGTCAGTATTTTCCCTGCACAGAAACAAAACAACTCACCCAAATCTAATTCTCTCTGCACATGTTACGTCTGCCCCTCCCCCCCTGCAGTGCATATGGATTTGTCCATTTGAGAAGGAATTTGCCTCTGAGAGTGAACCAGAATAAGGCCATTTATGATGATCTGGAATTTGCAAGATTATGTTTATTAGGATTTTGTTTGTGTGTGTGTATGTTTATGTTTTCTTATACACTAGGTTCACTCACAAAAGCAAATTCTCTATCTAATGGACAAAACCATGTGCACTGAGGAATGGGGGGGGGGGCAGATGTTACATGTGCAGAGAGAATATTTGTGACATTACAGAGAAGGATTTTACATAGATAATACAGTGATTTTTCCATGTACACAGATGATAATGTGCCACTGGAGTGTAGATAGAACAGTTACCACTAGGGTAGGCTACACTTACCTGAAAGAAGTCTGCAGATTCTACCCAGGACTCCTCTCTGATATGAATGCCTGTAGAATGCCATTGGCTACAATGAATCAAGGCATGACGTTTATAAGCAATTATTCAAAGTGGTAATATCCATGTTCGTATGTGCCATGTGAAGAAAAGAAATGAGCCCAACAACTTCTAAAAGTTGTCTTCATGGTCCCATATTTGGGGTTCCAACAATAAAGTTGTCCCAAAATTCAATCTCTGGGTAATTGATAGAATCTCCAAAATGAGTCGTAATTGTGTATTAATTTCACATCAAATTCAGATGAAGGGTTTGTCCACTAACAGTTCCCTCAGTGTATATCCAGCATCAGAAGCAGACCGTGCAACCCTTCTGATGCTGGATATACAACATATAATGTACATAGTTTTTTTGTGCGGCACCCAAAAAAAACTGCATAAGCCAGAAAGCCCAGAGCAGCACACCAGTGAAAAAAAAACTATAGTGTTAACCCTTTAAATGCCAACATCTCTGTGTGAGATGTTCAAAATATCCGCTAAACGTTTCAGTGTCGCTCACATTTGTTATATAAATTCAAATAATAAATTGTGTAAAAAAAGATTCAATTTCCTGTATAAGGTAAATATTACAGGTCATTATGAATAAAACTATTTGCTTGTCAAATTTTACATCTATTTTCAAATTCACTTGGCACTCAAAGGGTTAATAAATATTAGCGTTAGGAAGCCAAAGCTATATATATAGAATGTGAAGTGGGGAAACAGTAGTTCTCACATACATACAGAGAAATGAACACAGAGTGCGTTATAGAGACATAAACACTAATGTGGAAGTAGGCAGAGAGTCAGAGTGACATAGCTTGCGACAAACATAAAGGGATAATGTAATTACATGGGAATGAGAACACAAGCTACTTAAGCTGAACTTTGCCTAAATGTATTTATGTTCATATGTAGTTTAATGGTTAATTGCTACATGCTATCTCTAAACTGTGTGTTATTGTGCATGACTCATCTGTCTAAACAAAATTACATGCCTGAGTAAATATTATTCACCAATCTTAAAGGTCAGACTGTTTAGATTCCAGGTGCAGGACTTGTTTACATGCCTCTATAAAGATATGTCTTTCTCTGTGTTATAGGAGCATCACAGTGCTGTTTGGCTGTGCAGTACTTAACCAAGAGAGCTTGATTCCTTATCGTATTGACCTTGTTTGTCTTCTTTCAAGTGTATACTGCTATTTTCAATAAAGCCTAGTCTTGGTTGGAATCAATGTAAGGACTAACCTACTTGGTTACATCCGCTTCATACACCCCAACTTATAGGGATTTGCCAATAATTTGAAAATGGGAAAATACTCCCAGGTAAAGTCTATGAAAAATCTGCCCCAGGATGGAGTAAGTTGGTAGGCTGAGACTTCTTGGAGGTAAAGATACTCTTTTAGATACAGATTGGCAGGAAATGTGATGTATTGTTTTGTCTTTTATTAGATTGCTTGTAAAAAAATAGAATCAGTGTGAGATTGACTTTGTATTAGTGAATCGATAGACTTCATTCTCATGAATATTGATTTTTCTCATATATTTCTGTGTGTTATACATTTTACAGTTAAAAGAGGTCAGACACATTGTACCTGATCAGATCTGGAAAGATTGCTAGAAAAAGCATTTGGACACACTGTTAAGATCCATTAGTCTATTTCTTTAAAATAGAAGCCTGTAAAAACGTGTCTGCACTATGCCATCTGACTCCCCCACTATCATCACATAAAGTACTGAAAGCCGTGAGTTTGCACAGAACCACTGTCTGTGTCTAGTAGACATTATCTTTGCCCTCCAGCGAGACTTTGAAAGGAGATAACAATTTGTTGGAGGTTAGCTAAGAACGAAGATTCATTCTTGAAACTTGAGTTGAAAAATAAATATTCTATGTGGCATTTCTGCTTACAGTTTTAAGACTGCATAGTTTGCTATATAGTCAAATAACTAATTTCTCAATGTTCATATACAATACTTAGAATACGTATATCTAAATCAGGGGTGGCCGAATCTGTCCTCAAGATCTACCAAAGGTCCACGTTTCCAAATCAACTAGTTGGTGCGCAGCTGTAGTCATAACTAACTGTCACATTTTTTAAAACATGCTGCATTCATTCTTACTAAAGATCCACAGGTTGCCTGAAAAACATGAACTATTAGTAGATATTGAGGACAGATTTTGCCACCCCTGTTCTACATTATACATTATGCCAAATATATATTTAGTAGTAGATATCACAGTGCTTTCCGAACAAGTGCTTGTACACTATTGTCAAAGTACCCTTCTAAGTTAATAGGTTTTACTGACCTCCAACTATAATTCTGAGAAACAATTATTTAAGAAGGTGTTGCTGGTCTAATTGCTTGTACCAGCTACTGTTCCTGATAAGTGCATTTTCTTAGTGTTGTCCATATTTAGTGATTTGTTAATATCAGGCTTTGGACAATGGGCTTTTTACTACAGACAGAAGCTTTACTGATACTACTGGTTCTGTACGTCTGTGCCTCGAAGTTGCCCTGACTAAAATCTCATTGCTCATTAACTGCAACTGTCTTCCCTTTGGGATACTCAAGAAGCTTATCCATACGATGCTTTCCCAACCATTTTGTTTGCTTTTGGAGTTTGTGTTCATGAACTTTATTTGTTTATTATCAGCCTGCTTTAAAAACTACTCTAGTCTTTCTGTAGGTGAGCCCAATGTCCACTGTCCACTATCCCTGATTTAATGACCGCATGAAGGTTTATTCAAACAGCATTTACAATACATTCCCCCCAAAATACAGCCAACACAGACAACATTGTTGGCATTACCATTACTATAAAATGTCATGGCAGAACTTTAATTTTATATGGATTACCTCGCAATCTAAATGGAGTATTGATCAAAGCTCAAAGATAAAATTGTGATAGATTAAGTACCAGCCAAACAGCTTCTCCCTTTCATTTTACAGACTCAGAGGTTTTTTTAAAAGGGGCAGTCATTTAGAGGGCATGGTTTTGCATTGTAAATGATGACCACTTTAAAAAAACTCAGAGTTCGGTGGATATCTCGCACTGCTGCCATACTGGCACCAAAATACTTCCAGGCTTTGTATTTGAAAAAGTTAGGAGATAATTGATTGGTACTTTGAGGGGTATACAATATGGGATTCCAACTGTCGGAATGTCCCTGATGTTTTTCAATGTGCCGACTGTCGAGTGTGGGAAAGTCCACAAATTGGTGGAAACAGATGTGAATTGTCAGAAAACGTCCATGAATTTGACAATCCGCATCTATTTCCGACAGAATCGACTTTAAAAAACATCAGCTCTGACACCCTTTAACGCCGATATTTGCCCTGTTTGGAAATATGGACACATATTGAATACCCCCGTTTATTGCTCACATTTTTATCTCTCTTCAAGCTTTGATAAATACCTCTGAACCTGTAAAATAAAGCAGATTATGCCATCTCTGTTGCTTACACTTTGTAAGTGTCTAGATGCTGAGTGGAGTTGAAAATTGAGACGTTCCCTGTGCAGTCACCAGCCAAGAGTATTGTAGATCCATGATCTTGACAAGTCACCAATTTGTTTAGGGAAGCAAATCATCAGTGTTCAATCTCTTTACAAAGAGGTATTACTTTTATGACTAAAGGACACGGAAACAACAAGCAAGTAATTAAGAAAGATGAGAAATTAAGACCCAGCATTTGTGTACAAAGTGGAAATAAACATCTTGTATCTTGCCAACCTGTAATACATCCTCGCTACCCGAGACACCAGCGGACTTCAGAGATCCACATCAGAGGGCTACAGTTTCTTGTGATGAATGATTTTAAGAATAAGTAATGTAATTACATCTCAGGGGTTATGTATCTACATGGTACACATTAAACTATGGGTGTCATCTCTAGCATTTAAGCAGTAATGGATAATGCAAAGTATTTTTAAACATTTTTAAAGGACTACATTTTTGTATAATATTGTTACTGCAACTAATAATTCACATGTGACCTTTATTTATATTAATAGGACATATTCTACTTTTGTTTTTAAATGCATTTTTACACATGTGGAAACGGGTATGGGACATAGGGTAGACAGTAATAATGTCAACCACTATTGATCAACAGGCCATAGGTCAACTCAACACATGAAAAGGTTGACATACCTTAGGATGACATGGTTAAAAGGTCAAAAGAAGCAAGAGGTTTACATGGAAAACTTCGACATGAGTTTTTCACTTTTTTGGTGTCTAAGTCGGCATATAAGTATAAGACACCGTATAAGTTTCCTGGGTCCCCTCGCATGGCTCGCTTCGCTCCCCATGCATCAGGAATGGTGCCTCACTACAATTGGCACACTATTTTTCTCTTTTTTAACAAACAATATGTCGGGCATTATCTATGACATATTGCACATAGCATTTACTCACACATATGTTTACTCAAACGTATCCTTAATTCTATCTCACTTCAAACAAAACTATTTTTCTTTAACATTAACTTTCACCAGCTGATTACCATTAAGGTAATAATCAGCAGGATAGAAGCTTCACTAGGTGAATCACCTACTATTAATCGGCCACCCCAGCTGACGTGAACAGCCAATTAACGGCTCATATAAACCCCCTTGTGACCAACTACGTCACAGGCACTGAGGAAGCCCAACCCTCAGCGAAACGGCCGTCTGACCTAAGCCGCACTAGCGGCTCATTCCTACTCTCTGCCATATATAACGGCTACTAGCAGACCCGGACCTTAAGAGACTGGGCACAGCTGACAGGTAAGCGGCGGTAACCGCTACTGTACTTTTATATTGGCGCACTGCTGACTGTCACATTTGCCATTAATACAGCAGTTCTGCGCATTCTCTCTTTCTGCTCCCCACTTTGTGGGATCTTACTCTCTACTCACGCAGACAGGTGGCAGGTGTCGCTCATCTGTTATCAATGCTCCAGCAGACAAGCACATAGCAGAAAGCAGCACACCTACCCCCGAGAGTAAGACGCCTCCTATACCTCCCTCTATATAAACCTACCTACCATTAGGGGCACTCTCATCTCTGACAGGTATAGAAATCACTTAACCCTGCACTGACCAGATTACAACAGGGCATTTGATCTACCTAAAAGAGACAGCAGATGCCCCATTTTTGCTCTTTCTGACACTATTTACATACAGAAAGAATATCACTGACCGCTCACTGACTTTCAGGGAACCAGTACGGTTGCGAAGGCCAGCAGCATCTTCAATGATCTTTACCACTGTGAGTGTCACTCATTTATATTTATATTGTGAGCACCTATACCCTGCATCTTTGTTTGAGCGGTTACCGTCACAACCCTATGCCCAGCACCAGTAAACATCTTCTAAATTTATGGCAACAATATTATACAGTCATAATCACCACGAGTATATTGCCAATTTCTGGACTGCACCAGAGCAGGACTATTCCTCTCTGGTCAAAATACTGTCAATATATATTTCGCTAGCTTCATCCAGATAGGAATAGGAACCTCAATATATGGAAAAGCTGACACTAAGCACAGCTGTTTGTATTGCTCATACTAGTGTTCCCCCAATCTGGTAATTTCAGGAGTCTACTAAATCCATAGGAAAAGTACAAAATTATTCCATAAAATTACCCGTACTCTACCTATGATATCTATGTTTGGTGTTGTATGTCTGTATGTTTGTTAATCTCTATTTTAAATGATTATTAAAAGTTAAATTTTACAATTATTTCTTGTTAAATATCATTTTGACAATTTAAAAGAGTGCCCCCAAATAAAAGAGAGTACTTTTTCTCCTCTACTTTGACACTATTATAGTAATAAGGTACTCATACATGGTGCATTTTGGGCTTTTGATGTAATGCATGTTGACAAATTGCTTGAGTCCATTTTTTGACCATGTTGACCTAAGTTATATCTACCTTTTCCATGTGTTGACCTATGGCTTGTCGACCAATAGTGGTCAACCTATTGACTGTTGGCCTTATTACTGGTGACCTGCCTACTGCATCCCTATGGACAGTGGAATAATGTGATTATGTACATAGTATTTGGTATCGACAAATAATTTTGGGAGAATGTACAAGATGGAAAACAAGTTGTTTTGTATTGTTGAGCTATTGTAAAATCTACGGATGGTGGCATACAATGGTGGCATTAAAAGTACATTTTTCTATTGTAACTATTATTATTATTAATAATAATAATAATAATAATATAATAGTATTGAGTCTAATTTCTACATTTTCTGTCACAGCCATGATTAGACTCTCCTGACATTCCACACCTGATCAGACTCTATTACACCACGGCCTTCAAATCTTTAATCACTAAGAAAGTCCATGCCTATATTAGTGCTGACCATGCACCCATCTATTCTATTCACATTAAGTGGAAAGTATATCAAGCACACAGTCCGCTGTCAGAGCTCCTGTTTTTCAGGTTATTCTAGTGAAGCAGTATCCTTTGTTACCAGAATGTAGGTGGGATGTCTCCGCCGGTGCTAATGGCTACAAATCGCCAGGTACCGCATTGTTAATAATCACATATGCATTAACAAAGTGCCGTGATTTGACATTTTGGTGCTGTGTGCCAGAAAGTGAATTGGTGCCCCCAATCCATAGTGAAAGTGCGTGCCGATGGCAGACAGCAAAAATGTAGAGGTGTGGCTTCATGGTAAGGGGCGTGGTCCTTGAGTAGTGCCCCTTACACACACAATGACCACAGGACTAATACTGCTTGTGCACACAATGCCCACAGTCGTTGCGTCCCCCTTCCCCACATTGTTAGCCTTGTTCCCTTTTCCCACAGTGTCAGTCCTGTCCCCCTTTCCTACAGTGTCAGACCTGTCCCCCTTCCCCCAGTGTCAGCTCTGTGCCCCTTTCCCACATTGTCAGTCCTGTCCCCAGTGCTGGATTAAGCACAGGGCAACAGGGCAGTCGCCCCAGGGCTCCCACACATCAGGAGCCCCACATTGGCACTCCTAAGGCTGTGGCCAGTGGGTGTCAGGCAGCATGGGGTGGGCAGGGGGTCACTGCGGCAGCTGGGCACTGCAGTCAGTGGCGGGGTCCCACCGGTGGATGCGAAGTCAGCGGCTGGTCACTGCAGTGGATGGGATGTCAGCGGCAGGGTCCCTGTAACAGATGGGAACTAGTAGCGCTGACTGGCCATCTGCCGCACGGACCACACTACTGACTTCCCATCTGCCGCAGGGGCCCTGCTGCCCGCATCCCTGCTGCATGGATCTCCGCTGCCCAGGTACCACCTGCCTCCCCTTTCCTCCAGTGTCAGCCTTGTCCCTCTTCCCCACAGTGTCAGCCCCATCCCCCTTCCCCACAGTGTCAGCCCTATCCCCCTTCCACACAGTGTGAGTCCTGTCTCCATCCCCCACAGTGTCATTCCTGTCCCCCTTCACCACAGTGTCAGTACTGTCCTCCTTTCCCATAATGTCAGTCCTGTTCCCCTTTCCCCATTTTTACATACACATTTTTTGGGCTGCTATTGCTGAGTGCTGCTCACCTCTGTCCTCTCTCCTCCACACCACAGCCAGTGACAGCGTTCCCAGCCACTGCTCCTATCCGCAGTCAGTCATGGCACCACCTGCTGAACAGAGTGCATTGAGGGGGAGTGGCGATCAGTATCAACACAGCGCTTCCCCTCTGTGTCCTAGACTAGGCACACTCCTCGGCGCCATAACTGACTGAAAATCTGCCAGGCTGGAGAGCACAGTGCAGCATGGAGGGGATGCGCTGTCACTTTCTTTAGCCGGGAGACAGGTGTGTGCCGTCAAGTGCGAGCACAGTGCAGATGCGCTGTGGGAATGGCATCGCTGCGAAACACATAGTTACAGCCCTGCACTAACACATGTGATTATTAACGCAAAGGAAAGCTCTTCCAATAAGAGTTGTCTATTGTAAAGCACTGCTGTCGCTGGACTTCTGGGTCTGCGACCTGGGGGTCCCTCTGAGCATGTTGCAGTCATGGTAGCATGCTGGGAAGGATCCCTAACGGATCCCTCAAAGAGCGCTGTGAAGTGAAGCACATATGCTTCATTAGATAAAGCCAGTTTTTGCTGGTGATACCCTCCACAGTGAAACCTCAACATGCAGGGTTTAGTGCATCAGGAAATGCAGTATAAAGACCAAAACTCTATTTTTATTGCATTTCCTTTTTGTGACAGTTCACCCCTCTGGCAAACCCATTCAGTATTCCATCAGAATGGTGCTGATGTTATACTATGTGTCCTTGGATTTATTAGGGATAACATATTATGGGTGGGCTGCATCAAGCCTTTGCAGTACTTCATGCCACATATTACAAAGATACTAATCACATTTGTACTTACTTACATATGTGATTAGTATCGAACATTACAAATCGGTACTTGTGTAGTTTCACGGTGCCAGCATGGAGCTGTGCGTCTGATTCCCCTTGTGGGGCTCGCTTCGCTCACCCACGCTGCGGGCTATCTAAAATCAACTCCATGCCAACATGGATAGTGGGGGTATGAACTATCCATGTTGGCATGGAGTTAAGTTACTTTGGAACAAATGAAGGTCTGATGATGCTGAACTTGTGAGTCCATGGAATATGATTCTCGTGATGTGGAGATTAAATAGTGATGTATTATAGGTGTATAATGGTATCTTTATGGGTCCACCCGTGTAAACAGCAAGAAGCACAATACCAATGGTGATGGGCAATATCCAGAATGCGTACCGTACTCACTGTAAAGACAGGAGCTTTAACACATGTTAAGATATCTTTGCCCAAAAATAACTGTATCCAATAGTCAAAATGGGTGCCTACCGTACTCACTGAGGGTATAGGTAGGATAAACACGTAGTAGTTTCTTTAAAGGACAGGTCTCCCTTTCTCCAATGGAGCTCTCAACCTCATATGACGAGGTGTATATACAAAAAGAGGAGGAGGACCGGCATCAGTAAAAAAGATTTAATAAGGAATGACTGATATGTGGCCAATTGGCCAATAGCCACAAACAGGTGCTCCAATAACAAAAGCAATAAAAACAAAATAAAAAACACTCACTTTTCTGTCAACATGTTTCGGCGGTCACAGCCGCCTTTTTCAAGTGGCTGCAAGGACTGATAGCGCCTTGTGACTTCTAACACTTTTGTTTATGAGTTAAGTTACTTTATTTTAGATAGTTTGTGCCGAGTGTAGAACCCGGAAGTAGCACGGCACCATGCTGGCACCGTGAAACTACACAAGTACCTACAAATCTTCTGGGAGTCCATCTGCATCTTCATCTGTGGGGAGTGCTGGGAATGATCTTATTTTGTGTTTTGGAAATACTACACAAGTTGTGCACATCACAAACTCAAGAAGAACAATTCTGATTGGCTGGAGGCTATGCATACAGTATTTTTCATTTCAATAGAACACTAAATGTAAGCAAATACATTAATTACTATCACTTTACAAGTGCCCTAGTTTCACTTCTTTACACATTGTGTGAAAAATAACACATATAAACTTACAGTTGTCTTTATGTGTCCATGACATGTTGTTCCTCATAAACATAACAATACAGAAGGGATTTAACCCTTTTCCTGGGATGCAACTGTAATAAAGGGGTAGTTGCATATGAATGAAGGTGAATCATCATTTCAACTTTGCAATACTGTGTGAGATTACTTTGAAAGTCAATATGCAATGGTGGCACATAGGGGTTAACTAAGGTCATGACCACATCTCAGGGGGAAATTAGTTTGTTGCCCACTATTTTGTAATGATAAACAAAACATTTGACATTGATGTCCGAACTACCAAGTGTGCTGACCTCACTCATCCTGCCATAAATAATGAGCATACATATAGCACTATTTACTGTACGTCTGTTAAATTGTCAGTGTCAGAACTTAAGGCATGGTATAATGACCCAGGCATTATATTAGAAATGGCACAAGTGTAGTTCTTCTAATTTCCAGTAACTGCAGTTGCATTATCAGTATACAGTACTTAAGGTCCTTACACACTGAGCGATTTTGCCCAGCGTGTATGGACAGTGATGATCGTTTCTCATCGCTTGTGGGAAAGCCGCTCAGCACATACACACTGAGCCACTTTCCCCCTGCCCGGCGCCAACAGCGCGCGCGGGGGGGGGGGGGTCAGACGGCTTTGCATAGCACAGAAATATGCAAAGCCATCCTCAAAGCCGCTCATCTGCTGGTATTACCATCAGATGAACGACTTTCCCAGCGATGATGCGGGAGCCCGCAGTAGCGCTCAGCGTTCATCGCCAGGGCATACACGCTGAGCGGCTTTGAGCTGAAAGCTGCTCAAACTTGCTGTTTTGCACTACTTTCAGCTCAAAGTTACCCAGTGTGTATGGGCCTTAATCCCATACACATTTTTCACATAAAAGGGCAAATGCAATTCCGTGTTGTCACCCTGCAAATGCTCCAAAGCCAAGGATACGTAACTGAGGGCAATACAGTCATACACAAGTTAGTCACATCTCCACTTGCCACTGAAGGGACATAAATGAGTGCAAAGGGGAATATGCATATATTGCAGGTTTGCAGTTTGTGCGTAGCCCCCCCACCCCCCCCCCCCCCCTGGTTATTTAATTGTTTTCATAGTTGGCAATCATCAGGAATAATCAGCAATAATCAGCCCTGTATCAGTGGGATCCTGTGTTTTCGCTCGAGAAAAAAAGGACCGGATTTCTGTAAAAAAAAAAAACAACAACTCTAATTTGATTTTTACCCCCAATAAAAATGTTTTGATGTCCCATTTTTGCACTAAAAATGATCAGGGCTAAAAAAAAGGGGCGGATCTACTGTGGAACCAATGAAGCTTAAGCTTCAGAACCCATAATCAATAAGCAATGTGTGCTGTCCTTGCCATATATTTCTATATACTTCTATATTATGAAGGGGCTCCAATAACAGTTCATGCTTCAGGGCCCCAAAAATGTAGAGTTGGTTCACTACTGAACTGCCCAATAATATTATATATACATTCATGTTTTCAAATCATATTGAGGTCATCACTTCAGTATTATTTAGGAATATTGTGGGGCGCATTTATCAAGGAGGGAGAAAACTCATTGTGAATGATAAAACTTGTGTATGGTAAATGCTGCTCCAGCCAGCTCCTAACTGCCATGAGTTCAGCCACTAACTGTTATGTTAATGACAGTAAGGAGGTGGTTAGCTGGAGCACCATTTTACACAATGATTTTTTTTCACTCAAAATAAGTTTTATCATTTGTTGGTAAATGGGCCCCTATGTATTATAAGGAAAATGCTACCTTATTATATAATATTACAAATATTAAAAGTCATCTAGAAAGAGGAGGGCCAGGGTATCCTAAACCCACAGTCTTATGTATGTCTTTCTATCTGGTTTGTCCCTGTGATAACATTGTATGATCCACATGGTGATTGGTTACTCATACACACACACAATCCATGGTTGTTTTTGTGCTACCTGTAATTGCATGAGAATAACATATACTTTTTTTTACTATTATTATGTCAATTGTTTTTGTATATTCATGCATTTATGTTGTATTCATGTATTCTATGCAGATTACTGAAATTTGTGTTGTGTTATAGCCTAGGTAAAAGATGATGATGATGATGATGATGATGATGATGATGTTGACGATAATGATGACAAAGTAAACTAATCATCATATTGAAGTTTGTTGTTCAGAACATTTTCTTTTTTGAAACATATTGGCCAATTTCACAGAGAATGAACAATTTATTTCACTTATTTCAAAATTATGTAGATCAAAATTATATAAATAGAAATACCAAAATATAAAAAAGTACCAAATATAAATAAATACCACTATTTCATCAATGTAATTGTTATTTATATAAAATGCCTACATTGTTTATATGTATGTAATATGCACTACATGTTAAGTAACCAGTACATGGAGAAAAAAAAAATTGAAATATACTTTAGTATCACATACACCTACCGAACTAAAGAGCTTAACTAATTATTTTTTACCTAGTTTGTATATTTTATTTTTGTCACATGCATGGACTACAGGAAAATGTCAAATAACAGGCTGAAGTATGTTGCATGTTTTCCGCTGATTTATTGAAGTAACCCTAAATCGTCACCTTTCGCTGAACCTTTTAAATGTTCTTTTTTTTAACTTACTATATTTCTATATAGTGGAAAAATAAAGTCAGGTGACCCCACAGTCCTGGCTATGACATTAATGGCATAGCTGTCTCACGCACGCACTGGAGAGGAATGGAGCTAAATCAACAAATTGTGATTTGTTAGTTCAGCCAAGTACGAACTAGCCAGGGAAGAAGAGATCTAAATACAGAGTGCAAATATATGTGTGAGGCAAGCTGCAGCTTGTAGAAAAGAAAATGTTTGTAGAAAACTCCTGCATTACAGGTTTATCTAAGGTGTGGTATTGCTTAAGCCCCAGTAATTACCCAGGATACCATGACATAGGGCTGAAATTGAAGCACTCTACAAACTTGCCACCTTCTGCCTCCTCAATTAACTCCTTGGAGCCTAGTGGCTGTGTTACATCTATTTCAGTCTTACTCAGGCAGTTATCTGACAGAGGATGAATATGGATATTACAAGTATAGATTTAAGCTATTACAGCAATGATTTAAGCTGATTGAAATGTTGTTAAAAATATACTTACTACAGTTCTATAACTAAAGGTCCAAACACACTGGGAGACTATGCCCAGCGTGTATGGACAGGAATGATGCCAATCATCACTGCGGGGAAAGCCGCTTAGTACATACACACTGAGCGGCTTTCCCCCTGCCCGGCGCCGACGGAGGGGAGAGGACGGCTTTGCATAGCGCAGAGCTATGCAAAGCCATCCTCAAAGCCTCTCATCTGCTGGTATAACCAGCAGATGAATGGCTTTCCCGGCGATGATGTGGGAGCGCGCAGCAGCGCTCACCGCTCATCGCTGGGGCATACACACTGGGCGGCTTTGAGATAATAGCCCCTCAAACTGGGTGTTTTGAGCGACTTTCAGCTCAAAGTCGCCAAGTGTGTATGGGCCTTAAGTTATTAAGATAGTTCACATTTATGGTTGTGTTATAGAAGTCTTAATACTGCAATTGTCACTGTATTTGCTACAGTACCCTCCTCTTAAACTTCCCTAAATAAAGGCACTTCTCCATACATTCACATTGTCAGAGGACAGACCATATTTTTGAGTATGATAAATAGCTTCCTCTGAGTCTTTCTTTTCACTGCAGAGTTCCCCATTTTGCTCTGCCAGCTGACATAAATTGGATTCTAACCTGTGCAGCTACCAGCTGGGCTTTCTCCTTGTTGGTATTGGGCAAGCAGTGCAGTGCTGATCTATGATGTTGTTGCAGACTTTGTATTGGACAAGCAGTGCAGTGCTGATCTATGATGTCATTGCAGATTTGGTATTGGACAAGCAGTGCAGTGCTGATCTATGATGTCATTGCAGACTTGGTATTGGACAAGCTGTGCTGTGCTAAGCTATGATGTCATTGCAGACTTGGTATTGGACATGCTGTGCTGTGCTGAGCTATGATGTCATTGCAGACTTGGTATTGGACAAGCTGTGCTGTGCTGAGCAATGATGTCATTGCAGACTTGGTATCGGACAAGCTGTGCTGCGCTGAGCTATGATGTCATTGCAAAAGCCACACTTTCAACAGGAGAACATAATTTAAGAACTGGGGTGGATCAGAACCTAAATAAGGCACTGCCAAGAAGCCCAGGGGATAAACGCTGAGCCTTCCTATGATACCAATTTTGGTGTTGGCTTGGTTCACATAGGCTTAAGTATCAAGGGTTAAGTATCCCTTAGCCAGATATCCGTTATCGAAATTATTGCGAAAACCCATACATTACAGAAGAAAAAATAATCTTGCTAAAACTACTACTGGGGACATCTATGACCGCACCACATGATATGTAACTGGACCTAAATCTGTGCACATAAATAACGAAGTGTGCTCTGCGCTCAGTAAAGCAGCTTTTTTAGGTAATATGAGATTTATGGGTTAATTTAAAAGCGCTTGAGTGTGATAAATAAAAGAAACTGTAAATATATATGACAATGGGTGACATGTGCTTTGCCGTTCAAAATTAAAACAATGTTTACAGCTCTTTATGAGGAATCTGGTTGGGGTTTGGGGTCGGAGCAGTGGTTAGGCGTCCGGCACTGGATTGAAGATCCTAGGTTTCCCTATCTCTCCCTAAGCTTACCTAGGTTTTCTGGCCTTCAGTCTTCTCCATGTGGCACTTGTTCCGAACCTCCGCGAGTCAGCTGTCCGTCGCTGGAAGTTCGGGTATGATGACTTCCAGTTTCAGCAGTGTGCGGAATAGCGGCTTCCCCAGGCTCCCAACACGTTTTGAGAGTGGAACTCTCTTTGTCAAGGATGCCTATTTGTGTTCCCTTTGGGTATTTATTGGTTCTTTTCTTTATTTCAACTACTTTATTTTAAAAAACGAAAATGGTAAGATTTTTGGCGGCAAGCACATGTGTGGGGTGTATAAAGGCATATACAGCTAAAATCAGTGAATTTGTATTTTAACCTAAAAAAGCTGTATATCCACTTTGTCTCTCTCTGTTTGAGATTTTTACACTCTCTGTTTGAGACTATAAATTGGAGAGGAGGAGATCATGTAAAATAGCTCAAACAGAGAGAGACAAAGTGTATATACAAACTGAACACTCTCCAACCAAGGGGACTGAACATGGACATTGAACTATCAGCTTTTTTAGGTTATAATACAAAATCACAGATTTTAGCATGTATATTGCTTTAATACACTCCACACATGTGCTTTCCACCAAAATTCTTACCATTTGCATTTTTTAAATAAAGTTGTTGAAATAAAGAAAAAGAAAAGAACCAATAAATACTCAAAGGGAACACAAACAGTCATCCTTGACAAATAGTTCCACTCTCGAAACGTGTTGGGATCCTGGGGAAGCCTCTACTCTGCACACCGCCGAAACCGGAAGTCATCATACCCAAACTTCCAGCCATGGACGGCTGACTCGCAGAGATTCGGAACGAGTGCCGCATGGAGAAGACTGAAGGCCAGAAGACTTAGGTAAGTTTAGGGACAGATAGGGAAACCTAGGATCTTCAATCTAGTGCCTGACGCCTAACCACTGCTCCGACCCGCAAACCCCAACCAAATTGCTCATAAAGAGCTGTAAACATTGTTTTAATTTTGAACGGCAAAGCACGTCACCCATTGTCATATATATTTACATTTTATTTTATTTATCACACTCAAGCGCTTTTAAATGAACGACTAAATATGTGCAAGAAAATGATTGCTTGGCAGTCAAGGGGTGGATATAAAGGGGAGCGAGACACCCCCTAGGCCATTTTTTAAAGATTTAAGTACTTTCTAACCTTTATTAAATAAATGACATTTTATGTTTTGCTTTTTTTTGGTGGGGTGGGGGGGGGGGGGGGGTATCAGGCAAGTGGTTAACACAATGCACTAATGGTATTCATATTTCCAAATGTATAAGTAAAATAATCATTTAATTTTCTCTCATGTTACAAAAGATTAAAACAAATATGTATATTTCACATTAATATGTATTTTGAGTATAAAATGTGGATTATATAACACAGAATAATCCATTATCCAAAATTCTTCTGGTCTCAAGTATTTTGCTCGCGATGCGAGGGGATGTGGTGCACTTCAAACTGTGTCCTTGTCGACAGTGTCGACATTCGGGTCAAAAAACAGCAAAAAACCCCATGTCGACCTTTTGCGGTCAACCTTGCCCATGTCGACCTAATGTTTGTGTCGACCTAATGTCCTGTCGACCTACACCCATGTCTACCTACACCCATGTCGACCTTGTTCCATGTCGACCCTGCTGCCTGTCGACCTAGTTGTGTCGATCCAATGCTTGTCGACATAGTTGCTGTAGACCAAACTATCCCAACCCTTTTGGATAAGGGATACTCAACCTGCATACAGTAAAATAGAAATGAAGCTTATTTAACAAGTTGTATTTTATGAGTAAAGTAATTGTAGCACCTAAGCCTAGAAACTCAAACTGTCCTGGTTTTGTCCTAACACAGAAAAGAAAGAGAAAACTAAAATCATCCCATTATTTTTCCATATTTCACCCAATATCAAAAATTGGCTATTTAAAGATGCATTTGCTAAAATGATGAGCTGACTCATGAACACAACACTATATGAATATCTCTACAGACAATAGCAGAGTGGGAAATGCAGAGCCTGCTGCTAAATAAAAGGAAATATGTTATTGTCCACATTTTATATTCAAAATACATAATAATGTAAAATATACAGTATACATATTTGCATCAATCTTTTGTATCATGAGAGAAAATTAAATGATTATTTTACTTATACATTTGGAAATATGAATACCATTAGTGCATTGTGTAAACCACTTACCTCATATCCCCCCCACCCCACCCCACCCCACCAAAAAAGCAAAACATAAAATGTAATTTATTTAATAAAGTTCAGAAAGTATTTCAATCTTTAAAAAATGGCCTAGGGGGTGTCTCGCACCCCTTTATATTCATAGGCTCAAACAAACCCCCCATTACTGATGGATCTTTTTATTGCTACCCTTCGGGTATGGGCTTCTCCCAGAGAAGAGACTTTAAAGGTTGGTAAGTATGAATTAAGGGCCCTGCACATGTACTGACTAGAGATGTGCGGCGGCCACTTTTTCGGGTTTTGGTTTTGGATCTGGATCTCCCTTTGTGTTTTGGATCTGGATTGGTTTTAGCAAAACCACCCTTGTGTGTTTTGGTTTTGGATCTGGATTTTTATGAAAAAATGCTAAAATTGGCTAAAATAACAGAATTTGGGCCTGTTTTTGCCCCTAAAGCAGGGGTGGCCAAACCGGTCCTCGAGATCTACCAACGGTCCATGTTTTCCAGATCACCTAGCTGGTGCACAGCTGTAGTCAATACCAACTGTCACATTTTCAAACCTGCTGCATTCTTTCCTACTCTAGATCCACAGGTTGCCTGGAAAACATGAACCGTTGGTAGATCTTGAGGACAGGTTTGGCCACCCCTGCCCTAAAGTATTATTGACCTCAATAACATTCGTTTCCACTCATTTCTAGTCAATTTTGATCACTTCACAGCTTACAAAATTGTTTTAATTTACTGTAGGCTTGCCAAAAGGGTATACCGAGGTAGCTGGATGACTAAGCTAAACGACAGCAGTGGGCATCACATACATGTGGACCTTACACTTCCAACCTGGCACATCTTGGAAGCAGAGCGGCACTGCAGGGGCAGACAGGGTGGCAGTTTAATATACTATCCCCAAAAAAGAGAAATGCCAAAGAGCAAAAAATACAAAGAGGTATCGGCCTTGTCATGACTGGTGGTAGCAGCTTCAGCACTTCTATCAGGTTGCTGATCTCCCACTATTTCCTCCTCCATCATCCTCCAAAAATGGGTTTTTATTTTATTTATTACTTTTATTTATTTTTCTTACTTTACACTGGACACAGCCTGTCACACTGGACACAGCCCCTTGGACACTGGACACTGCCCCTGGACACAGCCCCTGGACACTGCCCCTGGACACTGGACACAGTCTGTCACCCTGGACACAGCCCCTGGACAATGGACACAGCCTCTGGACACAGCTCCTGTACACTGGACACAGCCGTCACACTGGACACAGCCCCTGGACAATGGACACAGCCTCTGGAGACAGCTCCTGTACACTGGACACAGCCGTCACACTGGACACTGCCCCTGGACACAGCCCCTGGACACTGGACACAGCTCCTGTACACAGCTTCTGTACACTGGACACAACCCCTGTACACTGGACACAACCCCTGTACACAGCCCCTTTACACTGGACACAGCCCCTGTACACTGGACACAGCCCCTGTCACACTGTACATAGCCCCTGTCACACTGGACACAACCCCTGTACACAGCCCCTGTACACTGGACACTGCCCCTGGACACAGCTCCTGTACACTGGACACAACCCCTGTACACTGGACACAACCCATGTACACAGCCCCTGTACACTGGACACTGCCCCTGTACACTGGACACAACCCCTGTACACAGCCCCTGTACACTGGACACAGCCCCTGTACACTGGACACAGCCCCTGTCACACTGGACACAGGCCCTGTCACACTGGACACAACCCCTGTACACAGCCCCTGTACACTGGACACTGCCCATTGGACACAGCCCCTGGACACTGGACACAGCTCCTGTACACAGCTCTTGTACACTGGACACAACCCCTGTACACTGGACACAGCCCCTGTACACAGCCCCTGTACACTGGACACAACCCCTGTACACTGGACACAAGCCCTGTCACACTGAACACAGCCCCTGTACAGCCCCTTGTACACTGGCCACTGCAGCCCCTGTACACTGGACTTGTGTACAGCAGCCCCTGCAGACCCTAATCGAGTGAGCAGCAGCAAAATAATATATTATTATTATAGCACAGCACACAGCACAGAGCACAACCACCCTATTCCCTCTCCTATGCTGGAGTAAAGATGGCGGGGCGCGCGTGCGTCTTATATAGAATCCAGATCTCGCGAGAATCCGACAGCGCGATGATGACGTTTTGCCTCGTTTTCGGTCCGGAATTTAGGCGGGAACTCCCGAGCCGGCTCGGATCCAGACTCGGATCGCGATATTCGGATCTGACGGATCCCGGAGATCCGGACCCGCACATCTTTTGTACTGATGTGTTTAGGGAGAGCGTTCTGAGCTCAGGTTTCTCAGCCAAGCGAGGTGTCAGGGGCAGTGTTCTCCACTTGCCCGACTGATTAATAATGTGCGTGCAGGTTATAAATCGCCTGCAGTGATGTGCATTTGGATCGCTGTGTGGTCTACACACACAGCGATAGTCAGCCATTTTCTGAGCAATTTATTGAAATGATGTAAAATCGCTCAGAAAATGCCCGAATTTCGTTCCGTATGTAGGGTCTAATGCATGTATGCTAATGCATTTGAAAGTGTGATATTCTCTGCAATTCAAAGTGATATTCTCTGCAATTCAAGAGAACTTGCTGACCACAATTAAAGAGACACACCCTGGTGCAATCGCATCTCATCCGCAATTGCGTATATATTTTTTCAGCCTATACACTAGAATGATGACCATCGGACTTAAGGGTAAACCTATGAATTTGCAGACTAGTCAGTAGTGATGGAGGCACCATATTTCCCTGCATACCTGATCATACCTAGTGGATGTCAGATACATGCCCCTAAAATGGCCATGGCACGCCTGCGTTTTTACAACTATTCCTCCGTTACATCCCCCAAATGGTCCCTTACTGTCAATCACTTTGCAAATAAATCCTCACTGTGGCCCTTATTCTGATCTGTGCGGATATATCCGCGTGCGTTCGGGCCGCCGATGTTTTGTGTCTGCGCATGTGCAGAGGCGTCTCTGCGCATGTGCGAGCGGGGCGTACGGCGAAATTCCGCATGATATGTGAACACTCCGAACAGGGGGTGGAGAGGGGCGTGAAGGGCTATTTGGGCTCATTACCATATGCATACGCCCCGCGTTTCATGGGAGTTCCCATGAAAACGCTGGCGTACGTATGGTAATGCGGCCGTGACGCACGTGTAGGGGGCGGACATATGACATCGCCGGATGTCAGCTGCCCGCCCAGATCTCTGCTTTTGCATGGAAAAATGTCTGTGTGGTCTGAGGTTGCGGGTGCTGGTGGAGCACTCGGTCCTGCATTCGATGGTCTGCGACCATCGAATGATGGGGGAGGTTCCCTTAGATGAAGGAGGCGTATTCCGTGAAAAATACACGTGCGGTCCGTTCGGACAGCTTCTTACCGCATACGGACGGAGTTGGCGATCCGTATGGAAGGCGGGGTTTCGCACGCACGGTCCTGGCCGCATAATCGGCTCCGGCCGCACCGATCAGAATAAGGGCCTATGTTTGGGATCACAGTGGTACCTTGATGCATGCGCAATCCAATACTCTAATTATGCGGTATACTGGCTGGGGTGCCCTCCTAGGATAGCTTGTATCCTGGTACAGATTGTGAACAAAAGACATCACTCACCAGACTTAGTTAAATGGGCAAAACAACAAATGAAACAACAAACGGTGGCACTCTTCACAATGATAAAATGAAGCTTACAACTGAATTCCAATGGGGCAACTACAAGCTGCTTTTTATCATTGTCCGGAGTGCCAAGATTTGTTGTTTCTTGTGTGGGTGCATGTTGCATGTTGGCAGCCAAGTGCTGGGAGTACCTGGATTGTATATAGTGCCCAGCACTTGCATTTGCATTTTTCCATTACTTTTATAGTTTTCATGGCTGGGCTCAGTACTCACCACTCAGGCTACAGCTCTCGAGCACACACACAGCTTCCTGCTCCTCGTCGTACCTCCTTTTGAAGGAAAAAAGTATGAGAAATGACAGGGGGGACACTACATAAAAACAAGAGGTACAATTCAGATTTTTGGTATTAAAAAACACAATGGAGATAAGTGATGACTCTGTATCAAAAATAATCATTTAAATAACACACACTTAAAAAACTCCAAGCTTAAGCTTAAGTTTTACAGCAGATACGCCCCTGACTTAGCATTCATCTCTGAATCAGGCCCTTAAATATTTCAGAAAAATAGAAAATGTGTCACAATCCAAATATGGGGCAGACCTGTCTTGGGCTCTGTGATCACTCACTAATTAAAAAGGAATTAAAAGCATGAGCTATGTCACTAGGGGATACGGTCATATTGTCTTCAGCATTTAGGTCCACAAGCATTAGGTCTACACCACTAGGTCGACCTGCATTAAGGTCGACCTGCATTTAGGTCGACATGACTGAAGGTCGACATGACTCAGGTTGACAGGGTCATTAGGTCGACAGGGTCATTAGGTCGACTTTTATAAGGTCAACAGGGTCATTAGGTCGACATGGGGAAGGTCGACGGGCAAAATGTCGACATGGGGTCATTTGACTATTTTATGAGTCGACATGTGTCGACAGGTGGTATTTCATGCCCTACCATCCACTAGGGCGTAGTGGGAGAATAAAATAGTGTGCCGAGCGTAGCGAGGCACCGTGCCCGAAGCATGCGAGGGGAAGCGGTGCTATGTTGACTGTGTCGACACTTGAAAAATTAAACACAAAATAAAAAATAAATAAAAAAACATGACGACTTTTTCACTGTCGACCTAATGACCCTGTCGACCTTATACCTGTCAATCTAATGACCCTGTCGACCTAACCCATGTCGACCTTCAGTCAGGTCGACCTAAATGCAAGTCAACCTAATGGTGTAGACTAGAGTGTAGACCTAATGCTTGTAGACCTAAATGCAGTCTGACGAATGATCCCATTCCGTCACTGGGGAAGTCTAATGAATGACCATGATTTAGTAAAAGAGGTCATTAGTGTCTCAATAGAAATAAACAATTGCAATTTCATATATCAGTTTTACAGCTGCTCCGACTATTCAAACTGATGTTTATGTGATTGCCACCATTTATCAAGCATAACAATTTAATTCCGTTATGACTCTATTATAAACACATGAACGGTATTACAATGTACCCAAGGGATTCTGGAATGGTAAAGATTTGTTGTCAATAATATGTTGTTAATTTCTTTTGAAATAATGAATGTCATAGTACTGGATCAATGACTGTTGATTTTCTGAATGGACACAGATGAAATTCTTGCAACTTGAAATTAAAAGTTAAAATGCATTTTATGTGCTTTCATTTCAATACATTTAAAATAAAACATCATATTCAAATATTAGAAATGTACAAAGCATTATATATATATTGTCACCTGCAATTCAGCTTATAATATAAAATAAAAAAAAACATACAGCGGGTGACATTTATTAGAGATCGATGTTGGGTTTTTGGCGATTTTTATCGCAAAAACGGCAGTTTTTTCATTTTTTTCCCAAATCGACTACTTAATGGGTGGCGATTTGCGGCATAAATCGTACTTTTTGCCGCGAAATCGCACTTTCTGAAAGTGCGATTTTTTTTAACTCCGGAATTCGCATCCAGATGTTTTCCCCATTGAAAAATATACAATTCGCATTTTTAATGAGTTGCGAATTTGGAAATCGCCAAAAAAAATGGTCCAAAGTTCAAAAAAAAAATAGACCTGATCCTGACTGGCGATTTTGTCTGAAACATGGCGATTTTGTCAGAACCATGCACAGATCATTGTGATCTGTGTATGGTTCTTTGGTAAAATATGTGTAAAAGTAATAAAAAAAATTGGTGTGAGGTCCCCCCTCCTGTACATAACCAGCCCCGGGCTCATTGAGCCGGTCCTGGTTCCAAAAATACGGGGGACAAAAAATCTGGGGGTCCCCCGTATTTTGAAACCAGCACCGGGCTCCAACAGCCCGCAGTGTCATGCCACAGCCGGGGGACACTTTTTACACAAGGTCCCCCGGCCGTACCATGAGCACCGTGGCTGGTCAGCCTTGGACGGGGTACCTGGAGGAGTGGGGACCCCCCCAATAAAGGGGTCCCCCCCTCCAGGCTTCACCCGTCCAGGGCTGAAGCCCGGGGCTGTCACCGGCGTCCCTGGTCATTGGACGCCGGCCTGATAGGGTTAAATTCACATTCCTAACATTGCTTAATACAGGAGAAATACAAGTGCCAGCAGACCTCCCCCGCATGCTGGGACTTGGAGAACCACAAGTCCCAGCATGCGGGGCATTAATAGGCCGGCTGGGACTTGTAGTCGCGCTGGGACAACGCAACAGAAGCTGTTAGCTGCATCGGAGAAAGCCGGTTCAGGCCGCTGTCAGTGCGGGCTGTCCGGCTCTGCTGCAGAGAGACCAGCGCTGGATCCTGGATCGGTATGTATAGCGGTGTAAAAGTGAGGTGTGTGGATGTGTGTGTATGTAATAAAGTTTTACTTTTCTGTGTGTGCTTTATTTTAACATTCTTTTTACAGGTGGACTACAAGTCCCAGCGGGCCCATTAATGCCCCGCATGCTGGGACTTGTGGTTCTCCAAGTCCCAGCATGCGGGGGAGGTCTGCTGGCACTTGTATTTCTCCTGTATTAAGCAATGTTAGGAATGTGAATTTAACCCTATCAGGCCGGCGTCCAATGGCCAGGGACGCCGGTGACAGCCCCGGGCTTCAGCCCTGGACGGGTGAAGCCTGGGGGGGGACCCCTTTATTGGGGGGGTCCCCACTCCTCCAGGTACCCCGTCCAAGGCTGACCAGCCACGGTGCTCATGGTACGGCCGGGGGACCTTGTGTAAAAAGTGTCCCCCGGCTTTGGCATGACACTGCGGGCTGTTGGAGCCCGGTGCTGGTTTAAAAATACGGGGGACCCCCAGATTTTTTGTCCCCCGTATTTTTGGAACCAGGACCGGTCCAAGAGTCTGGGGCTGGTTTCAGAAATACGGGGGACCCCTACGCTTTTTGTCCCCCGTATTTTTGGAACCAGGTCCGGCTCAATGACCCCGGGGCTGGTTATGTACAGGAGGGGGGACCTCACGCAAATTTTTTTTTTATTATTTTTTTAATCACAAAATCGCACATTTTAACAAAATCGCACCTTTTCATGACTAAAAAATCGCACTTTTCATCCCGAAAATCGCCCTACATCGCACTTTCTCGCACTTTTCATGCCGGAATACACACCTCATTAAATATGCGATTTCTGGGAAAAAATGCGATTTTAAAAAAACGGCGATACAGGGCGATTTGAGCAAAAATCGCATTTTCGGAAAAACGGTCAACACAATAAATCTCGCCCAGCATATGGAATCTACAAATAGAAATTAAAAGTTATATGCTATATTATAATTTATTTATTAACAGTTTCTTATATAGCGCACACATATTATGCAGCGCTTTACAGAGAATATTTGAACGTTCACATCAGTCCCTGCTCCCGTGGAGCTTACAATCTATATTCCTTACCACATACACACGCGCACACAGACATTCTAGGGTTAATTTTGTTGGAGCCAAATAACCTACCAGTATTTTTTGGGATTGTGGGAGGAACTTGGAGTACCCGGAGGAAACCCACACGAGCACGGGGAAGACATACAATCTCAGCACAGTTAGGGCCCTCGCGCAAATCGAACCCATGACCTCAGTGCTGTGAGGCAGTAATGCTAACCATGACACCATCCGAGATGCCCCAATGATATATCTGCATATATCTGAGGTTTTAATGAAAACAAATAATAAAATATTAGAAATCATTTAATAACATTACAAAGTTATCAGTGATAGCCTACAACTGTTCATAGCAAATGGGGTAATTGTTCATAGTAAGTATGGTAATTGTTTAAAGTAAATGGGGTCATTTGTTGGCGACATGAATTATCTAAAAATCTGTCAGGTTTATGTTTGGCTGAAAACTTTAAGAACCTGTAAAAACCACCCACTTTTCAAGGTATGTGAGGCATTAACACTCCAGGAGAACGCAAACATGCAATTGGCATTTACTTGTACTATGAACCAATAATGTGATCTTTGACCCCTATTACCTTTCCATGTGCAAACAGTCTCACTTGTTACAACACTAATATACAGCAGGAAGGTAAACTGGCTGAGAGTTTCACTCTTGGCAAATGTTTGTTGCATAGTTTGGCTCTATTGGAGTTTCCCTGTCATGCTTTCCAAACTATTTGTGGATTTACAGTAAAGAACCATCTTAATCAGTAAAATAAACTTACAGCACGACTGCCCTTAAATACATGGTAGGAGTAGCAAAGCTTTTGCAATGTGGAAACAAAAATAATGACAACCTTTCAGTGGCGTTTCATGCTAGGGCTACCTAAAAGCGGCAGTAATCTGGTTCTGATTCAACAATCCTAAGAATTGAAAAAGAGTAGAACATAATAAATAATAACGGGCAAATCAATTTGTGTTATTTTACATGAATTAAAATTTAATTATTTTGCAATTAAATTCACAGATTTGCCAAAAAGTCTCCAATTACCAATACCTGGAGAATGAGGTCAATAACAATACACAGAATGGATGTACTAAGGGCTGAAATGCAGCCAAAACTATGAAAATACAATATTTGGCTTGTTGGCCATATTTTGATGTGTAACAAGCCCTGTAAAGCAGTACATTCCATATATGGCATTATCTGTTACAATTATAGTGGCTTCTTTTTGCATTTGCATCTGAGTGGGATCCAGTCGGATCCTTCCCAGCACTCCCTGCGGTGTGCTTGTCATACTGCACATGCGCAGATGGACTCCCGGGTCATAAGTCTGAAGTTGGTGTGATCGTTAAGGACGGGTTTTATCATTAGAGCTGTCCTTTGTAATTCTAATTGGATTCCTAGGTTCAGGTGGGAAACTCTGTAAGGGATTCTTTGACAGAGTGGAGGAACTTGGAAGGAGTGCAGGAGAAGTGGGAGAAATTAAAAAGTGAAATACTGAAAGCAACAGAACTTTGTGTCAAAAGAGTTAGGAAAAACACAAGGAAAAGGAAGCCATTGTGGTTTGCAAAAGATATAGCAAGTATTGTGAAAGAAAAAATGTTGGCCTTTAAGAATTTTAAGCAGACACAGAATAATGAGGACAAAGAGGTGTATCTTGTTAGACAGAAGGAGGCGAAGAAGGTAATCAGATGTGCAAAAGCACAGGCTGAAGAGAAAATGTCCCAGTCAGTGGTTAAAGGGGGGGGGGGGGGGGGACTTTTTTAGGTATATAAGTGAAAGGAGAAAAACAAAAAGTGGAATAATAAGACTAAAGACAGAGAGTGGAAGTCTTCTTGAGTGGGACAATGTAATAGCAGATCATATTAATAATTATTTCTGCTCAGTATTCACTGCTGAAAGAAGGGGCCACAGTTAAGTTGCAAGTACAGTCAGAAAACTGAGGGAGAAACAAGTACATTTACAGAGGAGAAAGTTCTCACAGAACTCTCAAAACTGAGATAAATCATTGGGGCCAGATGGGATACATCCAAGGATACTAAAAGATCTTAAAGGGGAGCTGGTAAAACCAATAACAAAATTATTCAACCAGTCACTAGCTACTGGAGTAATCCCAGAGGACTGGAAAACCTTGAATGTAGTCCCATTGCACAAAAGTGGAAGAAAGGAAGAGGTAAGCAACTATCGACCAGAGAGCCTTACATCAGTAGTAGGGGAATTGATGGAAATACTCTTAAAACAAAGAGTTGTAGTATATCTCAAAACCAGCAATTTACAGGATCCGAAACAGAATGGGTTTACTGGGGGAAGATCATGTCAAACAAATCTTATTGACTTTTTTGACTGGGTGACTAAAGTAATAGATCAAGGTGTGGCTGTAGATGTAGCTTATCTAGACTTTAGTAAGGCTTTTGACACTGTCTTACATCGCAGACTGTTAAACAAACTTGAAAGTTTGGGATTGGATGTTAAGATAGTTGAATGAATAAGAGCGTGGTTGCAGGACAGAAAACAAAGAGTTGTAGTAAACGGAGTACAGTCAATGGAGGGAAAGGTTACAAGTGGGGTACCCCAGGGATCTGTACTTGGACCAGGGCTTTTTAATATCTTTATTGGTGATATTGCAAATGGAATTGAGGATAAAATGTGCCTTTTTTGCAGATGACACAAATGTATGCAACAGGGTACAAACACCAGGAGGGGTAAAACAAATGATTGATGATCTAGGTAGATTAGAGGAATGGTCAAGAGCATGGCAACTACAGTTTAATGCCAAAAAATGCAAAATCATGCAATTGGGTCTCAAAAATCCAAAGATTAAATATAGTATAAATGGCACTGTAATGGAAACTACTGAGGGAGAGTTGTCACTATTTTAGGGGACCTAAAGGCAGGTAGGCAATGTAACAAAGCAACGAAGAAGGCAAGTCAGATGCTTGGTTACATAGGGAGAGGTATCAGCAGTAGAAAAAAAGAAGTAATAATGCCACTGTATAGGTCATTGGTACGACCTCATCTAGAGTACTGTGTTCAGTTCTGGAGGCCATATCTCCAGAAGGATATAAATACATTAGAGACTGTACAAAGAAGGGCAAGTAAAATGGTGCATGGCCTACATCACAAAACGTACCAGGAAAGACTATAAGATCTTAATATGTTTACTTTGGAGCAGAGAAGGGAAAGGGGGGACATGATAGAAACTTTCAAATATATCAAGGGCTTTAACAAGGTACAGGTGGGAGACATTCTTCACAGGAAGAGGAGCAGCAGAACAAGAGGACATGCACTGAAACTAGAGGGAGGAAGATTCAGGGGAAATTTGAGGAAGACTTACTTCACAGAAAGAGTAGTAGATAAGTGGAATAGCCTCCCATCAGAGGTGGTAGAGGCAAATACAGTAGTACAATTTAAACATGCTTGGGATAGGCATATTGATATTCTTACAAAAAAATAAGGATCAAATATGGTTTGAGGTAACATGTTTAAAAAAGGGGCAGACTAGATGGGCCAAGTGGTTCTTATCTGCCGTCAAATTCTAGTTTCTATGTTTCATACTGGCATCCTTAATGCTGGTATGTATAGATAAGTGGCAAAGTGTATTGCATTACAATTGTGATGTGTAGTACATATCGCCCCTAATGTGATACATAGAGAAGACAATCAACAAGTGATAACATATGTCACATGTATAAAACCTATATAAATAAGATATAGGGGTAGATGTACTAAGCCTTGGGGAGTGATGTCGAGACATAAAGCGCCAATCAATCGGCTCAAAATTGCCAGGCTACAGGGTGTGTTTGAAAAGTAACAGGAGCTGATTGGGTGATACTTACCTATCTCCAAGTCTTAGTATACAGTATATGTCTCATGGTTCCTTTGAATCTCAGGGGTAGATGTATGAAGCAGCAATAAGGGAGAAGTGATAAAGTGTCTGTTACTTTATTGCCGTCCAATCAGCTACTAACTGTCCCCTTTTAAACCCAACCTGTAAGTTAACAGTCAGGAGCTGATTGACCACTGATGAAGTACCAGGCACTTTATCACTTCTCCTCTGTTATCACTACTTCATACATCTACTGTACTCCTCAGTGTTCCTGAATCCTTTTTTGAAAGCATCTGTATAATGCAAACATTTCCCCCAGTACAAAACCCAGCACTGTACTGAAAACAAAATTTTTCAGAGCTTCTATAAAATGATTTTTGACTTTTTGCTAATTTCATCTAAAATGCTATCAAGTCAGTCTTTCTTATAGTCTGAAATGCAGTAGTAAACACAAAGACCTGTGAACTGTTCAATTCAATGAATTGACAGCGCTCAAGTTTTATGTAACATAGTCCAAAAACACCAACAAAAATATGGATTTTCCTAATCAATCATGGGTCTTGCTTTTCTCCTTACAGTCTATGACTCACTAACTCCATGATGTGCAATGTACGACAGAAGAGAATGCATCATACTGTCTGTCATCACTAATATCTGGTAGTGGCCTGACTACATTGCTTGCTGACAATCTTACAGGAGCTGTTTCCCATCACTCATCGAGTCCAAGCTCCTCTGGTTTGGTTTGGCCAATCTCCAAGCTCTGAGAGAAGGTCTATAATTATCAAGTATATTAAAGTGCTATATAAATAGTCCGTTCAGATCCTTTAAACTTTAACATGTAAAAATAATATGTATCTTTTTTATATATTTACTGTAGTTACACATTTATTTAAGTCTGACAAAAAAAAGTATATAAATCTGCATATGAGATGCTGCGCGGCACAATGGGACATATGTATCAAAGCTTGGGAGGAATAAAGTGCAACCAATCAGCTCCTAGCTGTTATTTTTCAGACTTAGCATGTTAATTGACAGGAGCTGATTGGTTGATATGCATCCCTCTCCACGTTTTCTCTTTGCAGGCTTTGATACATATTCCCCACTATGTGATATGAACTTGGAAGAATCAGGTATCGGTCAAAACAGCTGAGGACATACAATATTGCAGAATTCGTCATGCGTTTGTGAATACTGTGTCCACTGGCTGCAGTACTGAAGCATCTGCCCAATCTTGCCATGCCTTGATACCTGTGAATAAGGATTACTGAGGGCATGTTCTGGCATGGAGTGTGGTATGATTGGGGCAGATCTATCTTTCAGCGCTGCTTTCAATGCTACAGAACATCATTATTATTACAACTTATGCATTTTGACTAGCATTAGCTTGCTACTTTAGACTTTTGGTGACAACACGCAATAAGGGTCCCCCCCCCAATGTTTTACTAGGTAGTGAGATAGAGGAATTATGGAACAAGTAATAATGCAAAAGAAGCTCTCCTTTCATCATTGTGTTTAGTCCATTCCTGAGGAGTAGGGAGGAGGGGAATGGATGCCTTTGTGTGGCATCGTGGAAGGGGGCTAGGGGGTGCACTGAGTCTGGGGTCAGCCCAGCAGCTCACCTTGGAGCTGGGCTTGCCCCCAGCATTGCGATCGGTGACCCGGTGATCAGTGGTCCCGGCAGGGGAGAATTTAGGGGCCAGGCCGCCCCTAGGCACAACATTTTTTGCCCCCCCCCCCCCCTATTTTAATGCAGGGTTGCCGACTTTTTCTGTCGGAGAGGAGACTTCCAGCTGCAGTTCGGGGGGCGGGGCTTGAGCTATACATCATTAAGCCCCACCCCCAGGATGGTAAAAACCCCAATTCACAGATCTACGTGGAGGGGCGGGGCTAAAATGACGCGATTTTAGCTCCGCCCCCTCCTCTGAGACCCGCGGATTGATGGATTTCAATCCAAAGGTATGGGGAAGACGCCGCAATCCGGGGGTGGCGTGGGGGTCCCCCAGAATCCTGGAGGGTTGCCCACCTTTCCGGGGGGCCGGCAGGAGGACCAGATTTTCGGGATCCTCCCGGTAATTCCGGGAGGGTCGGCAACCCTGTTTTAATGTAATCATAAATGTATATATATTTTGTTATTTATATATTTCATAAAAATTTAACTGTAGCCCACCTTCATATTTTTTGTCACACGCAGCCGCGACGGAGCGCGGCGGGTACAGTACTCACCCGTCCGCGCCCGCCGCCGGCTAGCGTGTGCAGGCTCCACTCTGAGGCGGGCAGGTGGGGGCAGCGCTGGGTAGAGGCGGCAGCGACGGAGCATCAGGTAGCAGCGTCCTTGACAATTGCGGCGCCGGGAGGCCGGCGGCGCCATCTTGAGTAAGGGCAGGTAGCGGATTGGGCCAGAGTAGAGAGTTCCTCCTCATCCTGCACGGACAGCCAATGGCAGCCACTCCCTGGGGATATAGTGGAGCTGCCCAGGCTGATCCGTGTCAGTGCAATGAGTCTTCTGAGTCGTTCACATCTCCGAGCTGACTCCTGGATCCTGGTTCTCTCTCCTGACTCTGGTGCCTTGCTCCCTGCACCTTATCCAAGGAAGGTTTTCTCCTGACACCAATGCTGCAAGCGCTATCTAGTGCTGGCTCCTGCTTGTTCCAGAATTCCCTTTCTTCATCATCCATCCACTCCATCCTCTTCCAGTCTTCCGGATCCATTTCTTCCATCATCAAATCAACCTCTTCCTGCATCTTCTTCTATGTACTCTGGCTCACCTAAAGACTGGTTCCAGAATTACCACTGGCAGTATATTGTGCTGGACTTATTGATTTATTCTTTTGCCACTTAAAGAAGTATTTAAGTGAACTTATTATTTATGAAACCAGTTATTAAACCTGCACGTTTCAATCCTACTCGCCCTGGTCCGTCTCCAGCTTCTGTGCACCACACGACTCCATCCAGCCCTTCTGCCGTGACAGTTTGCACTGACCCGATGGAATCGGGTGAAGCACAGGCTTCCATGACGGATGTTCTTCAAGGCATCATGGCTCGCCTGGAACAAGTAGAAACCACCCAGCATCAAGTGGCTCACTTCCTCCAGTCCTTGTCACCACCTCAGGCGGCTCCCTCAGCTTCGGCCGCACCCACTGCTGGAGTCTCTGCCCCTCCTGCTCCTGCGAGTCCATCTGTTCCTCACCATCTACAGCTGTCGACACCCAGTAAATATGACGGGTCTCCGAGAGGATGTCGAGGATTCCTAAATCAATGTGACGTGCATTTTACCCTCCAGCCTTCCAATTTCCCTTCGCCCAAAACCCGGGTGGCCTACATCGTATCCCTACTGGCTGGTCCAGCCCTGGAGTGGGTGTCCCCCCTCTGGGAGCGTGCGGACCCTCTTCTCAATAATTATGAAGAGTTTGTGGCCTCCTTCCGTCGTATATTCGACGAGCCCGGCAGAGTGTCCTCTGCAGCCACGGAGATCCTGAGGATTCGTCAAGGCAGTCGCCCAGTGGGACAATATGTCGTACAGTTCCAAACCCTGGCGTCCGAACTTCGATGGAACGAAGAGGCTCTCGTATCTGCCTTCTGGAACGGTCTGGCTGGGCGCATCAAAGACGAGTTAGCAACTCGCGATCCTCCTTCCACCCTGGCAGAACTCATCTCCCTATGTACCAAAGTCGACCTGCGACTCCAAGAACGCCAACTTGAGAGGAATCGTTCTGATCGCCTTCGTCCTCGTTTCTCTCCCAATGTTGCTCCGGGTCCCAAGGCAATTCCTTCGCCTGCTGCACCAGCTGATGAACCCATGCAAATCAATCGTTCCCGCCTGTCCCTCGAGGAGAAGTTCCGAAGACGGCGAGAGAATTTGTGTATGTACTGTGGCTCATCTGCTCACCTATTGGCTGCCTGCCCACTGCGGCCGGGAAACGACCGCTCCTAATCCCCCCGAGGGAGGTCCGATTAGGAGTATTGTTTTCATCTCCCTCTTCTACTGACTCTATTATTCCAGTGACTCTTGTGTGTCCCCAAGGCGAGAGAAGACTTCAGGCCTTATTGGATTCTGGAGCAGCGGGGAACTTCCTTTCTTCTTCTTTTGTCAACCAGCATGCCCTGCCTGTGCAACCTCTGGATCATTCGCTGGTCCTCACGGCTGTGGATGGGAGTCGAATTCGGAGTGGACAAATCACTCATCAAACCATTCCGCTGAAGTTGCTCATCGGAGCCTTACATCAAGAGAACATTCAATTCTTCATTCTTCCACAATCTTCTCATCAAATGGTCCTGGGTCTTCCCTGGCTCTCCAAACATAATCCACAAATTGATTGGACCACTATGGAGATCAAGGCCTGGGGAACAGTCTGCCAGTCTACTTGCATTCCTCAGATCCTTCCGGTCTACCAGACCCATCCACAATGTGAGGATAACTGCTCTTCATCTTCTTCAGCTCCACCCTTGTCTATACCCGTACCGTATCGTCCATTTACAGATGTCTTCAGTAAAGGAGGTGCTGACACTTTACCTCCCCACCGGCCTTGGGACTGCCCAATAGAATTGATGGCTGGGAAATTTCCTCCTCGTGGCCGCATCTATCCTCTGTCGCTACCCGAGACTGAGGCCATGTCCTTGTACATCCAAGAGAACTTAAACAAGGGGTTCATCCGACCTTCTACCTCTCCGGCCGGGGCTGGGTTTTTCTTTGTGAAAAAGAAAGATGGCGGTCTTCGGCCTTGTATCGACTATAGAGGCCTGAACGACATCACTATAAAGAATCGCTATCCCTTACCCCTTATCACAGAACTGTTTGATAAGATCAGAGGAGCGACTGTCTTCACCAAATTGGACCTACGAGGGGCCTACAACTTGATACGAATCCGTTCCGGTGACGAGTGGAAGACGGCTTTTAATACAAGAGACGGTCACTATGAATATCTGGTGATGCCCTTCGGCCTTTGCAACGCCCCTGCCGTCTTCCAACAGTTCGTGAATGATATCTTCCGGGACTTGCTGTACCATTCCATTGTAGTCTATCTAGACGATATACTCATCTTCTCCTCCAATCTTCAACATCACAGACAGACCGTGTCCGAGGTGCTACGACGTCTTCGTCAAAATCAACTATTCTGTAAGTTGGAAAAATGCGTTTTTGAAGTCACCTCCATTCCATTCTTAGGCCACATTCTCTCTGCTACTGGTATCGAGATGGATCCAGAGAAGGTGAGAGCGATCCAAGACTGGGCACCTCCCACGACACTCAAGGGAATTCAGAGATTTTTAGGATTCTCAAATTATTACCGGCGATTCATCCGGAACTTCTCTACCATCGCTGCTCCCCTCACAGCTCTTACCCACAAAGGAGTTGATCCAAGTCAATGGCCGCCAGAAGCATTCTCAGCCTTCCAACAGTTAAAGAGGGCGTTTATGATGGCACCCATTCTCCTCCAACCAGATCTCGACAAGCCCTTCATCCTCGAGGTGGACGCATCCTCGGAAGGTATTGGGGCCATCTTGTCACAAAAAGGAGAGGATCAAGAATTACATCCTTGTGCTTTCCTCTCCAAAAAATTCCTTCCGGCAGAGAAGAATTACCCCATTGGGGAACAAGAGTTACTTGCTGTCAAAACGGCGTTAGAGGAGTGGCGATACCTTCTGGAGGGTGCGCGGCATAAGATCACCGTGTATTCAGATCACAAGAATTTGTCCTTTCTCAAACAAGTTCAATGCCTCACTGCTCGTCAAGCCCGATGGGCTATGTTTTTCGAACGTTTTAATTTTCAAATTAAATTTCGACCTGGCACCACTAATATTAAAGCTGACGCCCTATCCCGTTCCTTTGAAACGACTTCTGATATAGAGATTCTTCCTCGTCCAATCCTTGATCCAGTGGTTTTTGCTCAAGTGTCCGTACAGCCAATTCCTCCTCCAGGCAAGACGTTTGTTCCTCTCGAACTGCGAAAAAAAATATTATCATGGGCACATTCCTCCCGTTTCGCAGGTCACGCAGGAATACAGAAGACCTTGATGTTCCTGTCACGTTCTTATTGGTGGCCAACCATTCGTCACGACGTCACCAAATTCATCGTGTCTTGTGTAAAATGTGCTCAGCATAAGGTGCCCAGAACAACTCCTGTTGGTCCTCTCCATCCTCTGGCCATTCCCACAGAACCATGGACTCATCTATCTATGGACTTCATTTGCGAGTTGCCTCCTTCCAAAGGTCATACAGCAATCTGGGTAGTGGTTGACCGATTCTCAAAAATGGTCCATTTCGTCCCACTAAAAGGTCTTCCCTCTGCTCCAGTACTGGCTCAGCTATTCATTTCCACCATTTTTAAATTACATGGTCTGCCCAAAGAAATTGTGTCTGATCGCGGAGTACAGTTCGTGGCGAAATTCTGGAGAGCTCTCTGTGCCACGGTAAAGGTTAACCTCAAGTTTTCTACTGCCTTTCATCCCCAGACCAACGGCCAGACGGAACGGGTGAATCAGGACTTGGAGGCCTTTATTCGATTGTTCATCTCGTCCTCTCAAGATGACTGGGTAGATCTCCTCCCGTGGGCAGAATTTATGCATAACAACTCCTATCACTCTTCCTCCGGAACCACGCCCTTCTTTACCGTATTTGGTAAACACCCACGATCTCCAGACTTCTCAGAATTACCCTCTTCTGAAGTTCCTGCAGCGACCACTTCCCTCCAACGCTTTGCGAAGATTTGGTCGGATGTCCACACCGCTCTCCTTAAATCTTCTGCTCGATACAAGAGAATGGCGGACAGGAAAAGAAGAGCAGCGCCCAGATTAAAACTCGGGGATTGGGTATGGCTATCTACCCGTCATATACGCCTCCGTCTGCCTTCTATGAAACTGGCTCCCCGGTACATTGGGCCATATGCCATCACCCAAGTCATTAATCCAGTCGCTTATAGACTTCAACTTCCTCCTTCCCTAAGGATCTCGAATTCCTTTCATGTGTCCCTCCTCAAGCCTTTAAGATTGAACTCTTATCAGAAGAAGGTTCCCAAACCACCCAAGATTAACTCCGAGAGTGGGATCGAATTCGAGGTAAGACGTATCATAGACTCTCGTCACCGCAATGCTCGTACTCAGTATCTGGTGGAGTGGGTCGGTTTTGGTCCTGAAGAGAACTCTTGGGTGGACTCCGTTGATTTGCATGCTCCAAAGCTGATTAAGCAATTTCTGCAGCGAAATCCTCACAAGGCCCATAGGCGTCCTGGGGCCACCCTGAAAAGGGGGGGTACTGTCACACGCAGCCGCGACGGAGCGCGGCGGGTACAGTACTCACCCGTCCGCGCCCGCCGCCGGCTAGCGTGTGCAGGCTCCACTCTGAGGCGGGCAGGTGGGGGCAGCGCTGGGTAGAGGCAGCAGCGACGGAGCATCAGGTAGCAGCGTCCTTGACAATTGCGGCGCCGGGAGGCCGGCGGCGCCATCTTGAGTAAGGGCAGGTAGCGGATTGGGCCAGAGTAGAGAGTTCCTCCTCATCCTGCACGGACAGCCAATGGCAGCCACTCCCTGGGGATATAGTGGAGCTGCCCAGGCTGATCCGTGTCAGTGCAATGAGTCTTCTGAGTCGTTCACATCTCCGAGCTGACTCCTGGATCCTGGTTCTCTCTCCTGACTCTGGTGCCTTGCTCCCTGCACCTTATCCAAGGAAGGTTTTCTCCTGACACCAATGCTGCAAGCGCTATCTAGTGCTGGCTCCTGCTTGTTCCAGAATTCCCTTTCTTCATCATCCATCCACTCCATCCTCTTCCAGTCTTCCGGATCCATTTCTTCCATCATCAAATCAACCTCTTCCTGCATCTTCTTCTATGTACTCTGGCTCACCTAAAGACTGGTTCCAGAATTACCACTGGCAGTATATTGTGCTGGACTTATTGATTTATTCTTTTGCCACTTAAAGAAGTATTTAAGTGAACTTATTATTTATGAAACCAGTTATTAAACCTGCACGTTTCAATCCTACTCGCCCTGGTCCGTCTCCAGCTTCTGTGCACCACACGACTCCATCCAGCCCTTCTGCCGTGACATTTTTTTAAGCACTCTGGACTGCTCACTGTACGGAGGACCCGGAGGGAGGCACTTATTAGTACATTGATTAGCACAGTGTCTCCATCAGTCTCTCTCCGGCTCACACACTGTGACTGACTGAGCGCAGGAAGGATCTGCGCGCCAATCAGCTCAGCTGCTGGATACACAGCAGCCAATAGACTGTGTGTGTGGAGTAGCCAATGGGCGGGAGCCGGCAGCAATGAGCCATTTTCGGACGCGCAGGGGGACCGTCGGATCCAGCCACTAAGCGGTGATGTAATGCATGGCAGAGTGGTGGGCAGTGGCGGGTGATGAGCGGCGCTGCCGCCGACATAGGATAATTTGCGGCGGCGGCGCTCGTCACTCGCCACTGCCCACCCGCTGTGCCATTTAACAGAATGTCAGCCTGCCTGCCGCCCTTAATTAGTGCCGCCCTGAGGCCGGTGCCTCACGGGCCTTGGCACAAATCCGGCCCTGGGTCCCGGTGCTTGGAGATGATGTCGGCACCACAGTGTAAATGGGAAAACCGTGTTCCAAGTACCGGTTGGATCTGGGATTTTTGTGTAAAAGGGGTATTATTTTGTGTCCCTTAAGATCTTGCCTTTTAGTCTTAAATCTACAATATAATATTTTTTTTTTTTTTATTACTATCGCTCCATAGTATTGTCTCTATGGCTGTAACATATTTCACTCCCTGCATCTCACTCCTCTATGCAAACTGACTCCTCGCCTCGGTATTAGCACTACCTCTTATTAGTACTCATGAACTGTTTTTCTTTTCCAATAAAAATTAAGAAACAATAGCAACACTAACAATATCTATATCTAATGCAATTAACAGATTGCCTGCATGATCCTTCTATTTCCTTTTTTTTTTCATCCGTCATGTAAATACATGGATCTAATCAAATCAAAATTTCATAGTAAAAATGAATACTATACATAAAAATACCAGAAGCTAAAAAGACTTGTCATCCATTTGACATATAGAAGGATTATTCATTAAAGTTAATTAGTATCCATTCCTATTAATTACACCCCACAAATATCAATTCAGTAAAGTGCATAAGCTCCTTAGTAAAGTAGCACTGGCCACAGTGGATGTATATTAACCAAATTCACCTCTAGAGGTACTTTCTCCCTGATGGTAGTGAAGTCCTCAAAAGACATGGTCTTGGTATCGCTGCACTGCAATTTTGTGAAAATGAAAGAACTTATTGTATTATTATTTTGCTGCATCATTACTAAAGCTTGATCCAAGATAAATGTGAACATACCCTATTCAGATTTATACCCTTATCAAATTGCAGCTCATAAGCACCTGGAAACTAAAAATTTTGTGTATAGTCAATACATAATCACACTTTGGAAATAAGAGGGCAGACATAGCTATAAATGGATACCAAAAATAGGTCAACCACAATAAATATTTATTTATTAGGATATATTGTAGTTCGAGTATAATCAAACACCAGTGGTTCTGAAACCCAGTCTTTGGGGGTATTCAATGTGTCGCCGCTATTTCTGACGTGGGAAATAGCGGCGGCTCCCTATTCAATGCTGTCTTTAGCGACAGCATTGAAGCGGGATCACGGCAGAACGGGCCCGACTTCAGAAGCTGGCGGGCCCATTCTGCCGATAGCGGCCATGGATTGTCGCGATCCCGGCCGCAGATCGACAATCCACGGCCGTTTTCGCGGCCACGCCCCCTGTGACATTGAATCCCGCCTGTCGTTCAGCTGTCGGGCTGACCGCAAACAGGCCAGGATCATGGCTGTCGGCAGGGATCGACAGCCGTGATCCTAGATTGAATACCCCTATTTATATCCAATCAGAATACTAGCAACCCTTCCTGTTGTATTCCTATAGAGTCTGGGTTTCACATATCTCCAAACAAGACTTGTACCACGTGATAGTATCATGAGATTGGATTGCTTACATGAGCTTATAACAGTAGTTTTCAAATGAGACACTTGCAATGGTGGCTTGGATTGGTGGTCAAGGACCAAATTTAAATTATTTTTAGTGAATTTAATAGGCAAATTCATAGGTAGGCTGTTACTTTTGGCCCTCACCACTAACTGAATGTAAGGATGACATTTAAACACAGTTTAGTTAATTTAATATTTTTCTAAATTTCTCAATTAGAAACACTTGGCGTAACGATGCTGTGAACAAACATTCTAATGTTCTAGGGTGTGGGCGTTAAAAAAAAAACGGGAACCACTGGCACAGAAGAAGACTGAAATTATATCTTCACGTCTTGTGAACATGTGATTGCTCTGTACTAATATTATTTTGACTATGTAACACATAGTTTGTATGTGTGTGTTCATGTCATAGGTACTGTAATATTTACTAGGGCAATGACAGAGGTGAATGACTGAATATGCTTAACAGGGTGCTACATAATGTGTGTGTGCACTATATAAATAATTGTATCTAAATAAAATATAAATTCAGATCTTACCATTTTTATTTTTTGTCTCTTATTTCAAGAGATATTGATATCAAGATACCGGAAGGCACTTTGATATGAGTGTGCTTTGAGCAGCAGTAAAAAAGAATGGGTAGTCACTTCCAATAGTGTGCAAATGGATACAGGAAGGGTTAATACTGCGCTACATATAAAACAACATGTATATACTTAGTAAAATTAAACATGAACATTTATTATAGCATGTAGGTATGATATAGACAATACATTTGAATTTAAGAAATATAAAATAATGAATGAAAAAAGTAAATGATAAAAATATGTATACTCCGTACAGTGGCGTGAGTATATGGATAGTCACCCTTTGTTTGTGTCCACACCCTTTGTTTGTGTTCATCCGGAAAATGTGGACCTTATAGACACAGTCCAGTGTGTGCGCAATTATTTCTTCTCCACTTCTTAGTGTAAAACCGGGTCTTTTAGGGGGTGGTGTTCCTCCAGAATTTCTCTGAGCCGCGGTGAGTGGAGAACAAGATGTTACCTATGCACCAACACCATTGCATTAGTAACATCCATTGTTCTCCACTCACCGCGGCTCAGAATATCCATATACTCACGCCACTGTACGGAGTATACATATTTTTATCATTGACTTTTTTCATTCATTATTTTATATTTCTTAAATTCAAATGTATTGTCTATATCATACCTACTGTACATGCTATAATAAATGTTCATGTTTAATTTTACTAAGCATATATACATGTTGTTTTATATGTAGCGTAGTATTAACCCTTCCTGTATCTATTTCAAGAGATATAAAGATATCTACACTTAAAAAGCATTAAACATGTCTCACTAGTACAACAATAAATTCATCGAGATATCATGAGGTTGGATTAGTTTTATACATTAGTTTTATACTAAGAATAGGTTTGATATTACATACAGGCCCTAACATAAACTCTGAGCTATTGAGCAAAGGGCTTTCAAGGAATGCCAAAGTCCATGACACAAAACTATTTGTGTCATAGATCTGATATGCTGTAATCTAAAAATAATGTATAACGTTACATGACATTGAGCGGTACTTGTGGAGTATCACGGCTCCCATCGTATGGCATTGTATGCCATATGTAGTGGCATACGATGCGATACGATTTTTACAGATTTTTGAGCATTTTTGCTCAAAAATCGTATGCGATCGCATCGGATGCCATACGATGGCATCCGATGCGATGGCACCCGATTTTGCACTGAAATGCATCAAAATGCATTGAAATGTGTATTAAACTTGTGAAATGCCCCCAAATGCCATTTTTCATAGTGCACCACCCCCACTATCAACGTCAACCCGAAGCGTGGCGAGCGCAGCGAGCCTGCGAGGGGCGGCGGTACGCGTCCTACGACCTTTTTCATTCCCCCACTATCCACGTTGGCGTGGAGTTGAGAATAGAAAGTGTGGCGAGCCCGAAGCGTGGCGAGCGGCCGCGGATACCTGTGAAGCCCGCGAGGGGACGCGTATAGCTGTGAAGGTATCCGCGTCCCCTCGCGGGGCTCGCTGCGCTCGCCACGCTGCGCTCGCCACGCCACCGCCGCCCCTCGCGGGCTCGCTGGGGGTGGGGGTGGTGCACTATGAAAAATGGCATTTGGGGGCATTTCACAAGTTTAATACACATTTCAATGCATTTTGATGCATTTCAGTGCAAAATCGGGTGCGATCGCATCGCATCGCATGCGATTTGATCGTATGCAATGCGATGCGATTTTTTAGCATACGATCAGCATACGATGAAGGTCGTGGGAGCCGTGATACTCCACAAGTACCCATTGAGTACCATCATATAATATATACTATGTACAGATCATAACAGAAAAATGAAATAATGCATTATGTTGAGTATCCTCAAAGTGCTGTTCCCATAAGCAGTATTTTTCCAAATTCCCAAACTGTTCAAACCAGTTTATAGGTGATATATCGGTGGCTTGCATACATAAATATAAAACTAATACTGTATGCACATAAATAGGTGATATATAAGAAGTCTAAGTAATGTAAAGCCAACTGAGAGCAAAAATAAGCAAAATTAGAAGTGTGAAGAGGCAAAATAAAAATAAATATGATAAACAAAAAAAGCAATATTAATCTTATATACTATAGTTTATTCTCAGCAAATAAACATTTTATGGACAATTACACGGATGGTTAATGGTTAGCATTACTGCCTCATAGCACTGAGGTCATGGGTTCGATTCCCAAATGCTCTAACTGTGTGGAGTTTGTATATTCTCCCTGTACTTGTGTGAGTTTCCTCCGGGTACTCCGGTTTCCTCCCACAATCCAATAATATACTGGTAGGTTAATTGGCTCCCAACTTAATTAACCCTAGAATGTCTTTGTGTACGTGTACATGTGGTAGGGAATATAGATTGTAAGCTCCACTGGCGCAGGGACTGATGTTAATGTTGAAATATTCTCTGTAAAGCACTGCAGAGTATGTGTGCGCTGTATAAGAAACTGTAAATAAATAATAAATGTTACAGCATATTCTCACATTCTCTTATAGAAGAAAGGGTGGTGATAACTCCTTCTTCTGCCATATTGGCAGTATGATTTACAACGGGAGATGCAACATGTGGCCATGCCCCCAAACATGACACCTAATGGGATGTGACAGGCTTGCACAATGTCCCATATTCCCACTCCAAAATGGGAGGTATGGCTGCCAATATGGTCTGATATGCCATTTCATTCTTAAGGCTCAAAAGCTGCTCTAGTGCTTTAATTGTGAAACCAAGATCCCCAGTGAATACAGCCCCCTGATTAACACCTTAGGGCGAGCTGGTACAAACACAAGGTGATTACATATATGTCCCTACTATAGTGCCATACTTCCTCTTTAGAATAGCCTAGTGCTGGTAGCAGCAAAGGGGCACTGCACACCTTTGGTCCCCAGGGGCACTCTTCACCTTTGGCCCCGTGATTTTTCCAGAACCAGATTACAGTATGAGCACCATAACTGGTTTGATTGTTTGTTTGGGGGGGGGGACACTTTTATTTTAAATGTTTATATTAATAGTAAAAGGAAGACTATTATGAGTGACTTACTGTATTTCTATGAAGCCTTTAGCCAAGCAGGGCACAACACATACCAAATTAAAGGTGATGATCTGTAGATTTGAATTGAACTGGTTGCTTCATTACAGAGTTATCTGACAAAACATCCACCTGCCATTTATAATACATCACAGTAATGACCATTGGAGAACTCTCATTGGGCACCTGATCTGGAACATGTGACCTGCTGGGTGGTCTCCTCTCAAAACTGTGACAGTTGTGTGCAGCCACCAACTAAGCAGAGATTTTGCCAAATTTGGCTCCTTAGGAGATGAAAAGCGGTAAAATGTTTCACCTAGAAACCCTTTCCCAGTTAAAACTGGTCACATCAGATAGGTATTACTTATTTCTGTATTCCTTTTATTTTGAGTAGTGATAAAGCAAGGCTAGTGCTAAAGAGGAACATCAGTGGGAGGCAACATTGATAGATACTCCTCCTAAGACATATATATATCTATCTATATATCTATATATATCTATATATATCTATATAGATATATATAGATATATATATCTATCTATATATATATCTATATATATATAGATATATATATATATAGATAGATAAATATATGTGTGTGTGTGTGTGGCTTCTTCCCTTACACATTCTATGCAAAGTACATAAACACGCACATACGCAGCTATGCCAATCATAACTGTCTTCATACACACTGAGAAACATGCCTTTGTATTCCACATGCACAGCACCAAAAGCAGGCTTACAGTACATCTGAATCTTCATGAGCCCCATGTAATTGGTGCTGGAAATAAAGCATCATTCATTTTATTGAGGTTTGGGACACATTAAAAACCCATCCACTGGCTAGCAAGCACCAGTAGTACTTTGGTTACACATACATGTGTTTGTATGATGTTGGTGAAAAAGTCATCATAGTAGCAACCAGGGACGTGCAGCAAGGGGAGGCAGGGGAGGCAGTGCCTCACCTGTCATAAATGATTAAAAAAAATTACAAAAATATTTATAACACATATACTGCGCTATAAGTATCTTATTAATTATTTTTATTTATGCGGTGGGACACTGTGGGAGTGTAGGAGGCAGTAGGAGCTGTGTCTCCTGCTGACAATTGGAAAATGTCAGCAGCGGGGGGGGGGGGGGGCTAAGCTGTGGGCAGAAAAGTGTCTGAAAGCCCATTAAAAATCAATGGGAAAGCGGCATCTACACATCTGCCTCAGTGACAGGTACGCACGACCCTGTCACTGAGGCAGATGTGATAGGACAGCGGATCAGGCTGTCACACACTGACAGCCTGTGTCCACTGTCATGCTAAACTGTGGTGGCTGCGCTGTCTCCTGTCTCCTGCCCTGTCGCCTGGCTCCCGTTCCTCCTCCCGCCATGAGTGGAGCCCCGGCATCGGCATTTCAGGGAGGCATGACTCACCTCCTCCTACCGCTGCCGCGGACCTTCTAGGGGGTCTGGCTCCCCTTCCTCCTCATGCCGCTACTGGAGCCCCAGCTTAGGCATGTCAGGGTGGCCAGGCTCACCTTCATCCTCCTCCACCCATTGTCGTATGGCCCGGCTCCCCTTCCTCCTTTTGCTGCTGCTGGAGCCCCAGCATTTCAGGATGGCCCGACTCCCTTCCTCCTCCCGCTGCAGCTCCGTGGGGTGACCTAGCTTTCCACTACGCTGCTGGTGCCCAGGCATGGATGGGAACAGTGACAGCAGGTGACGGCTGTATAACAGTGAACAGTAAATATATTAACTATATATGTATGAATGTGCCTACCATATTTATTTATTTTTTTTTTGCCTCCCCTGACACTAACCTGACCGCACGTCACTGGTAGCAACAACACATAATACTATTCATTTTGCAACGGTAGTGACACAATATTACGTTTATGTTCAGCCTTCTTACAGAATTTGCTTTAAAACTAAATATTCATTAATTTTAATTTGTGAAAGAAGAGTCTATACTGTCATATCATTTTAAATCGCATCATTATCACCTGGAACTAATGAGAATCACCCACAGGGATGATCCAAAAAGTACAGTAGGCACAGATGATGGGGAACCTTAGAAGTATGGCAGCATTCAGTGAATACATAATTTATTTTAACAGAACAAATATGAAATCCAATATCACAAATTATTACTTATGTTTAATTTCTTTTTAACCACTTATTTTAGCATAAAGTTGAAGTTTGATGTAAGGTCAGCCATAAGGAGCATGAATGCACCTCTAGGGGTAAATTTACTAAAATGGAATGGGTACCAATGCAGCCATTGGAACCCATTCTATCTAAAGTACAGCCGTTAAAATATTTACAGCCAACACTGAGTGGTACGAAACAACTATGGGACGACCCCCCTATCGTCTTAAATTCTTAATTTTACACTTAGCTGGCGTCTCCCAGCTCTATATAATTAATTGATTCATTGGCACCCAGAGGTCTAAACGAAAACCTTGGTTTATCTTGTTTCCTATAAACCAAATACAGTATAGCTTAACATATGTATTGGTCCCTACATATATCTCACACATTGATTATAGCCAAAACATGGTACCCTGATTGGTCGGACTGAGTCCGCCAACGTACTAGACCAATATAACTTGCTCATAACTATCCAATAAGTAGGCAGACACTATGCTATGTCTTATGTTATTTTGATTATTCATCTGCAGAGTATGACGCACAGCACTTTATAGTTATGCTTTATTTTTCATAATGTAATTTATTTAACTTTATTTTTTTGTAATTGTATATTTATAGAGAACAATGATAAAAGGCAAAACAAATTGTCACTATATAAAATATTCATACCTCATTGTTATCGATGCTCTACCATCAAGATATTTTATTGTACAATTGTAAATGTTCATTGCATTGCAGTGCTTTAATAAAAAGTTAATAAAAAAAAAATGCGTACAGCCAATTACTATAAGCTGAATTTGGATTATTTTGACTTTTTTACAAACGTCAACTTAAGCCAAATTTGGGTGTTCAAAAGAGTACACCATCGATAGAACGCGGCTGTGTATGGCCATGAGTTCTATGGTGATCTGCTCATTTACCATAATAAGTACTGCTGAATTCGGCTACAAATTACAGCATACACGGCTGAGTTCTGTCGATGATGTACTCATTTGTACACCTGAATTCGGCTAAAGTTGTTTAAATTAATTTTTCTAGTTTTTACAGAGAAGCCTGACTGATCCGTGCATACTTCCCGCTTGTCCATATTTGGCTGCCGGGAAAACATGGCAGCCAAATATCAATCACTTCACCATCGGAAAATACAGCTCCTGAGAATATGGAAGTTTAATAAATTAACCATATTCTCAGTTCGTATTTTCGGCCCGGTTACGACGATCCCGGTCCGTACCCGCTCATACAAGGGATCGGCCATAGAATGTTAGTAAATTTCACCCATGCAGTACTTGTGTATTCCGTAAAACAACACAAAGTTCTGAATTTTGTCTTTCCTTCCTGTCTCCTAAAAGTCATTTACAGTCATGCCATGCAGTTACTTAGCTAAAACTATATGACTCACTATAAAACCTTAAAATTAAAAACTATGACTCACCAAAGCACTCATACCCGTATTTTCTTAGTGCCACAGAGATAGTCTTTTCTTTGGATTTTACAGATAACTACTATGGGTATGCTTGCTCTTTTGTTTCACAACCGCCACCATACCCAAGCAATTAATTTCTATGAGATCATGCTGATGTCATCAGCAAATATTAGGCCAATCAAAATACACTGAACCCCTTAATAAAATAAACCCCAAAATAGCTGCACCCCATGTGGTTATTGTATATCTTCATGAAAACTGCAGGCCGCCAATCTGTTGGATGTAAGGTGCATTGATGCATATCCTGGAAACATCAATTCCATGAGTAAATCTTTGGTCCCTCAGAATGGTCACTACAACTGAGACACTTGAGATGTGTTTCCTGCTTACAGGATCACGGGTAGTATCTAATGGATGCCCCAAAAAGGGTCTCAACATGCCCATGTTTTTGCTTCCGGCATCCTGCATTGAATAAGTCTGTGCTTCGTTCAGTGCACTGAGCGCAGTGCAAGCAGCACAGCGGAGGGTTGTGGTGCACAAAATGAGCTGCCCAGGCCCTTCCAGAGGCCGGGGTCTGGGACATCTGTACCCACAGCACCCCCCTGTCGGCGGCCCTAGCAGTGGCACATACACTGACCACAGATAATTGCATATTTAGTAAGGCGTTATATTATTGTTATTACTCATTACCATAGGCGAATCTAGGGGGTGGTCCAGGGGTGCACAGGACCACCCATTAGCCCATTTTGTAGCTGAGGGATGGGGCTTTCAAATGAGCCCAGCCCCGTGTCTCTAGCCCCCTGGGAACCGGAGATACGGCCAGGCAAAGCTGGAACATTTTCCCTATAGGATAACATGGGACCCGCTAATTCCGACCCCCACCCAGTTCAACGGCTGCCAGTTCCCCTTTCGGCATCACTGAAGCTCGGGATTAATCTCAGTCGAACCCAAATCTCTGGGCCTTCAATCTGATACCAGGCTGGATCCATATGGGTTAATTGGTTCCAGGGATATTGAGGTTAAACCGTTTTTTTTTCCATTTCTTAAATGTAATTTCATGACTGTTTATGTTATTTGAGGGCAGATTTCTCTGGAACCAAACAGCCCAGTTTCACGGGACCAAAATCCTTCGAAGCCAACTCAAAAGTTCTTCAATATGATACTGGTCTCATGTAAATGGGTCAGTTGGTTCTGAAGATATAGCTGGTTGGTTAAAGGGGGGAAGGGAGAGGGGAGTGGTTGTCTCTCCCCCTCACACCGAAAATGCAGGGACTAGGCTGGTGTATAAGGGGTCAGCCTGGGAATGTCCCTGCATGATCCTGGGACCATATTCCCGGGTAAATCCCTGCATTTTCTGTTGTGAAAGGGGCATTATTTCAAACAGCTGTGACCTGCAGTGCTCTGAATACAGCCGGGCAGCCCCCTGCTCTCTGCCCAGCTGTCAATGACTGTCACCCCTGCAGCTTCCGCTCCAATTCTTCTGCTAGATTTCACCTCAGCCCGCCCCCCCTTTAATCATGTGGTGCCGGCGCCCGGTGTGCTCCCCCGATGTCACGCACAACAACAGCACGCACAATATTTAAAATGTCCACTCGGCTAGAGGGGACACCAGGAGGGGAGTGGGAGCGTGGTCTGCGCTGCACTCTGCTCCTCTCCCCATAGAAGCAGCTACACCGCTCTCCATCTCTCCCTGCAGCAGCAGCGAAGGCTCATATAAAAATTTACAGTAAGTGGCACTTTTGGGGGCATTGCTTAAGGGACGCTACAAGTGGCAGTATGTGGGGGCATTACGCATAATGTGTGGCTTAATGTGAAAGGGGCATTATGGTGTGCAGCATCATATGTAAGGGGCATTATGTGTGCAGCATCATGTGTAAGGGGCATTATGTGTGCAGCATCATGTGTAAGGGGCATTATGGTGTGCAGCATCATGTGGAAGGGACATTATGTGTGCAGCATCATGTGTAAGGGACATTATGTGTGCAGCATCATGTGTAATGGGTACTATGGTGCGCGGCATCATGTGTAATGGGTACTATGGTGTGCGGCATCATGTGTAATTGGTACTATGATGTGCGGCATCATGTGTAATGGGTACTATGATGTGCGGCATCATGTGTAATGGGTACTATGGTGCCATCAAGCAAGAACCCCCTAGCAATGAGCACGTAGGTAAGCAGCACTTATGTGGCAAATATGTAATGGGCATTACGGTTTGTTATCTAGTATGTAATGGGCATCATGATGTGTGGCACAATGTGTAATGGGCATTATGGTGTGTGGCCTTATGTGTAATTGGCATTAAGGCGTGTGGCTTTATGTGTAATGGGCATTACGGAGTTTGCTAAAATGTGTAATGGGCATTACTGTGTATGGTCTAAAGTGTAATACCACACCCCTTTTTGTGATGCCACGCCTCCTTCACATGAGGCCACGCCCCCCCTTTGGTCCCCCTGCTGTTGTCTCTAGATCTGGGACCACCCATTACCATAATTCTAGATTCGCCTATGCTCATTACTGATATTTAATGGTGCTCCAACCAATCAGCTCCTAACCTCGATGTGGTTAAAGGAGCTGATTGGTTGATGCAGTATTTAAGAATAGTTACAAGGGATAATATGACTCCTTAGAAGAATATGATTCCTTATTTTAAAATGTTCCCCATAGTCGCAAGAGGTGCTCAGTGATAATAGCTGCAGGTACATGATATTTTTACAGGGCACATATATTTATTTTACTATTGCTAGTTTTGTAGCTTTCTTGATAACTAGTTTCTGTATAAGAGATCCTATAATTGTAAAAGCAACAAATAAAATCTGTATTGTAAATCAAAGATTAAGATTCTCATGGCAAATACATAGATTCCCCATATTTTGAAATAAAGGTGTTTCCTAAAATGTATTTCAATAAATATGACACAATTGTATGTATCGCCTTTGCCTGAAATCCAAGCACGTGAATGTGTATAAATAAAAAGCCTACCGCTTGTGACAAGATAATCTGAGCGGGAACTGCCAGGTACTTTATCCGCTGACAGCATAGTATTTTGTCAGATGGCACATCGTACTTAGCTTTTAACTGAGTAATTCACCACATGCTTTCCAGAAAGTATGTTTTTCTCACCTTTACAGCGATGACACCACTCCAGTACATTTTCCCCCATGTGTAATAAGGCTGAAAGGAAGTGAAAGTATTTTATATTGCATTTCTTTCCTGCCCGGTGTTTTAACTACCCTAAACTACTTCCTTTCATCACTACAACAATAGGATGGAATTGTACCACTGAGAACCCTCCAGGCAACAAGCGTTCTGCTCAAGCTACTCTACCCTGTCATTATGTCCTCTCTCTTATCAGTAATTGTTTGTGAATTTGAACATGAAACTCAGAAAAACAGTAATGTCCCACCAATAATATGATAAAATGAATAGTCTCTTAAATGCACTTGTCAGGTTCTAGTGTATTCCTCGAAATCATAACAATGTAGAATTAAATGATGCTGACTCTAGATAGCACATTACAGTGTGACCCATTAGATATATGTGTGTGATTCATATGTATGCCTCTTATGTAGGATCCTGAATAAATAATGAATGACATATATTAACGACTGTCCAAACCCCTGACTCTGATTTGTGAAGTATTGTCATTATCCATAACAGCACATGTAATGGGGATATTCTACACACACTTCAGCCCTTGACAAGACAACAGCACTTTCATAGTAAAGCATGAGGTTGTGACTCCAGGAAACCAGGGGCCTCATTCAGACCTGTTCGCTAGGCTGCCTATGTGTGCATCCTAGCAAACAGGTAAATGCTGCATGATTGAACCCCTGAATCCCTGCATTTGCATGCGTGGATGTGTACGCTTACATATCCCCTCGCATGCGCCCAAACGGAGGAGAAATCGTTGGATGGTCAGGGACCATCCAATGATTTCTGCAGCCGTCGGTCTGAAAATTAAGTCAATACTTATTTTTTAGATGGGTCACGATCACCGAATTGGGGTGGCACTGACATCATGTGATCATGTCCCATGCAGGCATCACAGGGGAACACCCAGCATTTTTATAGGGACACCCATAAAATGATGGGCGTTCCCCTGAGCCCACAACCCTGCGCACTTCTAACAGTGCATGTCTGAGTTGGCCCCTATATGTGTCAGTATACGGTATGGTCTGACTAGGCAGACCATGAATACAGTGGATGATTAGAAAAAATAAGTGAGATAACATGAGAAGTTTCAATTAGTGTGGCTTAGTAACTCATATGACTTTCTTTCTCTTCATTTTCTTCATTTGTCAACACGATGGAGGAAATTTACTAAGAATACAAATATGACTCAGTCGTATTCGTATTTTTATGATTCAGTTGTATTTTTCACAAAATATGAATCGGAAATCGGGCAGATTAACTAATCTGCCGTATTTGGCCGATGGCATAGGTGGGCGTATTCTGCCGGATTAATATCCGTATTTAGCGGCCGAATAAAGAGCCACAAAATACAAATATGTCAGCAGCCTGCACGGATCAGTTAGATCCATGTAAGCTGCAGTGTAAAAAAATAGATAAAATAATATTTTTTTTAAATGCGTATTTTGGGAACCAGGACCGGCCCCTGAGCCTGGCGCTTGTTGTAGAAATTCCAGGGACCTCTCCGTCTGTTGCCTCGTCAATTTCTAGAACCAGGACTGGCTCTTTTAGCTTGGAGCCCTTGGGGTTCCCCATACCATTTTTTTTATTATTATTAATTTTATCTATTTTTTTAAACTGAAGCCTGCACGGATCTGATTAATCCATGCAGGCTTCTACTTGCGTATTTTAGCAACAATTAGCTTCATAAATTATAGTAGGAATCACCAATCAACTGACTGGTGATTCCTATTCGTATTCTTCCAATGACGTATACATTCATATAAGCAAATACAAATACGAATGTGCCAGGAATACAAATATGAATAGGAGTAGTTTCGGGATAGTAAATGACAAAAATATGTCTAGGCTGTCGGATTTGCATACGACTGCCTACAAATACGCCAAAAATAGCCATATTTCCTTTAGTAAATTTCCCCCTATACTTTTATTTTTTTTAATTTCCTTTTGTATTTTTTTTAGTTTTGTTGCTAATATTTTTCATACCACAGTGCACAGGAAACTATTTTTTTAGTGCTTTATATTTTTTATGCAAAAGTAATTCGTGTTTACTGTTTTTTGCTGTATTAAAAGATGCTTCAGTCAAATTATGCTTAAACTAAACTATGTGTTCATTTGCATTGTAATTCTGCTCCTTAAAGCCCCCCAGTAGAGGCAATATTTTAAGGCATGCTTCCTTAGAGAATTCATCCACAGGGGGTTACCTCGGGCATTGTGCATTCATGGCTTTAGCTAGGGAGGATCTGCACTGAACTCCTCCTCTGACAGTGTATGTACAGTATGTATGCTTATTTATCTGCATACTGCTCTACATAAAATGCTGCATCTTTTCCATGTAAACAGGTCCTCCCAGAATGACCATCCGTTTTAAGCAGAGTAAATACACCCACAGGTCATATGACAAACCAAAACAAACAAAACAAAAACACATTGTCAGAAGTGCTTATAAATCTACAAGATATGGAACTTTGACCCATTTTCCAACAGGACAATGTTAAAGGGTAAAAGTTCACCCAGAGTGCTTGGTTTCTTATTAACAAATACAATGTATGTTAAATACAAATCTGATTTCACATATGTATCTGGGAAGCGTTTATTTGCAGTCACTAAACATTCCGTAATGTTATTGATTACTTGTGGTGGTCAAACATCTGTATTTCCCAGAAAAGGCAGAGAAGGAGCTGGTGCAAGACACCAAGGGGTTTATTTACTAAAATGGGATCTTGCTATGGGCAACCGGTCAGAATGTACTTCTTACAGTATGTATTTATTTATTTAGCACCTTCTAGAAGATAATAGATAGAGGATGGTATTAAATCCCGGGTCTCGACTGTCAATCTGTCCCAACAGCCATGACCCTGGCCCGTTTTAGTTTTTGCTTGCCAGGCAGGATTCAATGTGGGGCCAGTTCTGTCGATCTGCCTCTTCCATGCTGTCGGACAAGACAGCACTGAATAGGTGCCCGCCACTATCTCCACAGTCAGAAATAGCGGCGTGGATTGAATACTCCCCAGAATGTGATTGGTTGCCAACATCCCATCTTCAATAGAACTCCTATCTTGGTAAATAAACCCCCAAGAGGTCAGACAGGGCTAAAACTGGGACTTTTATAATCCGGAACAAGGTGGTAATTTTGGCCCCCCTTCATAACCAGCACTTGGGAATGTGCACCCCTAGCATCTCACCACCAGTTGCAGCCCAGGTTAGAGTTGGCAATGTGTCTGCTAGTAACCATTACCATATTAGTCAACAAGCAGTTTATTGTGGGGATGATCTTTGCACACTTCATACAGAACAAATTTTCTAAATAACTGATTCGGGCTGGTTAAGAGTTTTCCATCAACATTTTTCCCTTTTCCCTTTTCCGTTTATTTCCTCTAAAGGATTTTACATTGACCATAATTTCTCGTTTTAACCTAAAACTTTGTCTGACTCTAAAACATAATATAGAGTTAAGCACAGATATTCTGCTATTTAATCAAAGAACTTCCCTAACTCAGACACTACACTCAGGCTATGATACAGCAGCCATGTTGATACAGTTGGCTTTCAGAGCTTGTGATATCATTGATGATCTCCTCAAACATATCGTTCAGTGTGTACCCAATCCCGTGGATCATTAACAATATGCCAGATCATCTTAAAATGCTGTCTAAACTGATGATATTATAAAATGCTGTCCAATCTGATATCATCATTGACTGCATGTTTGGCTGGGGTCCCAGTGACGGCACTGAACAATATCGTTAACTACAGTATATCATTCAGTGTTTACTTGCGGGTTGTTAGTTTTCATGGCACCACCAATATCATTAATGATATCAGTGGTTCCGCATATCGCACAGTTTGTACAGACCTTCAAAGTCCATACATACAGTGAGATTTTGACTATGTGATTTCCCTTGAACTCCATGGAGCCTAGAATCATAGAATATTATCTGTATTTAATTAAGAATTTGACAATATCTAAGTGATATTTTTAATATGGATGATTTTGACTATATTAGAACATACATCAGACTGTATATAATATAGTCAAAATTGGGCTGACTGGACAGTCTATTTTTCTTGTGATGCTGATCCCAAAGCACAAGCTGTTTACAAACTGTGCAATTTGAGCTAACTTTTCTCCCAATTTTGACTACTTAGCCAAAACCGGAAGCTCAAATCGTACCGTGCACCTTAACACTTAGGGGGTATTCAGTCTCCCACAGTCATCTCCCGACGGGGGAGATGGCTGCGGAGCCATATTCAATGATATCTTCCTAGCATTGAACAGGGTATCTCGGCAGAACGAGCCTGACTTCACAAGCAGTCGGGCTCGTTCTACCTAGAAAACGGCTGGGAAGTGACGAGCTCCCGGCCGCAGCTCGCCTCTTCTGGCCACAGTTCGTGGCCACGCCCCCTTCTCATCGACATTGAATCCCACCTGCTTGTTCTCAGTCAAGCAGATCGAGAACGGGACAGGGTCACGGCTGTCGGGCCAGCACCACAACCGTGACCCCAAATTGAATACCCCTCTTAGGGTCATGAGTACAGTTCAAAATTTAGAAAAACAAGTGATATAATTTAAAAAATCTAGATAAGCATGCTAATACAGGCATTTGGATGACAAATTGGAACAACCTTGCACCTACAGAAAAATGTTCAGGGAATTAGTTGCTCATAAATGAGCCTTAAAAGGTAATATTTGGCAATGGATGGTGTAATGGTTAGCATTACTGCCTTACAGCGCTGAGGTAATGGGTTCGATTCCCACCATGGCTCTTACTGTTTGTATATTCTCCCTGTGCATGCGTGGGTTTACTCCGGGTACTCCGGTTTCCTCCCACAATCCAAAAATATACAGGTAGGTTAATTGGCTTCCAACAAAATTAACCCTAGAATGTCTGTGTGAGGGTACATGTGGTAGGGAATATAGATTGTAAGCTCCACTGGGGCAGGGACTGATGTGAATTTCAAATATTCCCTGTAAAGCGCTGCGGAATATGTATGCACTATATACATAAAAATGCATTTTGTTTACTGCAAAATGGTAAAAAAAAGTCCTATATACTGTATAGTCCTATATCCTACAGTATATAGGACTTTTTCATCATTTTGCAGTAAACAAAATGCATTTTAGAGGAGAAAACATGACAGTTGATATGACAACCCTTTTTATGGGAAATTAATTATTCTGAATTTGTTTTTGTCTAAACGCTTTTATATAAACCTTATGATCAGTCATCAATGTGCTATTTTGTTACAGCCATGATTGGCGTCAGTGTATATTTGGTTGAATACCAAAGTATACAAAAACTATGTTTTATCAACTCTTGAAAGTTTACTGATCTCTTCTGCCACATGGTCCAAATATGTTTTTGGTAGGACAAATAAGCAAAAACAGAACACTCCAAAATAAGACAACAAATGAATACAATGATAAAAAAAATACAAAAATAAAACTACCAAAATGAAAAGAGGAAACAGTGTAACAATTTCACTAAATGCAGGCTAGTAACTGAAACAAGTGGCATACGATGTGGTAAACATACAATAACAATATATATATATATATATATATATATAACAGTATAAACATACCAGGAAGTACTAATTTGAGGCGCAAGACATCTTATGGGCCGGTAAAACAGCTTACGCTAAGACGAAGGCCTAGATTTACTGCACCAATTAGCACATGTAACAAATCTATGTGAATAAATTTACACAAAATTGTGGCAATTAGTGGCCGTTCCTATTGAATTCATCATGCTGCAGACATTAATTATATCCAGCTAATCATTGTTGTTCATCCTCTTGTGCAACATGGCAGAATCACTCAACATTAATGACATTTTTAAAGATCCTCAATCAAGGGTGTAATTAGAATGTTATGGGACGGTGCAAAATGTTCAATTGAAGTCTTTCATAACTCGACAGGTAGCAGATGTCAGCATACAGTGGCACATGATGTTGCGGACAGTCAATACTTGAACATTGCCGTATATAAGGGCACAAAGCACAAAACATATTTGAACAATACAAAAATTCCATTATTTAAGAGATTATGAATTACAATATTCATAATCTTATATTTTCGTACAAATAATGGGATGAAGCATGAATTACCATGTTCAATCTCTAACTTATTTATATCATATTGAATGGAAGGTGTACAGTATCAAGCCTTGGTGAGAGATAAAGGGAGAGAGATAAAGTACCAGTCGATCAGATCCTGTTATTCTTCAAAAATAAACTGTTAGGAGAAGGTTGGTTGGTATTTTATTTATCTCTATTTTACTTGTCTCATAGATTTGCTAAATCTCCTCCTGATAGGGCATACACACGGTTAGATTTTGTCTATTTATCTTTACGATTTTGCTTATATATGCAAAATCAAATGGAAATCGAATCAAAATCAAATGAAACTCCGCACCGTCTATTTTTTTATTTGGTTTCAATGCCATTGGGCCACGCATCAGGATCGAATCAAAATCGAATGCTTTTGATTTTTTTCCATTTTGATTTGATTTCGATTTGATTTTGCTTCTATATTAGTTCCTGTCTTAATTTAGAGAAGCAGGATAGAGTTGTTTGGGATTAGGGCTAGCAAATGTAATTGGCACTTGATAATACGAACACAACACACAAAAAGTGATACATACAAATTTAAATAACAAAGATCTATGTCAACTTCAATTGTTTCCCTTGCTTGATTTAAAATTGTTACACTCACTTCAATGACAATGTTATATTCATAATTAAAATAATGTAATAATACTCAGCGTGGACTGACAAAATTGTAATTTTTTCAATTAACAGTAATGCAAAATTACAGACATTATACATTTTTTCAACAAATATACTGTTCAGCAACAATGATTATTGCAGCCATTGGGTTACATTTACTAAGGGTGAAGCTCCAATAACACACTATTACAAATAGGCCTCCAAGTATCTATCTAATGTTACTCTTAGAACATATTGTCTACTATTTGACTAATGACTAATGTTGACAACCACAATGTTGAGAGTCAGAATGTCGAAACAAGTGTCCAAGCAAAACTGTTGATAGTTGCAATGTCAACTTTTAGTTAAAGGGCTACATAGAACATGTCAACATCTGCATCATGTCAACATCCCAAAAGCCAACTTTCTACACAATGCTGACAGTATGGTTACATTTTGGGTAGGGAGGATCAGGGTTATGCTGCAGGAGGGGTAGGTTAGGGATAAGCTTAGCTTTCCCATTGCAGATTACTTAGATGGAAATCCTTGCCAGCGGACCGTTTGACTATTTTGTTGAAATTATAACCATGTCATCATTTTAATGTCAATATGATGAATGTCAACATGCTGCATATCTACATTTAAAAATGTCAACAGTTTCATGTTGACATTAAGGGGGGTATTCAATCCCCACCTCTATTTCTGACGGAGGAAATAGTGGCAGGCGCCTATTCAATGCTGTCTTTCCCGACAGCATTGAAGAAGCATCTTGTCAGAACGGACCCAACCTTAAAAGCTGTCGGGCCCGTTTTGCCTAGAATGGCCGTGGATCGTCTGGATCATGGGCGTATCTCGACAATCCAAAGCCATTTACGTGGACACGCCCCCTTTTCAGTGATCGGCAGACAGGACATTGAATCCTGCCTGCCGATAAAAAGGCGAGCCATCTGAAAACGCGCCAGTCTCACGACTGTGAGGACGTACTGATAGTCGTGACCCGGGATTGAATACCCCCCTAAGAATGTCGACATGACGAACATCTGCAACAAAACAAACCCAACCCATAAGTATCCCATTTGTGGAAAATGAAGTCACTTTATCTCTTGCACACACGGCCAACTTGCCGAAAATACGGCAATTCGTATTCGTATTGATAGCACATCAATACGACTACGAATTGCCATATTTTCGGGATAGTAAATGTAAAAAATAAGTGTATTTCTGGATACAAATACACCTATTTTTTTTACAAATTTCCTTTAGTAAATTTCCCCCTATGAGTCTTTGAAGTACCCGTAATTAAAACATTTTTTTTGTAAAATAACATGAAAAACTGTTCCATGTCATGCAATCTAATCCTAAAATATCTACCTGTGGCTTTAATGTTTACAATGCACCATAAAATGGAAAACACTGTGAGTAGGGTATTTGTGTGCACTCAGCTGCATGCCTTTCAGGTAACACATCCTTTCCTTTTAGTTATTTTACAAATCTATAACTTCAAAAACACACCTCGTAAAGTAAATTTATAGTGAAGTAAGTGTTTTCACACAGTAAATATATATTTACAAATCTTAGGAATGGTGAGTGCCGTGGACTAGTGTTATATATATATATATATATATATATATATATATATACCTACCTAAAAAAAAAAACACCACGCTGTGGGCCTTATTCTAGTTCACTCTTTCTGACAAAATCCTTCTTAGATGGACAAAACCATGTGCACTGCAGGGGGCAGCTGTAAAACGTGCAGAGAGAATTAGATTTGGGTGAGTTATTTTGTTTCTGTGAAGGGTAAATACTGGCTGCTTTATTTTTACACTGCAACATAAATCTCACTTTGAAATAAAACCACCCAAATCTAATTCTCTCTGCACAAGTTAAATCTGCCCCACCTGCAGTGTACATGGTTTTGTCCATCTAAGAAGGATTTTGTCAGAAAGAGTGAACCAGAATAAGGCCCCGTCCCTGCACCCCGGTGCCCCGTACTTGCATGCGGCAACCCGGCTTGTCATAAGCCGGCGCCGCAGGCTGTAATACAACAGCCGGGGGGGGGGGGAGCAGGGTGAGGCGGAGGTGCAGCGGAGGAGAGGGAGCGGGCGCTAAATACTGGCAATCCCGAGAATTTTCCAGGTTTGCCAGTCTGGGCATTAAGGCATAGCCCGGAAAATTCTCGGGATTACCAGTGAAGGGGTTAAAGTATTTTTCACAACCTATTTCCAAGCTGTATATGTATACACTATATACGCTATCACTGGTTTGGGCACAGATTATGTTTTTTTGGGGTTTTTTTTATTTGAATATTTCTGAAATAACATGTACATGTCAAAATGAAGGATTGGGATTATCCCATATTGACTTTGAACAAGTTGCAAGTCAAAGATATGCACTGCTGCCTTCTCTTTCCAGTATTAAATTGGTAAATGAAATTCTTTGTGTGCTTTACTATAATGTCAGGGGTGAAGGGATTAACATAAGGACTCTGGCTGTTGCATAGGAACACTGGATAGCGAATTTACACCACAATGCAAGAGGAAGAAGTCATCAGTGCTGCTAATTTGACCATAGCCATAGAATTCCCAGGAATTGTCAGAAAATGACTAAACCCTACATATACAAAATACCATATCAAGACAAATTAACAACAAAAATACCCCTGCTTCACAATGCTTACCAACAATGTAGGTTCCGGCATTATACTGTACCTAAGCAAGCAGTGCAGCAGACAAGGCCGCCAGAAGTTCATTAGTGCAGTCACATAAAAGCTGTTTTGAGATACTAGTGTGACTATTTATGAACATGTACTAATTCTCTGTCAACACAAGCTGTGTACAAATATTGTGCACATACTGCAGGTGCCAGATTTTGCAATCTCATTAGTTCGCATTCAAATCTAAAACATTTCTAAAACGATATTCATTCACAGCTGTGGTAACATTGGACACACTTCCAAAGGACATTGTTTTAAGTGGAAGACCTTAGAATATATATGTTCCTATTTAATATGGCATGAGCAGGGCCATTTCTACAGGGAGACATGCCACACAACTGCACGGAGTGCCGCACGGCTCATTCTGCTGTTGCATGGCAGTTGACACATGAGACGGAGAGTGTGCCGGGGCGGCAGCGGTATTACAGTAAGCCGCCGGCTCCCGATCCTCACCGCCTGCCCAGAGATGGTATACTACCTATCCGCGGCACTGGCCTGGCACTGCACACCCCACTGACACCAATGACAGCCAGTCACATAGCAGTACTGGGACGGGACATTGAGTGATGGCTAACGTGACGTGTCTCAAGCTCCTGGTATCCAGTATCCATGTCAGCTTGATCTGCAGCGATCGGAGACGCCAGCGTTCCCCGAGTTATCAACCACACTGTAGCGGTGACCAAAAACATCTTGTGTATGCTGTATTGCCAGAGGGGAATGTTTTGAATCTAGTGGTAACCAGTCCACTCCAGACGATTAACTCGGTACGAGTTGTACAAATAGAACGTCCTTTTGTTTTATATTATGTTTTAAAAATAAAAAAACGATATTGCACTATTGGGCGCCCCCCTGTCCCTCTCTTCTAGAAATCCTTGGGTGCCTTGGATAGGGTACCTCCTGACAGTGGGGAGCAGCGGTCCAAAAGAGAGAAGTGCTTATTTGTATACACCTGCTACCTGGAGAGCAGAAAGCCCTGAATAGGGTTAATTACGGGCAGGTGTCAGCGCTTCACTACCACAAAAACCATTATATATATATATATATATATATATATATATATATATAGCAACACTTATTCCTGTTAAGGAAAAGAAACCAGCACTCACGTTTTGATGAGAAGAAAAAATGATGTATTTCAACAGGTCATACAGGTTAACAAGCTGTCTGCCATCCCAACAGCTGTTTCGGCCGGCAGCATGCCAGCCTTCATCAGGGGTAATGTACGAGTGTCCCCACAGGATATATATACACAAGTTTAATTGGCATAAATGGCGCCAATCCCGCCTCTTGCAAGCTCCGTTAAGGAGCTGTCACTCAGCACCTCTTGTCGGGTGCGCGCGGCTGTTTAGAAATCAGCCGGGTAGGTGGGAGGGTTTGGCTAGCGAGGGGAATCCTAACGTGACGTCAGGGGACGCCCGCTGTCAGACGCGCTGGCAACCGCGATCTGTGATCGGAAACACAAGTGAGAAGTGTGTGTGACGGGTTTACGTGATCCGCCTGCACAGTGAAGTGTGGGACTAAGGCAAAGGTGTGTGTGACAGCTCCCTGTCAACAATAGTGCAATAAGAACATGATAATGTTGTACAATCATTGCAATAAGCAAAAGGCAGTGATTGAAAATCATACAGTTTACCCGCATTGATCTCATGGGCACCCGCTAATTTATTACTCATTATTGGTGTTGGAGTTCTCAATGGGAGTATAGACTGTGGCAACATAAAGAGTGTTTGAGGTGCACTGTGGTACCGTACGTGAGATGCTGCACAATAGCATAGTGGCATATTGTGTGCATCCTCCAGAGTACATAGATGCTCAACCCATAAGTTAAACACATAGACTGCACCATAATGACAATAATAAATGGGTATACTGCGATACCGTGTGTGGAGTAAAATACATTGTGCTGATAGCCAAAGTATTTACTCAAACAATTAGGATTTATGGCATACAGCGGTGCTGGAGATTTAGGGTACACTCTGGTACCGTGCGTGGTGTTAATACACTTCATGGGTTTAGAGGTGTTAACACAGAAGGGTGTTAATCCCTGTGTTGTCAATTGTTAACCGGTCTATATAAAACAGCCCATTTTGAAGTCCTCATTAAGTCCTTCAGGGGACAAACAGTTCAAGCGGTGGATCCACTGTAATTCCCTTTGCAGTAGTATTTTATCCCGGTCTCCGCCTCTGTGCAGGGGTGGTATGTGGTCAATAGGTGAGCACTTGAGCTCACTTATTTTGTGATTAAGTTCTTTGTAATGTCTGGCAACCGGCAATAATTTCAGGTCCAAATCACTTGTGCCCGGGGTCAGACACTTTTTTATTGATGACCTGTGTTGACTAATTCTCTCCTTAATCATCCGCGACGTCTTTCCGACGTAGACTAGGTTACAAGGGCAGATCAGGGCATATACAATATACTTGGTATTGCAATCAATTCTGTGTCTGGCCTTGTATATTTTCCCATCTTTGGGATTGGTAAAGCGGTCTCCAATTTTCATAAATGGACAATTAGAGCATCCTGTGCACTTGTAGGTACCATTCTTTTTGGTAAGCCAGTTCTTGTTCATGGTCTTGCTACGTGAGACGTCGGTAACCACCAGCATGTCTTTGAGGTTAGGACCTCTTCTGTAGGCAAAGCGAGGAGGAGTTGCGAGTACTGGTCCCACAGTTGGGTCACTGGCAAGTAGGTGCCAATGTTCACGAATTTTGTCTTTAATGTGCTTGGAGGCCACAGTGTAGGTGCTGCAAAAGTTCAGACGATTTGCTTCATCCGGTAAGTGTTCCTTGGGTTGTAGTAAGTCATCCCTTTTTAATAACAGTGCCTTCTGGTATGCTGTTTTGATGTCATCGGGGTGGTATCCTCGGTCCTTGAAGCGTTGACCCATTTCGGTTAGTGCATGTTGCAGACTTTCTTGTTCAGAGTTAATCCTGCAGACTCTTACCATCTGCGAGTAAGGGAGTCCCCTTTTCAATGCAGCAGGGTGAAAGCTATCATTCTGTAGCAAAGTATTTTTATCTGTCGCTTTGGTATAGATTTGTGTGGATAGCTTCAAGTCCTTGAGTTTAACCGTGACATCCAGAAAGTTAATTTGTTTGTCGCTTAGATTCATGGTGAATCGGATGGTTCCGTCAATGGTATTAAGATGATTGAAGAACTGTAGCAGCTTGGTTTCTCCTCCCTTCCATAGTAGGAACAGGTCGTCTATGAACCTTACATAAAAGACGATATATTTTGAAAATTCCTTATTTTGGTAAATGTGTTGCTCCTCGTACGCTGCCATATAGAGGTTGGCGTATGCGGGGGCCATGTTAGACCCCATGGCTGTGCCTTGTCTTTGTAGATAGAACCTATTCTGAAATAGGAAATAGTTCTTATTTAGGATCACCTCCATTAGGAGTGAAAGATATTCCGTCGGGGGACCGGTGTAGTCTCTGCTTGTGGTAATAGCTTCTTTACACGCTTGCACACCTCCTTTGTGGGGGATATTTGTGTAAAGGCTTGCCACGTCAAGGGTAACCAGCAAAGTTCCTGGTTCGATGTTTGTTTGTTGATTCAGTTTTTTTAGGAAGTGTGTAGTATCTTCAATATAGCTGGATGTGCATCTTACGACCGGCTGAAGAAAAAAGTCTACCAATTGTGACAATGGTTGACATAGTGAACCTCTTGCACTAATGATTGGGCGTCCTGGTGGTGCAACAAGTGATTTGTGCACTTTGGGGAGAGTGTAGAGGATGGGAATTTTGGGATGTTTCTGGGTTAGAAAATCAGCTGTTTCTTTGTTTATATATCGATTGGTAAGTCCCAGTTGTATTATTCCATCGATTTCCTTCTTGTACCTCCAGGTGGGGTCATGGTCAAGTGGAAGATAGCAATCAGTCTGCATCAGTTGGTTTGTGGCTTCTTTCACATAGTAATCAAAATCCATTAGCACTATTCCTCCTCCTTTATCTGCAGCCCTTATTATCAGGTCCTTGTCCTCTTTGAGAGTTTTTATTGCCTGCATTTCGTCAACAGACAAATTGCTGTAAGAGATTCTTTGTTTAGAGATAAAAGGACAGGTATCTCTTTTTAACACTCTTAGGAACGTGTTGACGGAGGCATTCTGCGTCGGAGGGTCAAAAGTACTGGGATTTTTTGGAGTGCTGGTTTTGTTGCTGTATGGTGTCACTGTTAGCGGTATTGGGTTCCGCTGGAAGAAGTCCTTTAGTCTTAATTGTCTCCCTAATTTCCACATATCCACTTGCCACTGGAAATCGTCCTGCAGCAATGTCGGTACAAAGGATAAACCTCTTCCCAATAAGGATTCTTCTGAAGGTGTCAGAGTATGTTTAGACAGATTGAAGACTACCGAGCTGTGTTGTGTCGCCGGTCCTGCTTTCTGCCTTTTTCTCCCACCTCTGCGGGTGGGTATTGCAGGTTTTTTGGCGGTCGTCTCTGTCTGTCACCTCTGGCCAGGTATTGTGGTCCTTGTTCAGAAGTGGTCGGGGCGTCAGAATCACTTGCAGATGTTTGCGAGTGGCTATCAATGTCAGTGAAGTACGGTTGTTGTCTCCTGCCACCACCTCGTCTGAAGTTGGGTCGTGGTCTCCTGTTGTCAATTCTTGAATACCAGGTGTAAACTTTGCTTTCTTTGTAATCAAGCTTCACCTGTTTATATTTGTTTTTCTTAAATTTGAGAAGATTTTCTTTGTATTTCTCTAGTTCCTTATCAAGTTTTTTCAACAGCTCCCCATCTGATTGGTTCAGTGCTTGGTAGGGCTCAGTCGCACGTACCTCAGCGATTTCTTCCTTGATGTTTGTTAAATCTATGCTGGTCTGTTCGATCACAAGTAGCATCAGGTCTTGTGAACATTTGTTTAAAATGTTGCACCACTTGGTGCAGAAGTCATTGTTGTGCCTGCCCAGAGTTGGTTGATTCCTTAATCTAAAACCACGGGGTATTAGCTGCTCCTTATGGTATTGGGACAGTGTTAGTCCATGCAATTGGAGCTCGATCTCCCGTTTGCTCAGTTTGAGTAGATCCGCATAAGTTTCCTCAGGGCTGTCTTTATCAAAAGCCAAGGTATCTGTGTCAGTGAACAGGATTCTCTGCCTGTCTGCATCTGAGTATTGGAGGGTGGAGGTAATATCTGGTCCCGGTTGTTGAGACATAAATGCAAGTAGGTGGTAATCGCTTGCTCACAGTGTGTGGTCACAGTGGGTTGTGTGGAAAAAGGTAAGGGAAAAAAGGTTTTTAGAAAAAACTTTAATGAAGAAAAACGTGCAGTTAGCTTATGTTAGCTAGGTGCACTAGTGATTTGGTTGGTGCTCTACCTTCTTAGGGTTAGTAAGATAATTTACTTGGGCAAGGTGGCACTCAATCACAATAGTCAATAGAGTAGCGGTGCAAGGTCCAGAGTAAGTTTTACAGCAACACTTATTCCTGTTAAGGAAAAGAAACCAGCACTCACGTTTTGATGAGAAGAAAAAATGATGTATTTCAACAGGTCATACAGGTTAACAAGCTGTCTGCCATCCCAACAGCTGTTTCGGCCGGCAGCATGCCAGCCTTCATCAGGGGTAATGTACGAGTGTCCCCACAGGATATATATACACAAGTTTAATTGGCATAAATGGCGCCAATCCCGCCTCTTGCAAGCTCCGTTAAGGAGCTGTCACTCAGCACCTCTTGTCGGGTGCGCGCGGCTGTTTAGAAATCAGCCGGGTAGGTGGGAGGGTTTGGCTAGCGAGGGGAATCCTAACGTGACGTCAGGGGACGCCCGCTGTCAGACGCGCTGGCAACCGCGATCTGTGATCGGAAACACAAGTGAGAAGTGTGTGTGACGGGTTTACGTGATCCGCCTGCACAGTGAAGTGTGGGACTAAGGCAAAGGTGTGTGTGACAGCTCCCTGTCAACAATAGTGCAATAAGAACATGATAATGTTGTACAATCATTGCAATAAGCAAAAGGCAGTGATTGAAAATCATACAGTTTACCCGCATTGATCTCATGGGCACCCGCTAATTTATTACTCATTATTGGTGTTGGAGTTCTCAATGGGAGTATAGACTGTGGCAACATAAAGAGTGTTTGAGGTGCACTGTGGTACCGTACAAGAGATGCTGCACAATAGCATAGTGGCATATTGTGTGCATCCTCCAGAGTACATAGATGCTCAACCCATAAGTTAAACACATAGACTGCACCATAATGACAATAATAAATGGGTATACTGCGATACCGTGTGTGGAGTAAAATACATTGTGCTGATAGCCAAAGTATTTACTCAAACAATTAGGATTTATGGCATACAGCGGTGCTGGAGATTTAGGGTACACTCTGGTACCGTGCGTGGTGTTAATACACTTCATGGGTTTAGAGGTGTTAACACAGAAGGGTGTTAATCCCTGTGTTGTCAATTGTTAACCGGTCTATATAAAACAGCCCATTTTGAAGTCCTCATTAAGTCCTTCAGGGGACAAACAGTTCAAGCGGTGGATCCACTGTAATTCCCTTTGCAGTAGTATTTTATCCCGGTCTCCGCCTCTGTGCAGGGGTGGTATGTGGTCAATAGGTGAGCACTTGAGCTCACTTATTTTGTGATTAAGTTCTTTGTAATGTCTGGCAACCGGCAATAATTTCAGGTCCAAATCACTTGTGCCCGGGGTCAGACACTTTTTTATTGATGACCTGTGTTGACTAATTCTCTCCTTAATCATCCGCGACGTCTTTCCGACGTAGACTAGGTTACAAGGGCAGATCAGGGCATATACAATATACTTGGTATTGCAATCAATTCTGTGTCTGGCCTTGTATATTTTCCCATCTTTGGGATTGGTAAAGCGGTCTCCAATTTTCATAAATGGACAATTAGAGCATCCTGTGCACTTGTAGGTACCATTCTTTTTGGTAAGCCAGTTCTTGTTCATGGTCTTGCTACGTGAGACGTCGGTAACCACACTTCCTAAAAAAACTGAATCAACAAACAAACATCGAACCAGGAACTTTGCTGGTTACCCTTGACGTGGCAAGCCTTTACACAAATATCCCCCACAAAGGAGGTGTGCAAGCGTGTAAAGAAGCTATTACCACAAGCAGAGACTACACCGGTCCCCCGACGGAATATCTTTCACTCCTAATGGAGGTGATCCTAAATAAGAACTATTTCCTATTTCAGAATAGGTTCTATCTACAAAGACAAGGCACAGCCATGGGGTCTAACATGGCCCCCGCATACGCCAACCTCTATATGGCAGCGTACGAGGAGCAACACATTTACCAAAATAAGGAATTTTCAAAATATATCGTCTTTTATGTAAGGTTCATAGACGACCTGTTCCTACTATGGAAGGGAGGAGAAACCAAGCTGCTACAGTTCTTCAATCATCTTAATACCATTGACGGAACCATCCGATTCACCATGAATCTAAGCGACAAACAAATTAACTTTCTGGATGTCACGGTTAAACTCAAGGACTTGAAGCTATCCACACAAATCTATACCAAAGCGACAGATAAAAATACTTTGCTACAGAATGATAGCTTTCACCCTGCTGCATTGAAAAGGGGACTCCCTTACTCGCAGATGGTAAGAGTCTGCAGGATTAACTCTGAACAAGAAAGTCTGCAACATGCACTAACCGAAATGGGTCAACGCTTCAAGGACCGAGGATACCACCCCGATGACATCAAAACAGCATACCAGAAGGCACTGTTATTAAAAAGGGATGACTTACTACAACCCAAGGAACACTTACCGGATGAAGCAAATCGTCTGAACTTTTGCAGCACCTACACTTTGGCCTCCAAGCACATTAAAGACAAAATTCGTGAACATTGGCACCTACTTGCCAGTGACCCAACTGTGGGACCAGTACTCGCAACTCCTCCTCGCTTTGCCTACAGAAGAGGTCCTAACCTCAAAGACATGCTGGTGGTTACCGACGTCTCACGTAGCAAGACCATGAACAAGAACTGGCTTACCAAAAAGAATGGTACCTACAAGTGCACAGGATGCTCTAATTGTCCATTTATGAAAATTGGAGACCGCTTTACCAATCCCAAAGATGGGAAAATATACAAGGCCAGACACAGAATTGATTGCAATACCAAGTATATTGTATATGCCCTGATCTGCCCTTGTAACCTAGTCTACGTCGGAAAGACGTCGCGGATGATTAAGGAGAGAATTAGTCAACACAGGTCATCAATAAAAAAGTGTCTGACCCCGGGCACAAGTGATTTGGACCTGAAATTATTGCCGGTTGCCAGACATTACAAAGAACTTAATCACAAAATAAGTGAGCTCAAGTGCTCACCTATTGACCACATACCACCCCTGCACAGAGGCGGAGACCGGGATAAAATACTACTGCAAAGGGAATTACAGTGGATCCACCGCTTGAACTGTTTGTCCCCTGAAGGACTTAATGAGGACTTCAAAATGGGCTGTTTTATATAGACCGGTTAACAATTGACAACACAGGGATTAACACCCTTCTGTGTTAACACCTCTAAACCCATGAAGTGTATTAACACCACGCACGGTACCAGAGTGTACCCTAAATCTCCAGCACCGCTGTATGCCATAAATCCTAATTGTTTGAGTAAATACTTTGGCTATCAGCACAATGTATTTTACTCCACACACGGTATCGCAGTATACCCATTTATTATTGTCATTATGGTGCAGTCTATGTGTTTAACTTATGGGTTGAGCATCTATGTACTCTGGAGGATGCACACAATATGCCACTATGCTATTGTGCAGCATCTCACGTACGGTACCACAGTGCACCTCAAACACTCTTTATGTTGCCACAGTCTATACTCCCATTGAGAACTCCAACACCAATAATGAGTAATAAATTAGCGGGTGCCCATGAGATCAATGCGGGTAAACTGTATGATTTTCAATCACTGCCTTTTGCTTATTGCAATGATTGTACAACATTATCATGTTCTTATTGCACTATTGTTGACAGGGAGCTGTCACACACACCTTTGCCTTAGTCCCACACTTCACTGTGCAGGCGGATCACGTAAACCCGTCACACACACTTCTCACTTGTGTTTCCGATCACAGATCGCGGTTGCCAGCGCGTCTGACAGCGGGCGTCCCCTGACGTCACGTTAGGATTCCCCTCGCTAGCCAAACCCTCCCACCTACCCGGCTGATTTCTAAACAGCCGCGCGCACCCGACAAGAGGTGCTGAGTGACAGCTCCTTAACGGAGCTTGCAAGAGGCGGGATTGGCGCCATTTATGCCAATTAAACTTGTGTATATATATCCTGTGGGGACACTCGTACATTACCCCTGATGAAGGCTGGCATGCTGCCGGCCGAAACAGCTGTTGGGATGGCAGACAGCTTGTTAACCTGTATGACCTGTTGAAATACATCATTTTTTCTTCTCATCAAAACGTGAGTGCTGGTTTCTTTTCCTTAACAGGAATAAGTGTTGCTGTAAAACTTACTCTGGACCTTGCACCGCTACTCTATTGACTATTGTGATTGAGTGCCACCTTGCCCAAGTAAATTATATATATATATATATATATATATATAGGAGGGGAGATGGGCGGCGTGAAGAAAGACAACAGAAGCCAAACTTGACGTTGACGTTTCAGCCTTGCGGCTTTTATCAAAACATGCCGCAAGGCTGAAACTTCTCCTGTATCCAGCGTCCAGCGCAGCTGCCCGCACGGTGAAGGCACCAGGCACCTGTCACAAAGAGGACTGGAGTGCCAGCATCCCCCTGCATATATATATATGTATATACAGTATATACACACACACACATTGCCGTTTTTACCAGTGTGCAAGCCTGCTGCTGACTTAGGGCAGGATTCTCTGACATAGTTATTGCATATGCTCTAACATATGCGATAATTATTGCAAGGACAGCTCTTGCATTAAGAGCTGTCCTTTGCAGTGAGCCAGTGATGTGCAGCGAGTCCCGTTGACTCCACCCTCCCTCCCTTACCCGGCTTATGCACTGCTGCTGCTGGCGGGCTCTCCTCCTCCTCCCTGCCCCAGGAAGAGGATTTACAGTGTAGAGAGGAGGAGGTCACAGGTCAGGGCAGCACATTGCTGTGCTGCCCGGACACAGGTGGGGGAGTTCGGCGGGGGTTCGTGCGGGGCGGCAGGGGTTCATTCGGGGTGGCGGTAGGTCGCGGTAGAAGCCCATAGGCCTGGCGGGGGTCTTTAGAGCATCCCACAATGTGGTAAAAAAACCATAATGGGGTTTTTACTGGAATTTTTAGTTTAGAGAATCCCACCCATGATACCTCTTTCTCACTCCCCAGTGCAGCATACATCAGTGTGTGCAGTGCTGGGGAGAGAGCTGCAGGGGGGGGGGGGGGGCACAATGCCCTCTCCTCACCAGATTGCTCCATCTACGGTTCATCGATGGCTGTTGCTTTTGCTTGGTGGTCAGATAAGATAAACTATAATATTTATCTCAAACTGCCAGTCCACATGTTCCAGTATTGCCCTCATCCCACTGTCACCCAAATGTCACTGATACTCACATGCCGCTGTCCCCTACATACCACTATCAATCACACGTTGCTGTCACCCACTGCTGTCAACCTCACTCTGCTGTCACCCACTGCCTGTCACCCTCATGCTGCTGTCTGTATTCTGGTAGTTTTATTTTTTTCCAGTGGTAACCAATGTCTGGTCATGCAGGTTGCAAAAGTGGGCTTGTAAAGGTATTTTTTTCTCCTGCCAGGCCATGCCTTTTCCCCTGCTAGACCACATCCATCATAATTAGGCCACACCCAATTTTATAGCGCGTGTCTATGTCTATGGTGAGGGGGGGGGGTGCATTTTCAACTGTTTGCACTGAGAGACGAATTGTCTAGAAACGGCCCTGGGCATGAATAGGTGAAGGGAAGAAGATTGCTATTTTAAATATGATTAATCTAGAAATCTTTTCTGTCCTTCATTGTGAAGAATTATTTTCCATACCACAGCAGTGTTTGCCTCTCCCTCAGATGAAGCATGGTCAGAGTTACTGTACCTACTGGGCAGTTCTACTTCTTACCTGCCCACTTAGTGGAAATTAACTAAGATGCTTAGCAGTGGCGGCTCCTGCCTTTAGAATTAAGGGGGGCTGCAATTTCCTGGGTACTGCTCGTTGCAAACAGTCATTAATTATTTGCAGGTTATTAGTTTGATTTGTGCTGTTCTAGTGTTTGTATGCACGTACTACAGTATAAATACATGATATACTCATATGCACACAAACACAGGTACAGAGCAAAATACACACTTTTACTAACTTTAATATTAATAAAAGTACACAAAATGATACCCTTTATAAAGATCTACACACAAATATTATTAAAATAAACTAAACTTCCATGCACCTCTCTGGTGCAACACATACCTTCCTTCAGCTGCATCACACTGAGTGACTCACTGAAGTCTGGGCATGCTCACTGCAGAGAATTGCTTTTGGGCTGCACAGGCAGCAGCCCATAGAAGCACTGTAGCTCTGGCAATTTGCACAGAATGGCTTCCTATTGGAAGCTATTGCTGTCATCTCTCCATGAACTGGCAGCCCAAGATGGGGAGGAGTTTCCAGCTCTGTGTATGATGAGCAGTAGCAGCTTCTAATAGTAATCTACTACATGCTGAACTCTGTATCTCTGGGCTGTATCTGTGTCTCTCCTGCTGCTTCATGGAGCCTGGTAAGAGGAGGTTACCAGCGTGTCAGAGACACAGACAGCCAGCACCAGAGCTGCAGAGGTAGGGAGGGAAGCACCGGAGCTCTGGTGCTGTCTGTCTGTGTCTCTGGTGTTCTGATTTTAACTGGAGGGGCTGCAGTCCTGCAGCCCTATACCTGGAGCCACCACTGATGCTTAGTGTATATAGAAATGTCCGCTGCACCATATTTCCGGAGGTCTGCACATGTGCAGTAGAGTCTGAGCACTCTATTGTGCTGGGCGGCGCAGAGAGGAAGGGACCCAAACTTTGGAGGCTGCAAACAGGCCTCCTCCTTTCTTAAAGGACCCCTGAAGGCAATATAAAATACAAAACTGTATTTAGGCAGCTTAGGTGTTTACATAGATGTACTGTATTTTCTAGAATAGCACAAAAACCAGATGTACAGTAGCTTTGCAGCTTGGAATGTACATTTAATTGTGGTAAACATAAAAGGATACAATTCGGTACTTGTGTATTTTGGCGGCGCCCGTCGTGGGCATCTTGTGCCTTAACTTTAAGGCACAGGACGCGACGCGATGGACCCGATTTCTCCATAGGCTTCAATGTTAAAATATTTTTAACATTGAACCCGATGGAGAAATCGGGTCCATCGCGTCGCGTCCTGTGCCTTAAAGTTAAGGCACACAACGCGACCGACACGATTTCTCCATAGGCTTCAATGTTAAAATATTTTTAACATTGAAATACTGTCGGTCGCGTCGGACTTGTGCCATTATAATGGCACAAGATCAAATGTAGTTGTTAAAATCCATCTAACATAGAAAACAATGGGAAATGGGCCAATATGGCCCATTTCTCATTGTATATGGCCCCGTCATGTCCAAATATAAATGCCCCCCATTGTCAGCGACACCCCAGTATTGACGCCAACCCGAAGCGTGGCGAGCGTAGCGAGCCCGCGAGGGGCGGCGGTACGCGTCCTACGACCTTTTCATACCCCTACTATCCACGTCGGCGTGGAGTTGAGAATAGAATAGTGTGGCGAGCGCAGCGAGCCACCGAGCCCGAAGCGTGGCGAGCGCAGCGTGCCCCGCGAGGGGACGCGGATACCTTCACAGGTATCCGCGTCCCCACGCGGGCTTCACAGGTGTCCGTGGCCACGCGGACACCTGTGAAGTCCGCGAAGGGACGCGTTTACCTGTGAAGGTATCCGCGTCCCCTCGCCACGCTTCGGGCTCGGTGGCTCGCTGCGCTCGCCACACTATTCTATTCTCAACTCCACGCCGACGTGGATAGTAGGGGTATGAAAAGGTCGGAGGACGCGCACCGCCGCCCCTCGCGGGCTCGCTGCGCTCGCCACGCTTCGGGTTGACGTCAATACTGGGGTGCCGCTCACAATGGGGGGGCAGTTATATTTGGACATGACGGGGACATATACAATGAAAAATGGGCCATATTGGCCCATTTCCCATTTTATTCCATGTAAAATGGACTTTATCAAGTCCATCTTATCTTGTGCCATTATAATGGCACAAGACCGACGCGACCGACACGATTTCAATGTTGAAATATTTTAACATTGTAGCCTATGGAGAAATCGCGTCCATCGCGTCGGTCGCGTCGTGTGCCATGTTAATGCACACGACGCGACGCGATGGACACGATGGACCCGATTTTTCACACACGATGGACGCGATCCTCATCGTGGGCGCCGACAAAATACACAAGTACCTACAATTCATATGTCCCACTTCAAAATGAGTACTACCATTGGAAATGTAACTTCAGAATGTGCTCTGGAAAATGTAAGGAATATGTATAATTATAATCACATTTATTGTCCTGTGTCACAGCATGATTCCATTGTCTTTGAAACGTGTGCAATAGTTTATTTTATCTTAGAGATGTCACTTTTATCATAAAGGTAGCTGATATAAAGCATATTTGGGACATCTTGACTTATTATAACATTTTATGTATAGAGAGAGAGTTACAGAGTTAAATGTGATTTGGACTGAATTTTACATATGTACAGTAATTTATCATAGATGCCTGCCTTACCTGGTACTTACAAAGGACTTTGTGAACAATCAGTTGAACTATTTATGCAGGTTATATCTTGTTAGAAACTCTTCATTTTATCCTTGTACCGTATGTCTTATTTCCATTTATTGCTTATCGAACATGCATATGCTGGAAATACTGTACAGTATGACTTATCGCATGTTGAATGTGATGCATCCCACCACTATGTACTAGTACAGCGATGGCTAACCTTGACACTCCAGCTGTTTTTGAACTACACATCCCAGCATGCCTTTTATCAGTTTTAGCATGGGCAAATAGTAAAACTGTAGAAGGGCATGCTGGGATGTGTAGTTCAACAACAGATGGAGTGTCAAGGTTAGCCATCACTGTACTAGTATGACATCATGTATTAATGCTCACAGTAAGAGCTGCCCTTCACACTAGAAGGACATCTGAGTTTAGGATTAGGGATGGTGCTGGAAGGGATCTGATTAGATCACTATCAAGGGCACTCAAAAAAAGACCATAGGCTTCTATAGGCCCACTCACATCCAAGCCCCAGAATGTAATGCATTCCAAAGCTTAGTGCATATGCGGTAAGAAGCTAAACCTCCAAAAATAAAATTGACAGAGGTTGGCCACAATTTTAGCATTGGTGTATACCACCCAATCTAACTGATGTAGTGCACCAAACATGGCTGTCTCATCTGGTACTCAAGTGTGTAGAATGAACAATGCGGTGTTCCAGTGATTTTGCATGGATCTTTCCATTATGTGTAATCAATTCCCAGATTTTCCTATTCTTTTAGTGCAATCTTACGTAGTACACTTAAAATGGCTGCCTCACCTGGATACATTGTAGATTGGATGAATCATCTTTGGAACTGGTAATGCAAAATGGCAGTCACACCTTTGTGTTATCTTTAGGGTTTCTATATTTGACGATGTTCATACTATCTATAAAGTGCCTTGAGCCCTAATATAGAAAAACTTTAAATTACTCCAGGGCCATAACTTGGGGTCTAGGGGGTCTCATGCCCCGGGTGCTGGATGTAATACCCATACGTGCATGTGGAGAAAGGGGAACCAAATTACTGCTTTGTCCTATGGGACATAAATCCAATTTTTAGCCTTGATTAATTTAATAATAATAATAATAATAATAATAATAATAATAATAATAATAATAATAAAAAAATGATTATTATTAAATTGATCATAAACGTTTGCCATCCTACAGACAAATAAAAAAGAAGTGGAGAATAACTTACCTGTAGTGTTCAATAAGAAGATCCTTATCTGAAATGTTCGGGACCAGGAGCATTTGTGAAAATGGATTATTCCAGATTTCAGAATATTTTTAGTTCATGCTCACCTGGTGTCCCTGGCGTCCATGTTGTCTGGTTTCAGAGGCATCCCCATTCTCAATGATGCATTGCACAGGTGCCAGCGCACCAGCTCATGTTACCGTGCACCCGCACAATGCATCATTGGGACCGAGATTGGGCCGGCAGCTCTATGTCACAGGTATCTCACTGACCAAAGTAATTGCCCAGTAAGGGATGGCGTGTGGGATCGGGCAGGCAAAATAAAGGGACATTTCAAAAACTACGGTTATTGAAATATTTTGGTTTTCAGATATATAAAAAAGGGATACTCTACATGTACTGCAATACTTCATAGTTTGCTACAAGATAGGCTACAGTAGGCACTTTAAAAATTGCAAAATATATGAGAGCTCAGTTAATATACAAATATTCCATATTGTCTGGCTGTTATGATAAGAATTGGGATGAACGAAGGGCCCCCAAATTGCCCAAACTCCTCCCTAGGTCTGTTTTCCGTTAACATTGTGGGTTGAACTGTTCAGCTGCAGAAACGGGCATTTATGTTGCAGTACAGGGTGGGCTGTGTTAAAATTATAGGATAAGATTAAAGGGGATTATTTAAGTGTTAACATGGCTTCACGTGCCCTCAAATTGGTCTTACTGCTACAATACATCACAAATGAACCTTTTCAGATATTTTTACAGATTTAGATTTGCTTCCAATAAGGGGGTCAATTGGGCCAAACCTCAACCAAACCCTCTGTTCTACACTCACAGCCTTCCCATCTGTGTCATCCATGTCTGTCTGCCGCTCCCTTTTAGAATGTCAGCTATCACAAGCAGGACCCTCTTCTCTCATGTGCTTTTCCTTCACTTACCTGACCTATCAGGGCCACAACTACAGTACTTGTGGTCGAGCCATGTGCTGCACCAATGATGGGCACACCATCATCGTTATTTCAGCATGATGCAGCTATGTTTATGTTCCCTATACTTGTTCTTTATTGTATTCAACTGTTAACACTGTTTCCAGTTTTGCTTATTTGTTTATGTACTCTGTAATCGTGGCACCATATAAATAAAGGATAATAATAATAATAATAATAATAATTTTGAAGATATCATGCCGTGGAAGAATCCAGTAAAAGATTGTTAATTTAAATGTTTGTATATTACTGACTTGAATTGGTTTAGAAAAGTTTGTAATTTTGCCAAGTCATATTCAATTATTTAGGAGGATTTATTACATAATGACAAAAAAGTAATACAAATCCTAATATCATCTACAAAAAAAAAAAGTAAACCCATACATACGGTAGATTAAAATAAACACCTGTTTATGTCAAATGTGCACCTGGTTTCCTAGAAACTCTATCTGACAGTTGCAACCTCATCATAAAGCGACAGACACATAAACGAAGAAGGCTCCTCACGTTGGCCATGTGCCAATTAAATAATGTCATTTCATTTTCTGTTCATTTACCAGAACTCTGTGTTTCTTGTTGAAACAAATCGTAACCTAGATTAATTTTAAAGTTTGGCATTTATATGTCTCAAATTGAGCTGTCAGCATGCGAGATGATGCAGAGCAAGAAGTGTTACAACATCCGAAAAATAAGATTCCATCTATTCCAGCAGCCTTGTAGCCGTATAGAGCGTGGCCCAGGAGCGACATTTCCTAGTCATTCTTTTCTAGTTATGTCAGATTTCCAAGATGCTATTAGAGACATATGTGTCATTCTCACCATCATCCAACAAATTATTGCTGTTTCAAACTGTTCCAAGAGCTGTTGACACAGAATATTGTCTGTCGACAGCAGCGATTAGTTGGCGTGTCTGACTTGTGACAGCACAGTCTGCTTTTGTGTATGAAGATGGTGTGAGCGGTATCTCACTCTCACAACCTTCAGTGGCAGACAGATGGATAGAGCCGTGTAATCATCAACGCAAGGCTGTGATAGTCTGTCCTCATACATCATCATGTGGAGAAGCTCCAGCTCGCTTTTGTCTGCTCATGCGAATGGTGGCAATATTCCCCATCTGTTAAATTATGAGCTTGATTATGTAGTAACAGACAGTACAATGCATGCTTATGTAATAATGGTTTACACTACAATGAAGGGAAAGTGAGATACAAAAGTATACAATGCTATATCCAGTAATGCTGACTTCATTGTATCACTCTAATTAACAATAGCAACAGGTTTTCTTGTGAAAGAGAGAGAGAGAACTTTGGGAATTTATGTCAAAGTCAAATTCATAGATATTTAAAGATACAGTATATATTTACGCTGGTAGATGTTGGTAAATAAATATGGTCATTTCATCCAAAATAGTAATTGTACAGTGTGTGACCCCCATCTCAGGCAAAGAGAATGTGGGTATCATATCTATGGCTGCATGAAACATCAGTGGTCCAGTATAATGCCACTTCCCAAACCAGCGGCTAATTGTGACCAACCTGTCTTGAGGGAGTCTCACTGGAGAATCCTAGGTATGTATCATAAGCTTAATAATGATTCTGAGCAGTGCATATTGGGTAGGGAAGCCCGTTTTGGTTGCGTTGCTGATGTACAAAAGTGCACCACTGGTGTTTGCTTACAGAGGGCCCATGGATTCTCACATTTTACGAGTTAGTAAATCTGGCTTCTGTGGCTGCCCCCAACTACAGCTACTGTATATGCAACTTAGAATCAGCCCCCCCCCCCCCAGTGTGTAAAGACATTTTTTAAATTACGTGCATCATAGTTAACCATTGCTTGTTTTGTATCTGGTCAGTTTGGTCCTTCAAATTTAGTCTGCAATGATACAATCATATTGGTAAGGAAATTTAACATTTGCTGATTACGCAATGCATGAATGTAATGGAATTGGTACAATGTGTCTTTTCCCTAGCCCACAATCCTTCCAGCATTTCCAGTAATCACACCTCAGGCTGCTTATCAAATATTCCAACCTCCATTTTCATCCCTTCAGTCTGTTCCACCCAATTACCACCCCTGCACACAGATCAGTCCAAAGTTACAGTTGATCACCATCTATATTCCACTTCTGGCTCCCAAAATATCACTGTTGTGTAACTGGATCACCTTGCAGCAGGACCTGCTATAGGCAGCTGACTAGGGTGCCAGGACCTGTGTGTGTGTGTAGGGGGGGGGAGGGCTTTACTGAGTTTGCCTTTCACAAAGTTAAGGATGTCTATGAGGAAGACATCCTTGTACTTAATGCAGTGGTGGCTGTTTAACTTCTAGAAGCCAACTCCTCGTTTTCATTTTAGGGTCTGAAAATCAGAGTGTGGGTGCGGGGGTGTTCAGTAGGTTGCAATATTGCCTAGGTGCACAGCAGAACAAAACATACGAGGGTGGATCAATAAGTACCTGTGTTTGAAGACAGGTGGCTTTGCTGAGGAAAGTTGGTATTATTATCGTGTACTACCATCTTTCAAACAACGCCATACCAAATTTTCACATTTTTTCCACCACGACAATGCACCAGCTCCCTCATCCGGAATTGTTGCGGACAAATTGGATGAATTGCGCTATGAATTGTTGCCACATCCACTGTACTCACCCGACTTGGCTCCCTTCGACTTCTTTTTGTTCCCTAACCTGAAAACGTGGCTCGCAGGAAAAAAATTCTGCTTAACCGAGGAGGTCATCATCGAGGCAGAAGCCTACGTGAGTTTGACTAATCGAATATTTTAGAGGATTTAAAGAAATGGCAGGGAAATTAGGAAAAGTGTATTGCCGTGAAAGATTATGTAAAAAAATTGTGAAAACTTTTCATCTTCATTCTTAACACAGGTACTTATTGATCCATCGTCATAACTTCCTTTCTTACTTGGCTGGACCTATGTGCATTTGTGAGCATGAGCCCCTAACAGTACATTGTTGTCTTTCTATTAGCAAAGGGTTTTTGTTTTATTACTGTGCTTTAACTTGTAAATGACTTCTGAGCAAGCTAGCACCATATACATAATTGTTTAGAAATAGAAAGTACTGATACAGATTTGGAAGCAAACTTGGATGTACATTGTTTCCAAGAAGCTTGCGCAGAAAATGTTTTTGTATATTTTTATAATATCATTCATAAGGAGAGCTGTATACATCAGGAAATGTGTCCTCCCCTATGCGTATACATGGTTTGCTACAGCTATCATAATCACTATGCACTTGCACCTCCTTATGTGCAAATGATATGCTCTGCAAACAGGCAGACTTTCAACTTTGCATTAGCTCCTTATCTTGGTATAGTATAAAAATAAATATGTTACTGTATTTCAGGATAAAAAAAATAAAGAAAGCAGACATGACTCAAAAGAACACAGGAATGCCATAATATTAGGGATTACTTTTGGACGCAGGGGAAACTTTTACACAAATATGGCATCATGCAGTGAATACCTTCTAAATGATTTTCCAAGTAAGCTGTAGATAGCTATCCTTGCAGTTGGGGGCTGGCCAGCAGCTTACAGAGCCACTGGTCAGGCCCCCAGAGATGCCCCCTATTTTTGGCCGCAGTCCCCTATTTTCAGTTGTGCAGCTGTCCCTCCTTTGTGGTGACAACAGTTGAGAGGTATGGTGTAATTATTGTAGGACAATGTTAGGCATACAGAGCCAGATCTGGGATAGTATAGAATATTTCATGCACATGTAGATGACGTGATCATTTGGACTGCTTATGGAATAGATAGCTATGTGGGGGGCCTGGAGATTTCTATGCTAGAAGATAAGAAAAGTGTTATATCCTCTAATAAGGGGCTATGGAGTCTCACGCTGGCTTTCATGACTACATGTTAAGAGCTTCCTGATCTGTCACAGTAAATGCTTCTGACAATTCCTCTTCTGTAAAAGGTAAGAAAAAAAAATCTGCTCCTTCTGATTCATAAAATGCTCCTGTTTAGCATTGCTGGATAACATGCATCTTGACTCTAATCTATTAATTGAATAATTGAATAAACTTGTTTCCCTAACAGTGAGAACATATTGTTTGCACACAGTGTCATCCAAAGCCCTCCAGCTATCAAAAGATTGCCAGATATGTTTATTAAACCCCCTGTGCTTGGAATGAACACAGAAAACTGTCATCCAAAGCAAGGGAAAGTGCCTATCGCAGCTGGAGATCTCTCTGTTATGAATAAAGGAAGAGTTTGTGGTACAGTTTTGAGATGTTAAAAAAAGGCTTCCCTATTGTGCAAATGTGTGTAAGTAACCCTCAGGCAGGAGAAATATTGAATTGTTACAGCTAGTACATTATAATTATTCTGTTAGCTTTACAATATTTGATATATCTAGTCTGAAGACATAGATAATGCACTTTCCCTAACACTGCTGATATGAGGTATTTCCGCAATAACTCCATTTTGTATTATTATTAACCAGTAAAACAAGTGAAAGTTATAAAAAAATGTTTAGGTATATAAGTGAAAGGAGAAAAACAAAAAGTGGAGTAATAAGACTAAAGACAGAGAGTGAAAATCTTCTTGAGGGGGACAATGTAATAGCAGATCATATTAATAATTATTTCTGTTCAGTATTCACTGCTGAAAACGAGGGGAAGGGGCCACAGTTACGTTGCAAGTATAGTCAGAAAAATGAGGGAAAAATAAGTACATTTACAGAGGAGAAAGTCCTAACAGAACTCTCAAAACTGAAAGTGGATAAATCAATGGGGCCAGATGGGATACATCCAAGGATACTAAAAGAGCTTAAAGGGGAGCTGGTAAAACCTTTAACAGAATTATTCAACCAGTCACTAGCTACTGGAGTAATCCCAGAGGACTGGAAACCAGGGAATGTAGTCCCACTGCACAAAAGTGGAAGCAAGGAAGAGGTAAGCTACTATCGATCAGTGAGTCTTACATCAGTAGTAGGGAATTTGATGGAAACACTCTTAGAGTTGTAGAGTATCTCAAAACCAACAACTTACAGGATCCGAAACAGCATGGGTTTACTGGGGGAAGATTATGTCAAACAAATCTTTCCGACTTTTTTGACTGGGTGACTAAAGTAATAGATCAAGGTGAGGTTGTAGATGTAGCTTATCTAGACTTTAGTAAGGCTGTTGACACTGTCCATCCCACATCACAGACTGTTAAATAAACTTGAAAGCTTCGGATTTGATTCTAAGATGGTTGAATGGATAAGATCTTGGTTGCAGGACAGAAAACAGAGAGTTGTAGTAAATGGAATACAGTCAAAGGAGATAAAGGTTACAAGTGGAGTACCTCAGGGATCTGGACCAGTGTTTTTAAATATCTTTATTGGTGATATTGCCAATGGAATTTAGGGAAAAATTAGCCTTTTTGCAGATGACACAAAAGGTATGCAACAGGGTAGACACACCAGGAGGGGTAAAACAAATGATTGATGATCTAGGTACATTAGAGAAATGGTCAAGAGCATGGCAAATACAGTTTAATGCCAAAAAATGCAAAATCATGCATTTGGGTCTCAAAAATCCAAAGATTAAATATAGCATAAATGGTACTTTAATGGGAACTACTTAGGAAGAGAGGGATCTATGTGTCACTATTTCAGGGGGCTTAAAGGCAGGTAGGCAATGTAACAAAGCAATGAAGAAGGCGAGTCAGATGTTTGGTTGCATAGGGAGAGGTATCAGCAGTATAAAGAAAAATAACTAATAATGCCACTGTATAGGTCAGTGGTACGACCTCATCTAGAGTACTGTGCTCAGTTCTGGAGGCCATATCTCCAGAAGGATATAAATACAAAGAAGTACAAAGAAGGGCAACTTAAATGGTGCATGGCCTACATCATAAAATGTACCGGAAAGGCTAAAAGATCTTAATATGTATAGTTTAGAGCAGAGAAGAGAAAGGGGGGACATGATAGAAACTTTCAAATATATCAAGGGTTTTAACAAGGTACAGGTGGGAGACATTCTTCACAGGAAGAGGAGCAACAGAACACGAGGATATGCACTGAAACTAGAGGGAGGAAGATTCAGGGGAAATGTGAGGAAGAATTACTTCACAGAAAGAGTAGTAGATAAGTGGAATAGCCTCCCATCAGAGGTGGTAAAGGCAAATACAGTAGTACAATTTAAACATGCTTGGGATAGGCATATTGATATCCTTACAAAAAAATAAGGATCAAATATGGGTTGAGATAACATGTTTAAAAAAGGGGCAGACTAGATGGGCCAAGTGGTTCTTATCTGCCGTCAAATTCTATGTTTCTATAACTGGTAATCTGTCATGTGTTTTCCATAATTTATATGAAACAGTATTTATATTACTGTCATTGATATGTAACGTGCCACAATAGTCTAAAGCTCTGCAGCGTTAAAAATAGACATGTACATAGGCGAATATGTTTTATTTTAGGGTACTTTGGACACTGCACAATATAATACAAGAGATTCTGGGGGAAATTTACTAAGAATACGAATATGTGTATTTTTGGCATAGTAAATGCCAAAAATACAAATACGCCTAAAAAAAATTGTATTTTACTATGCAAATACGATTTTTTTAGGCGTATTGGCCTTAGTAAATTCCCCCCCTCTGACTCAACAGGAGGATACTGTTTACTTTAGTATACAATTATCCTTTCATTGTATATTTCACATTGCTTTTGTTTGGTCTTGCCCGAATTATGCTTTCGGAAAGAGGTAACAATTGTCCAAGAGTTCTGTATGCCCTGTTTGTCTACATGGGACCTTATAATTCTGCTGTAATAGCTCCTGTCTGTCTTGTAGCCATTTATTATTGCCCTACCTCAAGGCCGGCGCCACCACTAGGCAGGACTAGGCATTTGTCTAGGGCGCCGGCCACTGTAGGGCGGTACTGAACCGCCGAGGTACCATAGAAAGGTACCAGAAAGCAGGGAGCGGGGAGCAGGTAAGAATGTAATCCTCCTCCCCTCCCCGACCCCCATCCCACCCGTTAATTAACGCTACCCCCCGCACCGCCCGCTTCCTGCTCCCCGCTGGGGGGATTGCAGCGCGGCAGTATCGCCCACACAACCCCCCCCCCCCTGTGCCGTATCGCACCCGCCGAACCCGAGACCCCCCGCCCTCCTTGCCGTATCGCACCCGCCGTACCTGAACCCCCCCCTGTGCCGCAGTATCGTCCGCACCATCCGGGCGGCGGGCGGCACGGGGTTTTTTGCCTGGGGCGGGCGGGGGGCTTGCACCGGCCCTGCCCTACCTTCTGTTTCTTTGCTAAAAACCTCAATAAAAATGATTGAATTTCTAAAAAAATAAAATAAAAAAATGACACACGGGAAGATTCCATTTACAATCAATAATAGTACTATACATGCAAACATGAAACAATTGGAGGTGGTGGCTGTGGGGGGGGGGGGGGGGGTTGCCTGCATGGTAGAGCATTGTGGTAACTGTAAGTCTCCTTATTAGCCATAGTAAAAACCTCCGCTTTCATCCATACAGTAGCAGACAATTTTCAATTATGGTACAATGTGCTCACTAGTGTCCCAATGGTCTTAACGTAGATAATGAGAGTTTACAACCTGCTGCTGTAGTGAAATATTATTATTATTATTTTTATTAATAATAATAATAAAAATAATTATAAATTTAAAAATCACCACTTACTTCAATTATGCAGAGAATATTAGCATTTACATGTAAAACTGTACACAGTGATGGATTAGTGGTAGAACTAAAACTATTGGGCATATTCATGATCACTTAATGGCCTTTTACATGTTTGGAAATCTAGGGTGACATTCTATGGGATGCGTTTTTTTTTGTTGCGATTTTTTTCGCAAAAAACGGCCGAAATCGCATGTTTTTCCATTTTCGCATTTTTATTGAGCTGCGAAAATGTGAAAAAAGTGCGATTTTGGCCAACAAATTTGACATTCTGGAAATGCGATGGCTGTTTTTCGCAGCACATCGCATCCAGATGTTTTCACATTGAAAAGTATACAAATCGCATATTTAATGGTATGCGATTTGTATAAATGTGTCTAAAATTCGCCCAAAAATCAGACCAGGTTCTGATGGGCGAATTAGCCAGAACCCTGCACAGATCATTGAGATCTGTGCATGGTTCTGTTTGAAAAAAAAGGGTTAAAAAGGTTAAAAAAAAAAAAAAAAACAGCGCGGGGTCCCCCGCCAGAGCATAACCAGTCCCGGGCTCATTGATCGTTGCTGGTGACATAAAATCACGGTCCCCGACAAATAGGGGTCCCCTTGATTTAATGAAACCAGCACCAGGCTCAAGGTCCGGCGCTGGTTCCCAAAATACGGGGGACAAAATGACTAGGGGTCCCCCCGCATTTCAAGAACTAGCACCAGACCCAAACAGCCAGCAGGGTAATGCCACAGCCGGGGGACACTTATTATATAAGGTCCGGCGGCCAAAGCATTATCCCCCTGGCTGGTCAGCATGGGCAGGGGTCCTGGGGAAGTGGGGACCCCCCCAAAGAAGGGGTCCCCCCCTCCAGGACTTACCAGCCCATGCTGAAAGTTCGGGGCTGTCCCCGATGCCCCTGGGCGGTGGGCATCTGGCTGATGAAAAGTGTAAAAAACGAATAAAAACTATTGTCTTATACTGTAGAACTATGAGTCCCAGCAAGCCTACCCCGCATGCTCGGACTTGGAGAACCACAAGTCCCAGCATGCGGGGCATTAAAGGGCCCGCTGGCACTTGTAGTTCCACAGTACAAGAAATAGTTAAATAAAACACACACTGACACCCAGAAAGTTTAATACATCCACAGCCCTTTTTTTGGCCTCTGTCACTGAGCCCGAATATCCTCCATCGTATATGGGAGAGAAGCGGTATCAGCACAGATAATAGTGGAGCCACACCAACTACCAGACCAACTGCCACTGCAAATAATGCAAAACATACCTGATTGTTGGTGTGGCTCCTCTGATTAAATATTGGACTGTGCTGCAGCCCCACCTCTGGAGCTGCCACTGCATTTACCCCAAAGGGACAGTGCTTGTTTAGACCTATAATATGTTAACTATAATACATTCTCCCTGTCTCTATAATTAGGTCACCATTCTCCAGGCCCTCTTTAAAGGTAGATGTGGTGTTTTTCTCATTGTATTATTCTATCTTACTATTGGGATGTATAGTTAATGTGCACTAAGAACATTTTTGTGTTGCATCAGTGCTACAGTATGTTGATGCTGTTGCAATTTATAAGGGGAATGGGCTACATACGATATCCCAGTAGTGGGGATGCCAGCAGTCAAAAGTCCGACTGCAGCATCGCGATTCGAAAAATATTGGCAGGCACTCAATGAGCGACTAAACCTATCCCCCTCCCCCAATCCCCATACAACATCACTTAAACATAACCCACCTGTCACACATCCAAACCCTAACACCCCCCCCCCCTTCTAATTGCCTAAACCTAATCCTCCCTCCAAGCAGCATAACTCTAACCTTTCCATTCATGTCTAGTACTTAAGCTAACACCCCCTGGCGTGACCCTAACCCCTCATGGCATACTTACATTCGGGATGCCAACTGCCAGGATTCCATCCATGTCAAAGTACCGGAACCTTTGTTCTGAAGGCAGTCGGGATTCAGGCACGGGGATTCGGTCTGCAAGCATCCCTACAGCCAGGATTATAACTGTGTCCCAGGAGCATAACTAGATAGCCATAATAAAGTAGCCCACCACACTCAAAGTACTGTACTTACTTTAGCTGTTTTAGCATGGGAGGATGTGCTACTGAGAGCAGATGGAGAGCAATACACTTGACCTTGGACTTCTCAGCAATTAAATTAAGCTTCTTGTGAAACTGGGAAAGATAATGTCTGATACATTCTAGACCTATAAACAAAAATACCTGAGGTGCCTGCACACGGTATGACATTACACCTAAATAAGTAGCTTGGTTCCATGGTCCCAGGGTCCCCCTATTTCAGTTACAAGAAGGCAAACTTCATTCAAGGATAGATGAAACTAGTTGTGTGTGTTGGTTGTATCCCTTTTATATTGGCAAAAAAGGTCATTAGTAATAGAGAGAGATTGGCGACCACACCAGGAAGGAGGCTTGAGTAGATGGAGATAACGTTTGTGAACCTATCACCAGCCTTAATTTGGCCTATCATGGCAGCATTATTACATGTGTTATGGCATCAGCTTTAATAGCACAAAACTAGCATAATTTCATATCAGCAGTATGTGCAAACAAGGATGTGCCAAGTATAAAAAATACATTACGTCTTATAATGGCAGGAAGCAAAGGCTTACACCAGTCAGAAGACGGAAGGAAAACATGATTTACAAAGTAGACTATCAAGCTTAAAATATCATTAAAAGGCATTTTAATCTACTGTAGATATTTCCTATCTCAAAAAAGATGCTAGGTAATCAATAAAAACACATTTATAGGGTTATTAATCAATATGCAAGATTGTTGGTGACCATTAGTTATATAACATGTGTACACAATATCATAAATAAACCATACATTTAGTGTAATGTTTATTTGATGAGGGTGTTTTAAGTTTTGGTAAAAATAAACGCTGCTTATTTCAATTTAACATGGGGTTGTATGTATAAATAATATGCTTTTGGTCTGATAATTGCAGATCAAATCAGCATTTTTCTCTGTATACAGATCACATCAAATTGACTTTAACCCATTCTATCATGACCTGGGAATTTTATACAATAGCGACCGTTCTCTTTTTATAGTTCCTTTCTGACAGAACACGGATTGCATCTAAATAATTGGAAAGCCAATATTAACCTTTTTGCATTGGATTTGTATTGTCAGATTCTAGTTTTTATTTATGTCTACCAATCAAAACGTATGGGAAATGTCCCATCTCTCTCTTGCCAGGCGATGCTAAAATACTTGCCAAGACCCTATCCATACGACTAAATAAAGTATTGGGGAACCTGATTCACAAGGACCAAACGGGGTTTATCCCAGGTAGATCTTCCTCATACAATCTCAGAAGGTTATATATCCATCTGCAAAGACCCCGGGATGGGATTGGAAGTCCAGCGGTGGTGTCTTTGGACGCCGCCAAAGCGTTTGACACGATAGAATGGCCATATCTATGGAAAGCGTTGGAATGGATAGGGATAGGGCCAGAATTTATCAAGTGGGTGAAGTTACTTTATTCACATCCTACGGCCCGTGTTATGGTTAACAACTGTGTTTCGTCCCCCTTCCCTATCGGGAGAGGTACCCGACAAGGCTGTCCGCTGTCACCGGCCCTGTTCGCTATAGCGATGGAGCCGTTGGCTTGCGTAATAAGATCTAGCCTTAGATTTCGGGGCCTCTCCCTGTGGGGAAGGGAGGACCGAATAGCCTTGTATGCAGACGATGTTTTATTGTTTCTACAGGATTATGGCAATCAAATCCCAATAGTTTTAGAGTTGGTAGAACAATTTGGGGCCATGTCCGGGTTGAGGATAAATTGGGGCAAGTCCTGTGCATTAGGAATAGATAGTCCTATATCAATGGAAACAGGATTGGATGTCCCACTGCAGGTAGTGGACAGGTTCCAGTATCTTGGGGTCTGGATATCTAACAATATAAGGGAATTTGAAAACTTGAACCTGTCCCCCTTGTTGAGGGACATTAAATCCAAAATTTCAACTTGGTCCAAATTACCACTCTCAATGACTGGCAGAGTAAATCTGGTAAAAATGGTTGTGCAACCTAGGATCTTATATATACTTCAGCACACTCCACACTACCTACCCCGGAAACTCTTCCACACTCTCGAGGGGCTCATCTCCTCTCTTGTGTGGAACAGGAAACGGGTGCGTATTCGACAGAGGGTCTTGACCAGGCCCAAGGCTAGAGGTGGGCTAGGATTACCCGACTTTTGGCTTTATTATCTTGCCTCCCAGATGGTTTTTTTGAGATCCTGGTTACAGGCAGGACAGGACACAGAGTTGGTCAGGGCTATGGTTAAGGCAATAACCCCTGAATATTCCCCTCTACATCTTCTCCTTTCGGGAGAAATTAAGTCTGCTTGGCCACCATTCCTTATTCAAGCTTTAAAAATTTGGAAGAACCTGGAGAAGTTACTTGGGAGTAGAGGGATGGACCCAGAAACCCCCCTGTATAATCCCAGGGTGTTTAAAGAACTAGAGGAACTTCAGGTCAAACAGGTTTGGGGGACAAAAGGACTTTTGGAGGTGGGGCAGCTCTATGAGCTGGGATGTTTTTGCCCCTTCTCGATTTTGAAAGAGCAACTACAATTGGATAATTCATACTATTTTCGATATATACAGTTAAAATCGGCATTACATGCTCAGTTTGGCCCCCGGGACCCGGTTCTTGAGGAATCAAAAGTTAAATGCCTCCTGAAGAAAACCAAGCCTTGTCATATATTAGCTCAAACATATAGAGCCCTGCAGGAAAAAAACTAGTGAGGATAAATTGCTTCCCCTAAAAGCAAAATGGGTGGCGGAAATAGGGGATATCAATGATGATGAATGGGCAGAATCCCTTGCTAATATATTTAAAGCAACAACTCAGTTAAGATTTCAACAGATACAACTCTTCATCCAACATAGGTCTTATATCACTCCGGTCCATTTAGCAAAATTTGGAGGAAGGGTAGAACCAACATGCCCTAAATGTAAGAAGCCTGAAGGCACCTTTTTCCACCTGATATGGGAGTGTCCAACCATAATAACATTTTGGGAGCAGATAATTAATCATCTTGTGCAGTTGGGGATCCCTAAAAGAGCGTGCACCCCTGGGCTGTGCCTTCTGAGCATAAAGGGAGAGCATATAATCCCAAGGAACATATGGGAATTGACAATTAACCTATGTGCCATTGCAAAAACATGTATAGCTAGGAAGTGGATGGCGGAGGAGGCCCCAGCGTGCTCGGAATGGACAGCCCTGGTAAGGAGCACGCTTGATCACGAGAGATATACATATACAGCTAGGGGGGCAGAGAGGAAATTTAAGGCAATATGGTCCAGATGGATCAATCTAACTCAGGGGTAGTTGTTTGAAGTTGTGGTGTGTTTTCTTAAAGAGACATAAGGGTACCAGGCCTAAGGCGAACTGTGGAAGGTGGGAGGTTGAAGCTTGTTCAAGGGTAGGGGTAGTATGTTGAGTATGTTTGCGGTATCGACCGATATGCTTGGAAAAGGGTGGGAATAGAGATGTGACATATCCCCGCATTCGAATAGGGTTGGAACAGTGGCAGCACTATTACATAGATTTGAGCCACACGGTTGGATTTTTAATTATGGTTATCACTTAAATTCAAAAAGTCCCGAGCAGCAGGAAAGTGCTTCACTATAGTATTTAGGTTTAAAAACAGGTTCTAAGGTGGCTAATATAACCACCCTTAAAATAAATAATAAAAAAAAAAAAATAAAAAAAAAAAAAGAGCACATTTGATATATATTATTTACTCCACTTGTAAAACACATGTTAAGTGAATAGACCTGGTATTATGTGGATATTAATGCGATGGTAAAAGGTCTATACGTATCACCTTTTCAACACTTTTAGGTAGCACTAGATAGGTTAGGATTGGAACTAGCACTCTGTGATATCCTTGAGGACCACAAATAATTAGGCCCACTGCCCTCCCCCTGGTCATGGAAGCGTTGAGTTAGCCCAACGGGGGCTCAATTCCCACTATTATACCATATCGGTCGAAATCGGGAGTCTTTTGTTAAGCTGTACTTCAGTATCTATATGTTTGTACGTAATCTGTAATCAATGTATGTATGTTTTTTTTGCATATTGAAAATAAAAAAGTATTATAAAAAAAAAAAAAAAAACGTATGGGAAATAACGACAGGAACAAAAGCTAAATTGCGCTACAGTATCATTCCTTTTGTGCTCCACCCATTCTTTATCTGCATCTCTCATAAGTGAAACTCGCTGGGAGAGCGGATGTGTGAAATGGAAGCTAGCAGTGGTGATGCTCAGCATTGCAGTGTAATTCTCTCACTCCAGCTTTCATCCTGTATGTTTGCCATTTCTGTACTTCTTATTGGACAGGACAGGAAGAGGGTCTAGTAAAAGTTATGGTGGCTAGCACAGTCCTTTTATTATATATTTAATATTAATGTATTACATATTATTATTTATACAGCGCACACATATTCCGCAGCGCTTTTACAGAGAGAATATTTGAACATTCAGTCCTTGCCCCAGTGGAGCGTACACTCTATATTCCCTACAACATGTACACGCACACACAGACATTCTAGGGTTAGTTTTTATTGGGAGCCAATTAACCTACCAGTATATTTTTGGATTTTGGGAGAAAATCGGAGTACCCGGAGGAAACTCACGCAAGCATGGGAAGAATATACAAACTCCGCACAGTTAGAGCCATGGTGGGAATCTAACCCATGACCTCAGTGCTGTGAGGCAGTAATGCTAACCATTGCTTTTTTTAATAGGCAGCGCAATTAACAAGACTTAAATTGCACACAAATTCAATGGGCCGAATGTAATGGCATTTAAGAGATTTAAAAAAATATATAAACTGCTAGTTTTCCATTATTGCTACCCAAACTGTAACTAAGTTATGACATTTTTATTGTACTTGTCTACTGTATTACAGTACTGTATCTCTAATTCACTCCACCACCCCCCCTCTACCCCCACAACTGTCTATTTTTCTTCCCACCCTTGTTACCTCTAGTCACTGCCAAAAGATCGACACATGAAAAAGGTAGACATGCATTGGGTTGGTATGGACAAAAAGTTGACACAAGCAATAGGTCAACATAGAAAAGGTCGACATGAAAAAGATTGACCTATTGAACTTGTAGATTGAAGCTAGAAGTGCTTATTCCAAAGAAGCAGTATTAAACACTGAAAAAATAACTAAACATACATTTTTCTGTACCCACAAAATGCTAGAACGACTTTAATTTGATGAAAAACTCTTGCTTGCTATCATGTTATCCACCATTAATAACAAGTTCAACAAGCAGTCATATGACACGGCCTTCTGTATGGTCCTGCTATATTAGTTGACACTTTTTTGTGGTCTAGGATGGTCCCCCACTTTTTTATGCGCTTTTCCTAGTTTGCTTTTCATAGAAATGTCACATAACATCTGTACGGGTACAGCGAAGTGCCACTTGTAAATAGATTCATGTGATATATGTCAGCTTCATGATACAAGATCACACATTATTTAATTGCCCCCTATAGATACTTTTTTGTGTAATGGATAAGGCTTTATTTTGGTGACATAACAGGAGTGTTAGAAATCTCACCAGTTTCAACAATCTGTGTAAAAACAAAACAAGAACCTGCTAAACTATAGTCTAGTGTCAATTTACAACAGTGCAACAGGGTGGTAGCCCATTAGCCTCCACACACACACACACACACACACACACACACACACACACACACACACACACACACAGCTACTTCACCCAGTGGAGTCACTACCTGGGTGTGAAGGGGGGGAAGGGGTGTGTCCCTGGGTGTCACCCGCCGAGGAGTGAAACCAAAATCCTGACAGAAGCCGGGAGTTGCACTGTAACATTCAGCTTCCTAACATGCAGCACATGGTTTCTGTCACAGTATAGGACAGTGGTTCCTGGGGTATCTCCTCAGGACACTTACAGGGGTACCTTGGGTTGGTGGACCAGGATCAATTCATATTAGTTATGTGCGATATAACAGGCAACAGCAGTGCTCGTGGCTGCCAATCATAACATATATGCAGGGCCGTTTCTAGACAATTTAGCTCCCAGGGCGAAGAAATAAAAATGCGCCCCCCCCCCCCCCCCAATACATAGCATGGTATTATAGTAATTTCGCGTGCCGAAGGCGCGCGCCGAAATAGGGGGTGTGGCTTGATATTAAAAGGGGTGTGGCTTAATGTAAGGCGTGGTCTAGCAGGAAAACAATTACCTTATATCACACTTTTGCAACCTGCAAGACCAGACATTGGTTGCTGCAGGAATTGTTATTGTCCTCCCGCACTTAAGTTGGCTGGCTGAAGGCCACACAATGACCTAGTACGCCTCACAATGACAGGCTACTTAAATCATTATACACTATTTATCTGTGATGCCAATTACACATTACGCCGTACACTGTGATGACGATTACATATTACGCCGCACACCGTGATGACAATTACACATTACACCGCACACCAAGATGCCCATTAGACCACACACTGTGATGGCAATTACACAATACTCCCCACATCGTAATGCCCATTACACATTATGCCCCATGTGCCGCTGCCGCACAACCGATGCTGTTTACTAATATGCCCCCACAGTGCCAGATATGCCCCCACAGCGCCACAAATATATACCCCACAGTGCCACATATATGCCCCCACAGTGCCACACATATGCCCCCACAGTGACACAAATATATGCCCCCACAGTGACACAAATATATGCCCCCACAGTCCCACAAATATATGCCCCCACAGTGCCACACATATGCCCCCAGTGCCACAAATATATGCCCCCACAGTGCCACAATTATGCCCCACAGTGCCACACATATGCCCCACAGTGCCACAGATATATGCCCCCAGTGCCACAGATATATGCCCCCAGTGCCACAGATATATGCCCCCAGTGCCACAGATATATGCCCCCCAGTGCCACAGATATATGCCCCCCAGTGTCACAAACATATGCCCCCAGTGCCACAGATATATGCCCCCAGTGCCACAGATATATGCCCCCAGTGCCACAGATATATGCCCCCAGTGCCACAGATATATGCCCCCCAGTGCCACAGATATATGCCCCCCAGTGTCACAAACATATGCCCCCACAGTGCCACAGATATATGCCCCCAGTGCCACAGATATATGCCCACAGTGCCACAGATATATGCCCCCCAGTGCCACAGATATATGCCCCCCAGTGTCACAAACATATGCCCCCAGTGCCACAGATATATGCCCCCAGTGCCACAGATATATGCCCCCAGTGCCACAGATATATGCCCCCCAGTGCCACAGATATATGCCCCCCAGTGTCACAAACATATGCCCCCAGTAACAAACTTACTTGGAGAGGGGAGGGGAGCGCATCGTGCTTCTCTCCTATCCCGCGCCCGAGCTCCTATTGGCTGACAGCGGCAGCCCAGTGACGTGGGCGAGGGGACGGAGAAACGCACGATGCGTTCCCCTCCCCTCTCCAGCGTGGAGTCGGGCGGCCGGGGAGACAGCGGCAGCGGCTGCGGCTGCGGCTGCGGGCGGGGGGGTTAGACTGCCGGGCGCCCTGGCTGTTTCAGAGGCGGACAAGCCGTGCGGCGCCCCGGGCTGCTGCACGGCTTGTCCGCCTCTAGAAACGGCCCTGCATATATGGACAAACAGGAGCAAATCCTGCCCCTCACCACATTTGACCTAGGGGTGCCTTGAAATCATTTTGATGCTCTAGGGTGCCGTGATTCAAAAACGTCTGGGAACCCCTGGTATAGGATTCAAGGGAGAAGAAAAGGAGGACTCTTTTTTTTGCTGATCCACGCTTTCAGACAAGATAGACAGTATAGGAGATACGCTGCAGGCAGAATGCTCTCCGGGAAAATCCCGGTAGCTCTGTACCCAGACTGATCTCCAGGAATAGCCCAGCAGCTCTGTACCCATAGAGGTCATTGACGGCCATGCCCCCAACCTGTGAGACCACACCCCATTTTTTCAACTAACAGAATCAGTAAGCGCTGTATGTTTTCACATCGGGAGTCACCGCAGGTAGGTACAAGGGCAGAGGAACATGTGGACATGGGCTTCTGAATGGCATAATGTGAAATGGGGGTTGTTCAAATCATTTGTGGGGCTGTGTAATAACGTTATCAGCATGATATTGCTTTTGTGGTAGGGGTCCAAACACCTTTGTTGTCCTGGGTCCCCCACAATGCTTAAACCGACCCTACATAGTGCAGCTATAATACAAAGACAATAATGATGAACACATAAATACTCCAGATCTATAGTCACATTGCCCTAAAATAATCTGGCGCGCATTTGTGTCTAGTGAAAAATGAAGAATTTATCAGCTCTAATTAGACTGGGCACAAGTTTCTGCAGCAATTGTATTTGGTCAATCCAGCTTTTTAAAGACAGATGTAGCATACCATTTATCATAATCATCTATTGATCACTTTTTATGAGCCATCAAGATGCATTCAGCCACTCATTAAGGCAATGCAGGATAAATTAAAATGGGCGGATGTTACACTGTCTGGGAGGGAGAGCCCTTACCTGTTTTCTACAACATAGTGTGTTGCATAAAAAGACATTTGTATATTCCTAGCCCTAAAATCACATATTGCTGGTCTAGTTTTTGCTATGGTAATATAATATAACACAACTGTGACCAGAAGAGTCAGAGGGCGAGATTTAGTGGGTTGACCGTTTTTGAGAAAATGCGATTATTTCTCAAATCGTCCTATATCGCCGTTTTTTAAAATCGCGTTTTTGCAGCGAATTCGCATATTTAATGAGGTGTGTATTCTGGCATGAAAAAGTGAGATTTTTTAGTCATCAAAAGGTGTGATATTTTATGTGAAATGTGCGATTTTGTGATAAAAAATAAAAAACGGCGTGAGGTCCCCCCTCCTGTACATAACCAGCCAAGGGCTCATTGAGCCGGACCTGGTTACAAAAATACGGGGGGACAAAAAGCGTAGGGGTCCCCCGTATTTTGAAACCAGCACCGGGCTCCAACAGCCCGCAGTGTCATGCCACAGCCGGGGCACACTTTTTACATAAGGTCCCCTGGCCGTACCATGAGCACCGTGGCTGGTTAGCCTTGGACGGGGTACCTGGAGGAGTGGGGACCCCCCCAATAAAGGCCCCTCCAGGCTTCACCCCTCCAGGGCTGAAGCCCTGGGCTGTCACCGGCGTCCCTGGCCATTGGAAAATAGTAAAACTTTATTACATACACATACACACACCTCACTTTTACAACAATAAACATACCGATCCAGGATCCAGCGCTGGTCTCCCCCCTGCAGAGCCTGCTCCCCCCGCACTGACAGCGGGGCCAACCGGCTTTCTCCGACGCAGCTAACAGCTTCTGTCGCGTTGTCCCAGCGCAACAGAGGCTGAGAGCATCTTCAGCTTATGTGTCTCCATGGAGACGCATAGCTCAGCCAATCAGGGCTGAGCTAAGCGTCTCCATGGAGACGCATCGCCCAATCACGCTCTCAGCCTGTGTCGTGCTGGGACAGCGCGACAGAAGCTGTTAGCTCCATCGGAGAAAGCCGGTTCAGCCCGCTGATAGTGCGGGCTGACCGGCTCTGCTGCAGAAGGGAGACCAACGCTGGATCCTGGATCGGTAAGTATGTGGGTGTAAAAGTGAGGTGTGTGTATGTGTATGTAATAAAGTTTTACTTTTCTGTGTGTGTTTTTCTTTTAACATTCTTTTTACAGGTGGACTACAAGTCCCAGCGGGCCCATTAATGCCCCGCATGCTGGGACTTGTGGTTCTCCAAGTCCCAGCATGCGGGGGAGGTCTGCTGGCACTTGTAGTTCTCCTGTATTAAGCAATGTTAGGAATGTCACTTTAACCCTATCAGGCCGGCGTCCAATGGCCAGGGACCCCGGTGACAGCCCCGGGCTTCAGCCCTGGAGGGGTGAAGCCTGGGGGGGGACCCCTTTATTAGGGGGGTCCCCACTCCTCCAGGTACCCCGTCCAAGGCTGACCAGCCACAGTGCTCATGGTACGGCCGGGGGACCTTATGTAAAAAAGCGTCCCCCGGCTGTGGCATGACACTGCGGGCTGTTGGAGCCCGGTGCTGGTTTCAAAATACAGGGGACCCCCAGATTTTTTGTCCCCCATATTTTTAGAACCAGGACCGGTCCAAGAGTCCGGGGCTGGTTTCAGAAATACGGGGGACCCCTACGCTTTTTGTCCCCCATATTTTTGGAACCAGGTCCGGCTCAATGAGCCCGGGGCTGGTTATGTACAGGAGGGGGGACCTCACGCCGTTTTCTTTTTTTTTTTACTTTTACACATATTTTACCAAAGAACCATACACAGATCGCAATGATTCTGACAAATACAAAATCGCCATGGTTCTGACAAATTCGCCAGTCAGGATCAGGTCTATTTTTTTTTGGGATGTTTAGACCATTTTTTATGGCGATTTCCAAATTCGCAACTCATTAAATATGCGATTTGTATATTTTTCAATGGGGAAAACATCTGGATGCGAATTCCGGAGATAAAAAAAAAATCGCACTTTCAGAAAGTGCGATTTCGCGGCAAATCCCGCAATTTTTGCAGATTTTCGCATCTCATAATTATGCGAATTTGGGAAAAAGTGCAAAAACAGACGTTTTTGCGATAAAAATCGCCAAAAACCCAACATCGACCTCTAATAAATGTTACCCAGAGTGTTATGCATCTCAGTCATACAGTATGTCTGCTGCTGAGTGGGTGTAAGTGGATGGCAAGTTGGCATATGCAGTATAATATGTGTTCATTGACAGGGCCGGTGCAAGGCACCGGAGCGCCCCAGGCGAGTCGGGGTGGGGGCGCCCCGGTGCTCGGGTGTGGGGGGTGGTACCTGTATTATAAAACTGGCGGTGTCGGCGTCCCTGCAGTGCTGTAGCGGGCAGGGGTGTACGTGCTGCGGGGGTACCTGCGACGCTGTCACTGTGTTTAAAGCTGCTGCTGGCGGCGGCGGGGTCCCTGCAGTGAATAGAGAATAACTAGCGCTATGCGGCGGCGCGGGAAGCGCTTCTGAGTTTGTAAACACTTGCTGCACGCTGATTGGCTGAGATTCAGCCAATTAGCGTGCGGCAAGTGTTTTCAAAATCAGCACTGCAGGGACGCCGACGCCGCCAGCTATATGCACATGCTGGGGGTGAGGGGCGAACTGCCGCCCTCCAGGTGCCGGCGCCCTAGGCAAATGTCTAGAGCTGCCTAGTGGTGGCGCCGGCCCTGATCATTGGGCATGTCAGCATAATTGCAGGATATATAAGTCTGGTTCAGAATGTTTTGTACTTGTGCACACGAACAGTGGTTACAACTGTCTTCACAAGTGGTTGAATAGTTGCAGAAAATTCTGAATACAGACATAAATTCACACTTATTGCCATGCAGGCAATGAGGCTTCGTCTGCTGCCAACTGAGTTGATCAGCACCAACTGTAACTGTTAATGTAAAAAATTCAGATTAAACTGAACACCGGACACTAACACTATAAACCTTATCAGAGTGGCAAACAATAATACATGTAATCATTGTCAGTGTGATCTAATGATTATTGATATTCTATGTACATGAAATTTGTGTACTACACTCTACATCCCCAGAACCATCTACTGTAACATGAATGGTACAAATTATTGCATTCACCTTTTTAAGGAGCACAATGATAAAATTACATAAATAAGAAGAACTCAAACTTTTCTTTCTAATGATAGCCACTGTAAAATAAAGTTACAATTCTCCTGGGCTGGACCCCATACATCTGAAATCACCCTATATATAGTGGTGTAATAACTACCTGCCTTGTAGTGGTGCAGTTACTATGGGGCACAGAGATAAGCAGGGGCAGGGAATGCCGATCTGTCTGTGCTGAATGCCCTGGCGGTCTACTCAAATTGTAATACTTATGCCAGAGTGAAAGTGAAGGCTTACTCATGTATTACAATACAGGTTGAGTATCCCGTATCCGTATATCTCTTATCCGAATTATTCCAAAAACCGTGGTTTTGGAATCATTCGAATTTTTTTTTTTTTACCCCCCTAACCCTCTTTTCATACTTACCAAGTCCCAGGGCGTCCACAGCAGGCCTCCGGCATCTTCTCCAGGGTCTCCAGCGGTCCCAGGAATGCATTGCGCGAGTGTGCGCGCGCGCCGGTGACGTCACCGGTGCGCGCGCACACTCGCGCAATGCATTCCTGGGACCGCTGGAGACCCGGAGAAGATGCCGGAGGCCTGCTGTGGACGCCCGGGGACTGCGTGGATGCCGAGGGACCACCGGACACCATCAGGGGACAGGTAAGTATGGCTAAAACAATTTATTCCAAAAACCGGAGTATTCCCCTATCCGGAATGCTCGTGGTCCCGAGCATTTCGGATAGGGGATACTCAACCTGTATGTGTCGTAGATCTGATGGGTGTCCTGACATGCTGTAAGAGCCATAAAACATACAAAATTTTGTGACCACCTCTCTGGCCTCTTCCCTCTCTGTAAACAGTGGTGTTGTGCCTCCTTTTTTTCAAATAGAGCCGGTCACCACCCCTCCCCTACTCTCAGACATCAGCTACTCTGTCACAGATTGGGTCCTGCACTTGTGCAAATTACCAAGAATTACGCTCATTGTAGAGAACTGAATATGGGCCAACTAAGGGCCAGATTCTCTAAGTTACAAAAGTGATAAAATGAAGAGTGATAAACAGTCAGCCAATTAGCTCCTACCTGACATTTTTCAAACACAGTCTGTGACGTGGTAGGTAGGAGCTGGTTGGCTGGCTGTTTATCACTCTCCATTTTATCACTTTTGAAGCTTAGAGAATCTGGCCCAGAATGCTGTTATAGATGCATGAGTGTATGCCAGTGAGCAGTCTTGCCCCTGCTGCCCCTGAAAATGTGCCTGTCAGGTCTGACCTGCTGCCCTGTATTATTAACCAACCCTTTTCTGCATATGAGTGTTGAAATGGAGAAACAAAAATCCTCACGTTAGTAAAAAATATCATGACACGGCTTGTGTGCGTGATCGCTACAATACGTATACACCTGTACAGAATCGGCGCCCCTGGGAATGATAAAAGTTGGCAGCTTTGGGTAAGGAACTAGAAGATACCAGTAATACGAGAGCAGCGGTTGGAGCAAGTAGGTGAATTTGCAAGCTTCCAGACCTCACAGGGTTCAGCATGTGGATGGCTATGTATGCACATCCTGAGTGACCTGCACTGTCATGCTAATGCGCTGGAGAATTCCCTCTACATTAATTGCTTTTATTTCTCATTGAAATCTCCAGAGTTGGCTGCTTGGCTCCGATGACCAGGGTGTAGCCTTTCCTTATGGGAACTCAGGTGATAGTATGAATATGCACATTTCCAGATGCCCTGATGTGCTCTAATTGTAGCATGACAACAACTAATTATCCTCTGTCTCTGCTTTCCATCCAGATCATGAACAAACTACACTGTATGCTAAATAACAATGGGTAGAGAATATTTACTAAACGCGGACCTGGATATTTACTAAACGCGGAATGCTAAGTGATAGTGGTAATTTACTAACTTGTAAAAGAAGCTATTTTTCTTAGGGGTTTGATGAATAGTTCTATGACCAACCCAGAAGGGTGGTCAAGTGTTCTGCACCCCCCTGCAACCAAACCCCCCCCCCCCCCCACACCCTTAGGGGACCTGATGGAACAAATCACTCTGAATTACACCATTGTAGCCTTGTCCCCGCTACGATGCTCATTTTGCTCAAAAGAAGCATGCATGAAATGAAATCCTATATTTACCCATATGCAGAATTGTAGACATCTCAAGATGCGACCACATCTAGTGGCGTGTCTGGTTTATTATTATCATCGTGCACCTACATCTGCCCTTTACTACAAACAGGCGTCAATTGCCTGATGTGCACATTTGCATGGGATCTCTTTGCGTGAACACGCCCTCAGTGAACTTTATCTACATGAGAAAGACCATGACACCCAAGATTGGTGACACCCAAGTCTTCCTCTTCGGCTATAAGCATAGATGCAACTGAATGCATACACTTACATGCACCTACGCAACATCCATATTCACCCAAGGAAAGCTTGGGAGTATATTCAACGCGGCATCAGCCCCTAGAAATCCATCTTACAGTACTTCTAAAGGTATCTCTAATATAAACAATATGTTACAGTTGTTTAAAATAGAATCAACATTTTTAGATATCTCATGCCCTATATTCTGTTGCATAGTGTTAGAACAAATCAATGTACTTAGAAAACCATACATGCTATTATATGTGTGTTCCACATTCCGTGTCACTTACTTTGATCAAAAAATAAACTGCCCTGTTAGCAGCAATGTATGCGCCAGGAGACACTTCCTTTTCCCGCCTACAAAGCTGGTCTCAGTTCCTTTTTTTTCTTTGCTTCAACTAAATAAAGAACCACATTTTCTAGCAGCGACAGTCAGCAAAGGTTGAGATTTGAAACTTAATATGACAGTAGGTACTCTTTACCTAGAACGGCGCCCATCGCGGTGATCGCGACATCGCGGGCAGCACATAAACGGCCGCGACGCGATGCCCGCGATCACCGCGATTTTCCCATAGGGAACAATGTTAAAAAGCCTAATTGACCGCGATTTTGCATTCAATGCCTCAATGCCCGCGATTTTCCCATAGGAATCAATGTTAAATGGGCTACAGAGCCCAAATAGCCCCAATTAACCCTTAAATGTCCCCCCAATTTTTGTACGCCACCCCACAATCCACGCCAACCCGAAGCGTGGCGAGCGCAGCGAGCCCGCGAGGGGCGGCGGTACGCGTCCTCCGACCTTTTCATGCCCTACTATCCACGTCGGCGTGGAGTTGAGAATAGAATAGTGTGGCGAGCGCAGCGAGCCACCGAGCCCGAAGCGTGGCGAGCGCAGCGAGCCCCGCGAGGGGACGCGGATACCTTCACAGTTATACGCGTCCCCTCGCGGACTTCACAGGTGTCCGTGGCGACGCGGACACCTGTGAAGCCCGCGAAGGGACGCGTTTACCTGTGAAGGTATCCGCGTCCCCTCGCGGGGCTCGCTGCGCTCGCCACGCTTCGGGCTCGGTGGCTCGCTGCGCTCGCCACACTATTCTATTCTCAACTCCACGCCGACGTGGATAGTAGGGCATGAAAAGGTCGGAGGACGCGTACCGCCGCCCCTCGCGGGCTCGCTGCGCTCGCCACGCTTCGGGTTGGCGTGGATCGTGGGGTGGCGTACAAAAATTGGGGGGACATTTAAGGGTTAATTGGGGCTATTTGGGCTCTGTAGCCCATTTAACATTGTTCCCTATGGGAAAATCGCGGTAATCGCGGGTACCCGATTTTGATGTACCCGCGATTTACCCGCGATGCCCGCGATTACCGCGATTTTTTACCCCCGACGCCCGCGATTCTGATCGCGGGCGCCGTTCTAGGTAAAGAGTACCTGACAGTATATATTTATTTATCAATATGATAATTTTTAATTGTTTTTATATATGTCAAAGGTAGCCAACTCCAGTCCTCCAGAGCTACCAACAGTTGACGTTTTCCATGTCTCCGAACAAAATCACAAGTGAAGTAATTCGCTCCAGCTGTGGATCACTTATAATGGGGGATATTTACTAAAGGAAATTTGTAAAAAGTAGGTGTATTTGTATCCAGAAATACAATTATTTTTGACATTTACTATCCCGAAAATACGGCAATTCGTATTCGTATTGATAGCACATCAATACGACTACGAATTGCCGTATTTTCGGGATAGTAAATGTGAAAAATAAGTGTATTTCTGGATACAAATACACCTACTTCTTACAAATTTCCTTTAGTAAATTTCCCCCAATGTGTCAGTGAGTAATGAATACACCTGTCTCCCAGCTAGATGATCTAGAAAATGTGAACTGTTGGTAGCTCTCGAGGACTGGAGTTGACTACCGCTGATATATGTGGTTTTGTTTATTTAGTTAGTTTTGAACTAACGTTAGGTTGCACTTCACAGAAAATGATTTCTATTCAAAATATATAGGGATATTTATCAAGGTTAGAAGAAAGAAACAATTGTGAGAGATAAAAAGAAAACAGCAACTGTCATTTTACAAACACACGGTCAGATGTATTAAGCCGTTAAAAGAGATAAATGTGAGGGTGATAAAGAGTAATAAATGTCCAGCCAATGAGCTCTTAAATGCAATTTTTCAAACACAGCCTACAATACCCCTTTTTTGCACTAGCAGCCTGGGTCAGACCCAGTAATTTTTACCTGGATCGATACCGGGTTGGACCTGGGTTTAGGACACATTTCCACTACAGTGCTACCCAGGGCCGGTGCAAGATATTTGTGCGCCCAGGGGGGGGGGGCGGGGGGACGACACTGCTCCAGCCAGTGGGGGTGTATGCGGCTGAGTCACCGCTCTCCTGCTCCAGCCAGCGTCAGGTCCACCGGGGGTGGCACCACTCACCTGCCCCATGAGGGGGGTTGCGGCCATCACTGACCTGCACAGACACCAGCTCCACTGGTGGGCAGAAGCTGCTCGCGCTTATAATGATCTGAAGCACTGGTTACTGATCTTGCTGCTGCTGACGGCTCCACAGTAAAAATTGAAGTAGAACACAAGGTTCTGATGCAGCCCTAAATGGATTGGATATTGTTTGTAAAAATGTTGTGTTCTGTTTTTACATAAAAGGATTGGATGATCTATTACAATGGTATGAAATTTTAATAAACTTATAAAATATAGCTTTATAAAGCAATTATAAAAGACATGAATTAACAATCAAGGCATAATACATGACAATGGAGATACTCCTGAATGTGAAAAACAGTAAAATTGGTATGATACTGGTGATTTTATGTTGGTATATTTACCACTCTCTGGAAGATGGTGTACGGAGGTATGATGGAAGTCCTCCTACCAGTTGACTGGATGGAAAGTAGATGTCCCAACTTTTTCCAGAGCAATTCTCCTGGTAAGTGGGGTATAGTTGTACCATCTTTTTCAAATCACTTCTCCTGATTATTTTTGGAGATGGATGGTTTGCTCCAATGGGCTGGGAGGATGGTGCCTCCTGGATTTTGGAACTTCTCTGTTTCGGTGACCCCAAAAAGGGGGGGGGGGAGATCTCCACGGTCACAGGGGGATAGGTTGGGAGGGTGATACCTCCTGGATGTTTGCTCCTCTCTCGTGTGGTGACCTCGGAGCGGGGGGTCAATGTCCACGGTCACTGGAGGTTTTCCAATTGAACTCCCTTCCCACAGTTGGAGGGGGTAGTGGGGTGGTGTTATTCCAATCGAACTCCCTTCCCACAGTTGGAAGAGATGGTGGGGTGATGTTATTCTAGTGGGGTGGTATCATGTCCAAATGCAGGCAATGGGGGTCCAACAGATGCAGTAGTGTCGGTATAGGTGGGTCCCCAACGCGTTTCGCTGCTTGCCCAAACTGCAGCTTTATCAAGGATCAACGGCTCCATTGTGCAGGCAGCGCTATCGCTGGTGAGGGCTAACTGCTGAGGCACTTGTCCCACCCCTGGAAACTGTAGCGGTGGCTCAAGGGACCTGCTGCCACACAGAAATAAAATTAATTTAAATGTTGGGCTGAAATGGGGCGCCCTCCAGCGGCTGGCATCCTAGGCAGCTGCCTAAAGCTGCCTAGTGGTAGCGCCGGCCCTGGTGCTACCCGGTAACTTGCTAGATCAGCCCCGTTTACACTTAATCCGGGTAAGGCCTGTTTTATCCTATAGATTGCATAAGAAAAAGCCTTTTAAAAGGGCTATACCAATGGAGAGTTCACAAAACAGGTCCACCATTAAAGAAACATTTCCTGATTAATGAAGCCAGAAATAGTTATTTGAAAAAGTTTGTGCTTTTATTTTAGTCCCAAATATTCAATATGAAACCTTTTTAAAACATGAAAACCGTTTGCAGTATACCTGAGCAATTGGTGTACATAGACATGTAAAAAACTGCACATAAACATGTACAAAATGCACACAGAAATTCCCCAGAAGCTCCAATCAGCTCTGTTTTCAAATGCTGTATACAGGGTTGGTAGCGTTTCCACTACCCCTTGACCCGGTAGTATACTCGGTTTAACCCTGATCATTGCCTGGGTTGGATTGCCAGGGAATCCAAACCGGGTTATTTGATATGGAGTTTTTCCACTAGCAGAAAAACCTGGGTTGATTCGCCTCCCCGCATTGATCAACGGGTTATTTCTGCTAGTGGAAAAGGGGTACATGACAGTGAGGAGCTGATTGACTGGATGTTTATTACATTTTATCTACATTGCGTTTATCACTTTTTAAGGCGTGACAATCTTCCCCACAACCCTTTAACTGTAAGACAGAAGCTAATTGGCTACTACTACTACTTCTCTCTCTCTCTCTCTCTTTTATCTCACTGGACTTTGATAAATACCCATAGCATGTCTATTATTTTTGTTATACTAGTTAAAAGCCTATCAAAATGACGGCTTCTGCAATATACGTTCACTTTGGGATGTGACAGTTTTTACTTTCACTTTGAGCAGTGACAGTTTTTAGCTGACAAGCTCTCCACCCCATCCCCAGTCCCTAGCTGATCTTACATCAAATCTCTGTTTTCACAGCTCCCTCTCTCCATATCCAGCAAGTTTGAAACAGATCAGTGTCCCTGCAAAAATTGTGTTCACTTTCTGTCATGACCTCTTTTTAGCATACAAAGGAGTAATGTGGTCAGTCGAGTGGCCTCAAATGGTCAGTGGTGGTACTTTAGCCATAGATAGATAGATAGATAGATAGATAGATAGATAGATACCATACAACGGGTGCCGGATGGGTTCCCGACAGTCGGGATCCCGACAATCATTTACCCGACGTCGGGATCCCGACTGTCAAAATGCCGACAGCCGGGTGCCCGACGGCCACCCGCTATTTTCCCTCGTGGGGGTCCACAACCCCCATAGAGGGAGAATAGAATAGGTGGCTCGCGTAGCGAGCCACCGTGCCCGCAGCGTGGCGAGCGCAGCGAGCCCGCAAAGGGCTTTTTTGCACTCGCCATGCTGTCTGACTCTGGCCACTCGGGATCCTGACGTCAGGATAATGACTGTCGGAGTCCCATACCACACCCCATACAACACAGCTAGCAATAATTCTTCTAAGGCACAACCTGTCCAATATTCTACTCAGATGCAATTGAATATTATGAAAATGCATAGATATAGCAAATATATGCTATGTTGCTATCTATGAATAGCACCTATAGCTACTTATATATTACCAAATTAGAGAAATAAAGTTTGATATTATTTGTTCTTTACTCATTATAAGAAAATAATAAAAGATTAATTAAAAGCCATTTCATACAGTTGACATTATGCTCATTTCAAAAAGGTACTGCCCTATCAGATGCAAAAAAACTAATATCAATTTATCAATATGATCAATATCAGTGGTTAGCTGAAAAAAAGTCAACCTAAGTTCAGTTTGTCAGTGTATCTGATGAAAGCGCCATCTGCTGGCCATTAACGTTTAAACATGTCTGAAATACAGTGCTGACATACTGTAATACTTTAAATCACTATACAACAATCATAGAGTACATGGTTTATATCAAAACAGCAGCTTTGAAAATGTCTCCTTTTGGATATAATGATCAAAAAAATAAATTAATTATCTTACTGTAAGCGAAAACTCTATACGCAGAGGAGACAACGATTATTACAGAAAGAGGACATTTAAATTCAAAGGATTAGTGAATGAATAAAGTTAAGGCTTGGGCCACACATTGTGTTTTAGCAGGACCCCTTAAACGGGACCTGTTTGGCAGAAAGGAATCTGTATATGTAGTTCTACACGGCAGTCTACACATATGTGGTGGGTACGGACCCACTGAATGCAACTTGATGACCGGCAAACCCTGCTACCTAATCGCTGTGGCACTGGCCGTACACAGCAGATCTTGGCCCTTATTCAGATCTGATCGCAGTACAAATTTGTTCTCAAAATGGACAAAGCCATGTGCACTGCAGGTGGGGTAGATGTAACATGTGCAAAGAGAGTTAGATTTGTGTGAGTTATTTTGTTTTTGTGCTGGGTAAATACTGGCTGCATTATTTTTAAACTTAATTTACATTTGGCATTGATAAGAATGTAAACATGGGGAATATAATATATATGCCAACTTATAGACATTAATTTTACATTAATATATATAATTCTAATAACGTAAATAAATGCAGACTTGACAACTTTTTGACTGCCCTCTCCAGTAAATGGATGCCATCTCAGTGAAGCAGGGGGGCGGGGCTGCCGTTGGGAGTGGAAAGTGGTGGGGCGGAGCCACAGAAGGAACATCTTGTTTGGGGGCATGGCAAGCACAATCGCATCATCATGGTCACGCTCCCAGCATGCAATGCCGGTATTTCAGGGAATGTACAGCGGTGGGTGGGGCTACAATGACTCGATTCGCATCATTTGGTCCCATGGACCCCCCACCAAGACTGACAGCTTTCTGGGGGGCAGAGAGGAGGACACGATTTCAATTCCGGGATGGTAGGCAACCCTGAATTAATGTAATCAAAGGAATCATAGTTTTTTTTTCATTAAATAAATATTCGAAAGTGGTTCTGTGGGTGGTTATGTTTGGAGATTTAGATCAGACCTTTGGTTTCAGCAGTGATTTGGCAGTGTTTTCCAACCACAGTCCTCAAGACACACTAACAGTCCAGGTTTTAGGGATAGCTATATTTAAGCACAGGTGGCTTAGTTAGTACATCAGATATTTTTAATTATCCATCTGTACTCAAGTATAGCTATCCCCAAAACCAGGACTGCTAGTGCCCTGAGGGCCAAGATTGGAAAATAATGCATTATGGAGTATAATAAAAGGGGGTGTGGATATAAAGGTCTACAGTGTCTAGGTAGACAGTTAATATGTCAACAAAAAAAGGTTGATATGCAATAGGTTGACACAGACAAAAGTTTGACATGGAAAAGGTTGGCACATGAAAAGGTCAACATGAGTTTCTCAAACATGAGTTTTGATGTCCATATTGACACCTGTTGACATGGACCCCCAATTAGTGTAGCACATACCCTTGCATTGGTCGCTTCGCTCACCATGCTTCGGGCCCTGTGTCTCGTTTCACTCGGTACATAAGTGCATGTCAACCTTTTGCAGATGTCAACCTATTGCATGTCAACCTTTTGTCTATGTCGACCTATTGGATGTCTACCTAGACACTGTAGACTTTTCAACCATCCCAAGGAAGAAAGTTACCCCTGGCACCCAGAATGTCAACATTCACAAATTAGTCTTCTTTGTTTTCTTCTTCTGTCAAAGGCAGATTTAGGTAAAACATTATTGGCTGAAACGCTCACCTCCCCCCATATCTCTCTCCATATCTGATTGCCCCTGTATAGCTGTCTTATATCACTTTCATACCTCACCTATTGACAATTTCTCTCCATATTTAACTACCCTCTCCTTCTGCTCTCCTGCTTACTCAGCTCACTCAGCTCTCCTCACAACTCACTGCCTCCAACAGCTCACACTACCCCCCTCAAACCTTACCTGTCCCTCCCCAGCTGACTTGCTCACTTAACCTCATTGCTCACATCCCACTTTACTGCTCTCCCACCACTCACTGCTCCCTCAAAGCCAGGACTTCCCCCTTACACCTTATTAGGGGTGTAATAGGTGTAAGGGGGAAGTCCTGGCTTTGAGGGAGCAGTGAGTGCTCCCCCCCCCCCCCCATGCTAAAACCCAATCACACTTCAGCTTTCATTGACTGCTATAGTGAAAATGTATTTTTCCCTTGTTGGGTGTCATTGGGGTGACCGTGTCTGCACCCTGGAGAATAGACCTGCAGCTTACCCATTAAGCTGTCCCCGGTGATAGGGTCAGCTGCTCGGATATGGGTGGAGGTGGGGGGTGGGGGGGTGGGCTGATATGCAACTCTCAGCAAGTGGTGCCCCTAGTCATGAACATCAAATGCCTAATGGGAGATCTGCCACTGGTATAAGTAGCAGTGGGGTTGCTGTGCACATTGATACACTTGTATTAATTGTATTGTAATAAAATATCAACTTTTAAATGTTCTGGATTCAGCATTTCAGATGAAATACTGCATTTATCTTAAGATGATTAAAAAACACACTATTGTGAGGTGAATGTGATGTGGTTTAGCATTATTTACCACTCAATAAGTTTAGTATGTCAGCACAAGATAATATAAAACAATAATTTTAATTACTAAATAATTGCAGTAATGTGATTGTTGTGTATGATAGGCAGTGGAATTGAGGCTGTAGAGCTTTGTGGTGATGGGACAGAGAAGGGAGCAATGGCAGCTACAGAGGTAGGGTTGCAGCACAGTTCGAAATTCAAATAGGGGAACCGTGCCAACTGCCCGGGAGTCCTGGCCAGTGATTTTTGGCAGTGTTTGGAATTGAGTTTGGTGTGGCTACCCTATTGGAATTTTGAACTGTGCTGAAGCCCCACTTCAGGTGGGTGTGTAGCCATAGGCGAATCTAGAATTATGGTAATGGGTGATCCCAGATCTATACAAAACAGCAGGGGGACCTTTGCACAGTGTAGGGGTGTGGCCTCATGGTAAGGAGGCGTGGCATCACAAAAAGGGGTGTGGTATTACACTTTAGACCATACACAGTAATGCCGATTACACATTTTAGCAAACTCCGTAATACCCATTACACATAAAGCCACACGCCGTAATGCCAATTACACATAAGGCCAAACACCATAATGCCCATTACACATTGTGCCACACATCATGATGCCCATTACATACTATTTAACAAACCGTAATGCCCATTACATATTTGCCACATAAGTGCTGCTTACCTACGTGCTCATTGCTAGAGGGTTCTTGCTTGATGGCACACCATAGTACCCCACAGGATGCCGCACACCATAGTACCCATTACACATGATGCCGCACACCATAGTACCCATTACACATGATGCCGCACACCATAGTACCCATTACACATGATGCCACGCACCATAGTACCCATTACACAGGATGCCGCGCACCATAGTACCCATTACACATGATGCTGCACACATAATGTCCCTTACACATGATGCTGCACACTTAATGCCCCTTACACATGATGCTGCACACATAATGCCCCTTACACATGATGCTGCACACCGTAATGCCCCTTAACCATTAAGCCACACATTATGGGTAATGCCCCCACATACCACCACTTGTAGCGTCCCTTAAGCAATGCCCCCAAAAGTGCCACTTACTGTAAATTTTTATATGAGCCTTCGCTGCTGCTGCAGGGAGAGATGGAGAGTGGTGCAGCTGCTTCTATGGGGAGAGGAGCAGAGCGCAGCGCAGAGCACGCTTCCACTCCCCTCCTGGTGTCCCCTCTAGCCGAGGGGACATTTGAAATATTGTGCGCGCTGTTGCTGTGCGTGACGTCGGGGGAGCACGCCGGGTGCTGGCACCACATGATTAAAGGGGGGGAGGGCTGGGGTGAAAGCGGGGAGAAGAATTGGAGCGGAAGCTGCAGGGGTGACAGTTATTCACAGCTGGGCAGAGAGCAGGGGGCTGCCCGGCTGTATTCAGAGCACTGCAGGTCACGGCTGTTTGAAAGAATACCCCTTTCACAACAGAAAATACAGGGATTTACCCGGGAATATGGTCCCAGGATCATGCAGGGACATTCCCAGGCTGACCCCTTATACACCAGCCTAGTCCCGGCATTTTCTGGTGTGAGGGGGAGAGACAACCACTCCCCTCTCCCTCCCCCCCTTTAACCAACCAGCTATATCTTCGGAACCAACTGACCCAATTACATGAGACAAGTATCATATTGAAGAACTTTTGAGTTGGTTTCGAATGATTTTGGTCCCGTGAAACTGGGCTGTTTGGTTCCAGAGATATCTGCCCTCAAAGAACATGAACATGAAATTACATTTAAGAAATGAAAAAAATGTTTTAACCTCAATATCCCTGGAACCAATTATGGTATGGATCCAGCCTGGTATCAGATTGAAGGCCCAGCGATTTGGGTTCGACTGAGATCAACTTCGAGCTTCAGTGATGCCGAAGGGGGAACTGGCAGCCGTTGAACTGGGTGGGGGTCGGAATTAGTGGGTCCCATGTTATCCTATAGGGAAAACGTTCCAGCTTTGCCTGGCAGTATCTCCGGTTCCCAGAGAGCTAGAGACACGGGGCTGGGTTCGTTGGATAGCCCCATCCCTCAGCTACAAAATGTGTACCGGACCACCCCCTCGATTCGCCTATGTGTGTAGCACAACAGACTAGAGCAGGGGTGGCCAAACTGATCCTCGAGATCTATTAACGGTCCATGTTTTCTAAGCCAACAGTGGATATGTAGAATGGGGCAGATTCAAACCCTCACCGATGGTGGACTGATGTGCAGGGCCCAGTTGCGAGCACCTTCAGAAAATGTTGCCACTGACACTGGGGTGGACCTTCAGCCTATCATGGACATGCCCACAAAAACATTGGGCATTCGCATAGAAACGCTGGGAGTGCCCAGCACAACATAGGTGTTCCTTTGCCTGCTAAAATCTTTGCAGCCACTGTGTGACTCTTGGGTCACGTGGCGACTGCGAGGGACAGGGACAGGAGGAGAAATCATTCAATGGTAAGTAACCATCAAATGATTTCTCCGCTTGTGAACGGATGTGTACTCATGCACAATTGTTCGCATCTCTGCACAGGGCCGGGTAAAGCGAGGGGTGTGCATTTGGCAGGGCGGTGTCAACCTGTTTGCTGGGCTACGAACACATGCAGCCCAGCGTACAGGTCTGAATCAGGACCAATGTGTTGGTTAGGGATGAATGCGGCATGTTTGAAAATATGACAGTGAGTAATGACTGCACATGTGCCCCAGCTAGGTGGTCTTGAAATGTGAACCATCAGTAGATCTCAAGGACCGGTTAGGCCACCGCTGCCTTATGGGAACCAAAAAAGCTAAATCCAGTCCACAGCTTACATAAAGTATATCTCTTTGTCTCATCAACTTCCATCATTACAGTTGTGTTTGAACGTTTCATTTCTCCCTATTTGTGCATTTAGACACAAGCAATGAGTAATCTCAACTTCTGTACTATTTGCCCATAAATAAATATATCTTGGCAGTTACATTAATTAATCAAGCCAAATTTGAGAATTAGAATGAATGTATTTTGAATATCATTATGTGCGCACACTTTCATTGTTTGCTGTCCTTGAGACTCAAATGAATAGGCTTTTTTTCATAATTGTATGGTTGCAAGTGCAACGAGAGAAATAGGAACCATATTTTTTATATTATTGGGCCATTCAACAACCTCCATATGCCTGAATATGATATTCATAGGTGCTGTCAGTGGCAACACAAATACTGGCACCTACAGAACTATGATAAGATGTCTTTTAGACATCTATTGTGAACCATTACTGTCCATAATCTGTTCCCTTACTGGGGATTGTACTCATTACCTAGACCTTATTTGTGCTCATTTGTATAGGAATATTTGCAATGATGTTGGACATCAGTTATTATAAAGAGAAGGAAATTCATAACCTTGATATGATATTGATATGAAATGCAGTATTTTATTTATATACACCATTATGGAATCCTGAATACAAAGGGGCAAGAAGGAGTTTTCTTTTGCAAACTAACCAGATCACCCCCTAAGTCTTTGAGTGCCACCGGCATGTGTTTCATACAGGTGTGTATTCTATTGTGTCCAGAGGGCACCATGATGTTTGGAGTTGGGAGACTGTCGGTCCACTAGAATACTATATATATATTAATATATATATATATATATATATATATATATATATATATATATGCTGTATCGTTTGGCACTCTAGAATACTAGAATAAAGGACAACTGCCTTGGTGCCTTTACCAACTTGGGGAGGAGGAATAGGGCGACACTCACCGGGCTTGTTTTTGAAGGGTTTTGTTATTCATAAAAAATACAATTCAGGTGTCCATAGTTACAGTCGATGTTTCAAGGCTGCATGCCTTATCATCAGGAGGGATGTAGCGTCCTCCCAGTATCACACACCCCGAAGCACCGCTCAGGGGCATTGGGAACACAGCGATGTGAGTTCACTGTTCTTGTTTTGCTTTCTCTTGCACACACACTGTTCTTCTTTCTGTCCATCCTGATGATAAGGCATGTGGCCTTGAAACATTGACTGTAACTATGGACACCTGAATTGTAGCTTTTCTGAATAACAAAACCCTTTAAAATCAAGCCAGGTGAGTGCCGCCTTATTCCTCCTCCCCAAGCTGGGAAAGAAGGGCACCCCTACATATATATATATATATATATATATATATATATATATATATATATATATATATATATATATATATATATATATATATATATATATATATATATATATATATATATAGAGGAAGAGGCTGGCACTCCGAGGACTTGGTACAAAACGTGCTATATTTCATCTGTGAAGCAAAGACCAACGTTTCGGGGCTTAACCCCTTATATATATAAAATATTATAACGCTTTGTTTGCTGGATTTCATTACTTGACCTTCTTAATGTTTTATAGATTCTCTATTAATATTAGATTATTCCTAACACGTTTCACATGCGCATGAAAAGATCTGACAGTATACACAGCCTAACACAAGTCTCTGACCCGGAATGTCAGTAAGCATTCACTTTTACACTTCAACCCAACATTCAGTGACTATGATATTGTATATATACTAGACTCACAGGAAAGCCTCCACAACAATTATTCCTGTCTTCTGCTTGAATTGCTTGTCAGCATGCATTCATATCTCCGTTATGTATTTTCTCTGAGCCTTGTCTGCTCTTCCCATCTTCCTGTTGCAATGTAAACTGTTGCAATATAGAAGCAGCCACCTGTCAAGTTTCATCTCAGGGACAGTACATGAGGCACTTGCAATGATTAACATGAAGTCCATTGTAAGGGGCACATAAACGGATGTCCTACAGAAGTTTGATAGAAAGAGGAGGAAGAAGGGTTCCTTATGCTGAATATAGCCAAGGGAGTGTACGAAGTATCGGATTAGTTCCTTTGCTTGAGCAAAGCTGGTGTAAAGTTTTCAAAGATATCAAGTACCAAAAAGTGTCAATGGCAATTTAATAAACTCTGTAACAAAATGTATCCATTCTGCCCAGAGGCGCTGCTTGTATTAGGCCGCCCTTCAAGTTCATTAGTTTAGGCAAAAAAATGATCTGCATATGCATGTATGGTTAATATATAGGTGATCTTTAGCACCTGAGCAATTATGTTTATATACATTGTAACTAAGTCAATTTCATTAATGTAGTTGTTATTTCGATGTAGAACATTTATGGGTGATTTAGAGAATATTATGTTTTCTACTTAATATAGAACAATATAAGTACATTGCAACTGAGAAATCCTAGTATTATGATTCCTGGGATATGCAGTTCATCTCAGATATACTAAAACCTCTTGCCAAGTACAGTATGCCAAACAGGAGTTTGTAGATTTAGCTGTGTGAGAATAAGTACTGTATTTGCTGGCATATAAGACTACTTTTTTCCCCTGAAAAACATGCCTCCAAGTGGGAGGGTCGTCTTATACGCTGGGTGCACTTATATAACAAACTCTATATTTTGAGTGGAAATGTTGGGGGGTCGTCTTATATGCCCAGTCGTTTTATACGCCGGCAAATACGGTAGTTTAATTAATGGCCCAGCCACAGTCGATTTATTTTACAGTAATTATAGGACAATGTATTTTCTCAAAGAAAACGTCCTCTAATTAATATTGAGAAGTGGTTTCAAGACAAGGGGCAGGATGCACTAACATAATCAACCCCTTACCAGCTAACGCAGCGATAATATGCTTTCACAAATGCAATAGTTATCGCAAAGGGCAGCTCTTGCTATAAGAGCTGCCCTTTGCGAGGCAGTCAGTGGGGGGTTAAGAGGGTCTCCTGCTGCTCTCCCCCCTCCTCCTACTTGGCTGCTGCTGCCTGCAGTTGTGGGGCTCTGCCTCCTCCTCCCTACGTCTGGAAGGGGATGTACGTGGCTAGGGAGGATGAGGTCACTGGTCCAGGCTGCACAACTGGTGACTGCCCGGACACAAGAGAGGCGGGAGCCACGGGGGTCTGTGCAGGGCGGCAGGGGTCCATGCAAGGAGGTGATGGGTTGCGGTATGAAGCACATAGGCTTCTATTGCATTTTTGCTGGCGAAACCTCCCTTCACTGGCTGCCCATAAAATGGTGAATAATTTTCAAGATCAACTTCATGAGTTTCAAAGCTCTACATGACCAAGGCCCAATGTACCTGAAGCAGCTTTTTATTCCATACTGTCTCACCCGATTACTGCGATCTGTAGATGAAGGACTTTTAGCAGTATCTAAGATCTTCCGTAATTCATCTGGGGGTCGAGCTTTTAACCATTCAGCTCCAACTTTATGGAACTTACTTCCCCGCACAGTTCGAGAGGCCCCCACTCTAGAATGCTTCAAAAACAGACTCAAGATTTTCCTGTTTAGTCAAGCATTTCCTTCAGTCCCTTAAGTATTGTTTATGAAAAGCTTTTCTATTGTTCATTGTCATAGGTGAATTTAGGGGTGGTCCGGGGGTGCACCGGACCACCCATTAGACCACCGGCTGCTGTACACATAATTTAAAGAAATGACAGCTGGGCAGAAAAGGGCTGTACACTGTATAGTCACTGGCTAACTTCTAAGCAAACATGCAGCTCCATCTGCGTCGATGCCGTCAACGTTCCCGCTGGACCGGGAGAGAATATGAGCTTGCGGTCCGGCAGCCAATCAGGAGCGGCCACCAATACCACCAATGCCGCTCCTGATTGACTGCAGGCCGCAAGCTCCTGGCTCGCGGTCCAGCGGGGATATTGAATGAAGATATTGATGGGGATGGAGCTGCTGCTTTGCTTAGAAATTAGACAGTGACTATACAGCCGGGCAGCGTACAACCCTTTTCTGCCCAGCTGTCATATCTCTATTAGGTTCTTGGCAATGAGCAATACCCTCCCCCCTGGCAACAAGCAATTCCCTCCCCCTTGGCAACGAGCAATTCCCTCCCCCTTGGCAACGAGCAATACCCTCCCCTTGGCAATGAGCAATACCCTCCCCTTTGGCAATGAGCAATTCCCTCCCCCTTGGCAAGGAGCACTACCCTCCCCCTTGGCAATGAGCAATTCCCTCCCCTTTGGCAATGAGCAATACCCACCCCCCTGGGCAACGAGCAATACCCCACCCCCCTTTGCAACGAGCAATTCCCTCACCTCTGGCAATGAGCAATCTCCCTCCCCTTGGCAACAACCCCCCCCCCCCCCCCCCCACGAGCAAATTCACTCCCTTTTGCAATGAGCATTTAACTCCCACTAGGCTAGGAACAATTCACTCCCTCTTGGCAACCAGCATGTATTCCCCCTTAGCAATGAGCAATCCCCACTCCACCTTTGCAATGAGCATTTAACAACCCCCTCTTGGCAAGAAGAATGTATTCTCCCTTGGCAATGAGCATGAAACCCCCTTAGCATCGACCATGAAGCCCCTGGCATCAAGCAAGAGCCCCCTAGCAATGAACATGTAGGTAAGCGGCACTTATGTGTCAAATATGTAATGATGTGTGGCACAATGTGTAATTGTCATTACGGCGTGTGGTCTTATGTGTAATTGGCATTACGGCATATGGCTTTATTTGTAATGGGTATTACGGAGTTTTTTTAAATGTGTAATGGGCATTACGGTGTGTGTGGTCTAATGTGTAATACCACGCTCCTTTTTGTGATTACACGCCCCCTTTCCATGAGGTCACGCCCCCTTTTGCCACGCAGCTTCGCTGCGCAAAGGTCCCACCTGCTTCCGTATTTGGATCTGGGACCACCCATTACTATATTTCTAGATTAGCTTATGATCATTGTTTCTGTACTGTATTACATTCATTCTATCTGTTAAGCACCTTGAGTCCAATTGGAGAAAGTACACTGTATAGATAAATGTATTATTATTATTATTATTATTATTATTATTATTATTATTATTATTATTATTACTCTCGAAACCTGACTTTACTAAGCCTTGGAAAATGGAGAGAGATAACATTCCAATCAATCAGCTCCTGTCATTTTAAAACACAGCCTGTAACATGGCAGCTAGGAGCTGAATGACTGGGTCTTTATCTCTTTACCCATCACTTTCCAGTGTTTGGTACATCTGCCACTGGAGTGACAGACTTTTGTAATGAATGCTCTTGAGCCTAGATTTTGTGTACACACTTTATGAACATAAAGGTCACTAGTGACATAAATTGGATGTGATATGCTGGACATCAAATATAGTGTCCATTACTGTGGGAGCGCACAATGACTTGTACACACTGAGCGATGTAGGAGATTTGATCCAGTAGTATCTGCTCCCCCGCTACTGCCACCAGACTACAGTAACTGAGCTCAGGAGATGTCTGTGCTCCTTCTATAATCAATGATTGCAGAGCGTCCAGTGACCAGAACATGCGGGTGGCAGTAAAGAGGGGCATGTTGTGGATCAGTTAGTGAGGTGAGAACCTTATCTTTGCCAACCCTAGGATGGTGCCACCTGAGATAAGGAAACATTGGCCCAGGAACCCATTCCACCTTCCTACCCCAAAAAATGATAGTGTCATTAACTGAGCAGGCCGCTTCTACTTTATTTTATGAATTTATTTCCATTAATCAAACAATCATTTTGATTTTGATCTTAAACTGTACTTTGCATTGTACATGCTGTTCAATATATATATTTAAATACTGCAAATATATGACGATTCTGCATTAGACTGGTCATGCACTTTGTCAACTGCCTGTACATCGACAGGCACCTACAGTATAAAGCTGACCAATATAAAAGTCTTTACGTCATCAACAAGGTTAACAGAGATCGACAGACAATACACCAACACAACATAGACACAATTGATATTAGGTTGACAAACAATTTGTCTGTACTCTTTCTACATCACCACTGGTGCCCTTTATTATCTGTAAGTTCTCATATATTTATTTTTACACATTCCAACGGGATGCAGTCAAAATCCCGATGGTCAATATCCCGACAGGGTCAAAATCCTGAATGGGTCATAATACCGACAAGGTCAAAATCCCGACAAGGTCAAAATCCCGACATTTAAAATCCCAACAAAAAATGGATATGTTGGAATGGATTCGGTATGAAATCCCGACGGTCAAAATCCTGACAAGGACAAAATCCCGACATTTATAATGTACAAGTGAAACAGTCAACATGACTTTGTGTCGACAGGTCACGAGGTCGACATGTTTTTTGACCCGACATGTGCCGACAGGCGGTATTTCATGCCCTACCATCCACTAGGGCGTGGTGGGAGAATAATATAGTAATAATACCGTGCCCGAAGCATTGCGAGCGAAGTGAGCGATGCGAGGGGCTGCGATTCAATTCCAACTGTGTCCATGTCGACTGTGTCATCATTCGGGTAAAAAAAACAGTGAAAAACCCCATGTCGACCTTGCGACCTGTCGACACAAAGTCATGTTGACTGTTTCACCTGTACATTCTAAATGCCGGGATTTTGTCCTTGTAGGGATTTTAAATGTCAGGATTTTGACCATCGGGATTTCATACCGAATCCATGTTCCAACATATCCATTTTTTGTTGGTAAATGAACATTTTGGGTGAAATGTAATAGGGTGAGAGAATCAGAAAGTGAGAGATTTGGTAAGAAATTTTATTCTTTTTTAAAAAGCGGCAACCATTTGCACTGCAAAACCAGTTTGATTTTGCAGTGTAAATGATTGCCACTTTAAAAAAAACCTGGAGACTTCTTACCAAATCCAATTATATTTCACTCTTTGTATCTGGTATGTAACATTTTCTGCACAGATCCCTGCTAGAAACTTGTAGGACTGTATATTCTCTCCAATCCTTTCAACAATCCACCTTAATTACCCATTAAATAACAAGCTGTTTAAGTAGTAAGGAAATACCCATGTATGAGCTGAAACTGTTGACAGCTCGGATATAAATGTACAAGGATACTTCAACACACAAGAAAAGAAATATCACTGTTTTACAACTAAATGGAGAATGATAACATGAAATTCAACAAGTAATGGCCCCCTATGCCCAGGGACATGGCCAGAAAATTGTGGGTCATATAGAAAATTTTCAAAAATGCTTCTAGAGCAGTGATCCTCAAACTCGGTCCGCAGACCCCATGCAGTTAATGTTTTCCAGGTTACCTGGCAGTTGCACGGTGTGTGTCACGCCACATTTTAAAAATCCACAGATGACCTGGAAAACGTTAACTGTGTGGGCTCCTGGGGGCCGAGTTTGAGAATCACTATTACAGAGAGACAACTCTCAGCTGCAGTTGTTCACTGCAGTTGTGCACTACTTCATTATCTGAACCATTCTAAACCTTAGTTAACATTATGCCACACTGTACCCAGAGTTGCCTACCCTCCTGCATTCTGCAGGAGACTCCCTGAAATAACAGAAATCTCCCTCTCTCCCTCATTAGTATAGCAATCTCCCTCATTTCACATGGCCCACATTACACTGTTACATTTTTGGGGGAAAAGGAATGAGAGATAGATACATTTACATTGAATCATCAGCACCATTTCCCAGCACTTTACCAAGTATAGTAGCTCTTACTAACTGCTTTGGGGCTCATCTACAATTGGATATAAGTAATTTTAAAAGATTCATCTCAGATGTAGCAGTACACACCAGGACCGGTGCAACCACTAGGCAAATCTAGGCATTTGCCTAGGGCACCGGCCACTGGAGGGCGGTATTTCGCCCCCCCCCCCCCCCTTGCCGCCCGGGTACCTGTCCTGTGGCGTAAAAGCTGGCAGCGGCAACGGGGGGTCCCTGCAGTCAATAAGAAATAACGAGCGCTATCCGCCGGGCTATGCGGAAGCGCTTCTGTTTTGGAAACACTGGCCGCACGCTGATTGGCTGAGATTGAGCCAATCAGCATGCACCGTGCGGCCAGTGTTTCCAAACAGAAGCGCTTCCTCATAGCCCGGCGGATAGCGCTCGTTATTTCTTATTGACTACAGGGACCCCCCGCTGCCGCCGCCGCCTCCGCCAGCTTTACAGCGCTGCAGGACAAGTACCCGGGCGGCTGACACCGGGGCGCCCCCACCCCGACTTGCCTGGGGCGTTCTGGTGCCTTGCACTGGCCCTGGTACACACCCATGCTTCCAGGTGCCACATTCACAATCTGTTTTCACAATCTCTCCATATATGGAACTAGACACGCCCTTTGGGTGGAGCATGACACGCCCCCTCAATGAGGCGCTTTGCAAAATTCTATTGCCAACTATAATCTCCCTGAAACTAGTTTTCAAAAGTAGGCAAGTATGACTGTACCCCCAATTCACATTATAATTGTGTCCCCAGTTCATATTATGTCACATTACAGTGCCCCCATTTCATATTATGAAAAACTATACCTGTTTTGCTTCATGATGTGCCACATTACAGTGCAATAGTTAATATTAGGTAACATTGTTTATAATGTCCTCCAGTTAACTGTATATTACATCACAATGTGCAAGTCCTGTGGCAAAGCTAGATACAGTATATTATAGGCTCAAAAGACAAAAGTTAGTAAGGGCCCATATCTACCATTAACTGGTGAAATATGTATATACTGTAACACATGTAACTTTGAGAGGGAAAGTGGGCCCCTCTCAGCTCTGGGCCCCATAGCAGCTGCACCAATGAAACTACAGTATGCTGCCCTTACCTATGCCTTATATTGAGACAGGAACAATCCTTATGAAGAGTGCTCTCAAGGACAGGACCAAAGTGAGTAAAGTGTTTACAACGAAAAGTAACATCATATTTTTAGACATTTAGGACCAAATGTAATAGGGTGTGAGAATCAGAAAGTGAGAGATTTTGGGAGAGTTTTCCCATTTTTTAAAGCGGCAATCATTTATGCTGCAAAACAAGGTCCATTTTGCCATGTAATTGATTGTCGCTTTAAAAAAAAAAAAACTCTCCCAAAATCTCTCACTTTCTGATTCTCACACCCTATTACATTTGGCTCTTAGTTTTCAGAACTATTTAAGGCATTAATGTATGAAGAAAATGTTATAGTTTAAATCTGAATTAAATTTAGCTTTCCAAATAATAGTACCTATGTGGGGTATTTTCCCCAGTGACTTCCAAAACTATATATTTTTTTTTCTGTGTTTAAATAAAAATAGCAGTAAAATGTTTATTCTTTAGCAGGATAACAAGCTGTAGGTGTATTTTGAAAGTTGCTTATACAGTAGCTGAGACCTCTTGCGATCACCTTTCTCTATAGAAATTGGGATTCTAGCAGCATCTGTACAGCTTTTATATATAAGAAGCACTGCAGCTCATTCTAAGCGATACAAAAGATTTGGCTAAAGGTCCTTCTTATATGTAAGTGCTAAATAAAGGGAATTATGGGGACCAAAAAGCTATTAGTCTATGTACTGAGCCTTTGAAAGAGATAAAGTGGATGGAAAAAATTACCAGCCAGTCAGCTCCTAACTGCCATGTTACAGGCTGTGTATGAAAAATGACAGAAGAAAAGTATTTATCTCTCTCTACTTTTTATAACTTTCCACAAGATTAAATCAAATTCATAAACTTTTTGAAAGTGCCGGCAGTTAAAAATGTTTTACTCAAATTAGCAGCAACATGTGGATGCCATGGGCCCTTATTCAGATCTGATCGCAGTACAAATTTGTTCTCAAAATGGGCAAAGCCATGTGCACTGCAGGTGGGGCAGATGTAACATGTGTAGAGAGAGTTAGATTTGGGTGAGTTATTTTGTTTCTGTGCAGGGTATATACTGGCTGCATTATTTTTACACTGCAATATAGATATCAGTTTCAACACACCCCACCCAAATTTAACTCTCTCTGCACAAGTTACATCTGCCCCACCTGCAGTGCACATGGTTTTGCCCATTTTGAGAACAAATTTGTACTGCGATCAGATCTGAATAAGGGCCATATCTAATTCAATGGGTTTATAATTCATGATGTTTTGGGAAAGGTTTATCTTGTCTGCTGGATGTTTATTATTTTTTATGTAAAGGTGCGTACACACTTTGTAAAACAATATGCATGATAATGATATCGCTAACGATATTATTGTGCATTTTTTCTAGTGTGTATGCATTATATTGTTAAAGATACATGCTCCTGCTGCTCAATAATGACCCCCCTTGTATGCAATCAAATCCTGGGATTGTAAAGCTAATTTTTCTCTATTGGACAAAACGATTTGCACTGCATGTGGGACAAATGTGATGTGCAGAGAGAGTTAGATTTGGGTGTTATTTTGTTTCTGTGAAGGATAAATACAGGTTGAGTATCCCATATCCGGGCATCCCATATCCGAATTATTCCAAAAAAACGTGTTTTTTTTTTGAATAATTAAAAAAAATATATTTTTTACCCCTCTAACCCTTTTTATACTTACCAAGTCCCCCGGGGTCTATGGCAGGCCTTCAGCATCCTCTCTGTCGTCTCCAGCGGTCCCAGGAGTGCATTGCGCGAGTGTGTGTGTCACCGGCGCGCCTGGGAACTCGCGCAATGCACTCCTGGAGATGAAGCTGAAGGCCTGCCATGGACGCCGGAGGACTCCATGGACGCCGAGGGACCATCGGGGCACCACCAGGGGATAGCTAAGTATGTTTAAAAAAAATTATTCCAAAATCCGGAAAAATCCCTTATCCAGAATTCTCGTAGTCCCGAGCATTACGGATAAGGGATACTCAACCTGTACTGGCTGCTTTTTTTTTACACTGCAATCTAGATTTTAGTTTGAACAAACACACCTATATCTAAAGCCCCATACACGCTAAAATATATAATAAAAGATATCGGTCAGAAAGGTCTTTTGAGCGATATCTTTTACTATATCATCTTCTGTGTACACTCAGTATTGTTAACAATGCAAGCTCTCGCGCATTGTAAATGACCCCTCCCATCTGCTGAACATGTAGATCAATTTGGCTATATAACCAGAGACCTACATGTTCAGCGGTCCCGGTGACGTCGCTGAACAAAATACTGATATCGTCAATATTGGCAACCGGTGGCTGGTATTGTTAACTATATTGGTGGCAGCATTAGTGTATATGAGTCTTTAAGATGTGCACACACTTAAAGATTTATCTGTCCAATCTCTTTGGTGGAAACAAAATCTGGTAATAAATAGGAGCAAATGACAATCAACATTTTGTTCCCAAAGGCTGAAAAACGGATAAAACGATTGTTCTGATTTATTTCTTATATTAAACGGCTTTAACCAATTTTTCAGAATGACTGTTGTCTGTTTTCCAGCATTTGGGATTGTCATATGCTCCCATACATTAACAGAATTTTGTTCTCACCAGACAAATTGGACAAATAAATCTTTAGGTGTGTAACAAGCTTAACTCTTTCTTCACATGTTACATTTGCCCCACCTGCAGTGCACCATGGTTTTGTCCATTGCTAAAAAAAATGGTCTTTGCGTTCACTTCTCAATAACTCCCATGTTTATAGCTGTGTCAGGATGATGTCACTAAACAATAAAGTTCGCCCAGGAGTTCATTGGAAATAAAACACTAAGGATATATCGCTCATGGAGCATATTGTATTGTGTGAATGCACCTTTAAAGAGTTTTTTTGAAACAACACAAGGGTGCTGGAAATTGGAAAATAGTAGCAGGGAGTACGGGTAATATGATGCAATTTTTACAAGCATCAAACCAGACTTTTCCTATAACTTATATGATATGCAGTACTAGCAGTGTATATACTGCTGACATGATAACATTTGTGCTCTACATATTCAGTAATGACAGGCACGCCCCAAACTTACACAAACTGATTTTCGCGGTTCTAATTACAACAGGATTCAGTTTTGTTTTATTTGTACACTCTCTGCCTTTAGAACAGTGGCACAGTCCGTACAGAATAAACACAGGTTTGGAGGAGGAAGTTACAGACAGTGCCCCCAGATTACCCATCTAATACTGTGAGAATGTGAGAGAGGTTAAAAGGTTACAAGCTAACTGCCTATTGTCTACGGTGTTTAGAGCAGTAATTGATCACTATCATATAAGGTGGGAAATGTGGATGTTTTTCATCTTCAATCCTTGTGATCCTCACCTCTGGGAGGGCTGGCAACTGGTGGCCAGGGGGAAGACAAGCAGAATAAGTCAGTCGCTAATGTTACCATAGCACCAGCAACATATTTTAAATCACAGGCTATTTACAAGGAGGAACCTAGAGGCAGCTTGTCATAAATGGTTGTTGTTTGCATCTTTATGTCACTGACAAGTTCCTGACCTTGCAGTGAAGAATTGGTTAAATAGCTCTAAAGGAGCATCCTACAACCTCTCAGGGCCGACCCTCAGTTGTAAACACTTTACAGTCGCCCAGTGGGACAATTTCCCTCTTGCCAGCCCTCCTATGATCTGCCATATACAAATGATCATTAAATAAATACTAACTTATTTTACACAGTAGCTTCCCCTCTCCATTACTGTATGTTGCTGCCAGAATGGAAGAGTTGTACAGGGTGTGACATCCAGGGCTGCCATCAGGAATTTTGGGGCCCGGGACTCATTTCCAGTCCACCCCCTCCTCACTTGACTTACCGTAACCCAGCTCCTGCTCCCTCATCTCCTCTTTCGCTGAGTTGCAGCCTGGAGGTCCTGGAGAGCAGGCTTCTTCAACTCAGGATGCCGGCGGCCAATTAAAATGCAGCACCGGCTGGTGAGCCAATCAGAGCTTGCGTACCGGGAGCCACTCTGATTGGCTGAGCTCAAAAGCCAGTGCAGCATTTTAATTGGCCACCGACATCCTGGGTTGAATAACCCTGTGCTCCGGGACCTGCTTTGTTCAGCACACTGAGCGCAGCGCAGCGGAGGCAGTCGGAGGGGTTGCTAGTAGTAGTAGTACGTTTATTTATAAGGCACCGCAAAGTGTCCGCAGCGCCGTACATAGCAAACAAAAAAACAAACTACAAGATAACGTACAGGGTGTGTTGAAAAATACAGTATAAATAGGGGTATAGCTGGTAGAAATAAAATCAGCATCAGTTCAGAAGTAGGTGTCAAAATTGTGGAGGAGACTGAAGATGAAGTAGAGGAAGGGAAGAACAGGACAGGAGGACAGGTGAGGTAAAGAGGTAGGGTGAGTATGTGAGGAAAGAGGGCCCTGCTCATAAGAGTTAACATACTAAAAATAGGTAGGTGGACGAACGAAATACAATAGGATAAGTAGGAACGGAGGAAGGATAGGAGGATAAAAAGAGGTTAGGAGGAGGGATAGGCTAGTCGAAAAAAGTGGGTTTTGAGGGAGCGCTTGAAGGAGGTAAGGGAATCAGATAGCCTGATGGGTGGCGGGAGGTTGTTCCAGTGCAGGGGGGCAGCGCGAGAGAAGTCTTGGACACGGGAGTGGGAGGAGGTGATTAGGTGAGAGGTCAGTCGGCGGTCAGCGATGGAGCGAAGAGGACGGGAGGGAGTGTGGATAGAGATCAGTGAAGAGAGGTAGGGAGCTGTGGAGGAGGAGAGAGCCTTGTAGGTGGTGGTGAGGAGTTTAAAGAGAACTCGGAAAGGAATAGGGAGCCAGTGAAGATATAGACAGAGGGGGGAGGCGGAGGTAGAGCGGCGGGAGAGGAAGATGAGCCTAGCAGCAGCGTTAAGAATGGATTGGAGAGGTGCGAGGCGGGTGAGAGGTAGCCCAGAGACAAGGATGTTGCAGTAGTCAAGGCGGGACATGACAAGAGAGTGAATGAGAATTTTGGTCGCGTCAGTGGAGAGGAATGGTCTGATGCGTGAGATGTTGCGTAGGTGAAAGCGGCAAGACTGTGAGAGAGCACGAATGTGGGGGGTGAAAGAGAGGGAGGAGTCAATGATGACACCGAGGCAGCGCGTTTGGTCGGTGGACGTGATCTCGGTTTCACCAATGCTGATGGAGATAGTGGGAGAAGAGGGGATGTTCGGGGGATGGAAGATTAGAAGTTCAGTTTTAGCCATGTTTAGTTTCAGGAAGCGTTGGGTCATCCAGGCTGAGATGGCCGTGAGGCATTCGGAGACCTTGGACAGGAGTGATGGGGATAAGTCGGGGGAGGAGAGATAGATTAGGGTATCATCAGCATAAAGGTGGTAATGAAAACCATAGGAGCTGATGAGGGTGCCCAGAGAGGTGGTGTAGAGGGAGAAGAGGAGAGGGCCAAGGACTGACCCTTGGGGAACACCGACTGGCTGCGGGGTAGTAGGAGAGGAGGAGCTCGGAGTGGAGATGGAGAAGGAGCGATCGGAGAGGTATGAGGTGAACCAGGAGAAGACCGTGTCAGTGATGCCAAAAGAGCGGAGGGTGTTGAGCAGGAGAGGGTGGTCAACAGTGTCAAAGGCAGCCGACAGATCAAGCTGGATGAGGATAGAGAAGAGGCCTTTGGATTTAGCCGATAGTAGATCGTTAGTGACTTTGGTCAGGGCAGTTTCAGTGGAATGTAAAGGGCGGAACCCGGATTGGAGGGGGTCTAGAATGGAGTTAGCAGTAAGGTGGCTTAGGAGACGATTATAGGTCAGACGTTCTAGGAGCTTGGAGGCAAAAGGGAAGAGGGAGATGGGCCTGTAGTTGGATGGAGAGTTGGGGTCCAGATTTGTTTTTTTGAGAATTGGGGAGACAAGAGCGTGTTTAAAGGAGGAAGGGAAGATCCCAGAGGATAGGGAAAGATTAAAGAGGTGAGCCAGGTGAGAGCAGACTGACGGACTGAGACGACGGATAATATTGGAGGGGATAGGATCGAGCGGGCAGGTGGAGGGAGAAGCGGATTGAAGGATAGAGTGGACTTCAGCAGCAGTGGTGGGGTAAAATGAGGGCAGGGGTTGGAAGGAGGAGAGTGGAGATGAAGGAGGGAGAGGGTGAGGTCATGGCAGCAGTGATGGCAGTCCTGAGAGAGGAGATTTTGGTTGAAAAGTAGGTAGCAGAATCAGTGGCTACAATGGAGGACGGAAGAGCTGGAGGAGGGGGGGAGAGCAAGGAGTTGAAGGTGGCGAAGAGCCTGCGGGGATTGGATAATTGGGAAAGGATGAGGGACTTAAAGTAGGATTCCTTGGCCAAAATGAGCTGCCCAGGCAAAATGAGCTGCCCAGGCCCTTACAGAGGCCGGGGCATGGGACAGCTGTACCCACAGCACCCCCTATTGTCGGCCCTGGTGACATCACAGTCACGTCACTGTCAGCGCTCCATGTGGGTGCTTTAAGGAATCATTAAAGCATGTATTCAATGTTTTTTGTGGCCTCGTAATATTATTATAAGGGTTTATTAGGTATTTATTATATTATACTATTCGTTTTATACCAGCCAAAATCCTATGTGCTGTAAAAATAAAGAGGCGCTGCCATGTCCTGATAAAATAAAGTGGTGCTGTCCTGTGTGCTGTAAAAATTAAGGGGCGCTACCCAGTCCTGAAAAATAAAGCAATGCTACCTGTGTGTGCTGAGTAAAGGGGCACTGTCCTACATCTGCCATATAAATAATAATACGGTTGCTGCCCTGTGTGCTGTTGCTGTAAAGGGGCGCTGCCCTGTGTGCTGTAAAAATAAATGGGTGTTTTCCTGTGTGCTGTAAAAATAAAGGGGTGTTGTTCTGTGTGCTGTAAAAATTAAGAGATAGAAACATAGAATTTGACGGCAGATAAGAACCACTTGGCCCATCTAGTCTGCCCCTTTTTTAAACATGTTACCTCAAACCATATTTGATCCTTATTTTTTTGTAAGGATATCAATATGCTTATCCCAAGCATGTTTAAATTGTACTACTGTATTTGCGTCTACCACCTCTGTTGGGAGGCTATTCCACTTATCTACTACTCTTTCTGTGAAAAAAATTCTTCCTCGCATTTCCCCTGAATCTTCCTCCCTCTAGTTTCAGTGCATGTCCTCGTGTTCTGTTGCTCCTCTTCCTGTGAAGAATGTCTCCCACCTGTACCTTGTTAAAGCCCTTGATATATTTGAAAGTTTCTATCATGTCCACCCTTTCCCTTCTCTGTTCTAAAGTATACATATTAAGATCTTTTAGTCTTTCCTGGTACGTTTTGTGATGTAGGCCATGCACCATTTTAGTTGCTCTTCTTTGTACAGTCTCTAATGTATTTATATCCTTCTGGAGATATGGCCTCCAGAACTGAACACAATCCTCTAGGTGAGGTCGTACCAATGACCTATACAGTGGCATTATTACTTCTTTCTTTCTACTGCTGATACCTCTCCCTATGCAACCAAGCATCTGACTTGCCTTCTTCATTGCTTTGTTACATTGCCTACCTGCTTTTAAGTCCCCTGAAATAGTGACACCTAGATCCCTCTCTTCCTCAGTAGTTTCCATTATAGTGCCATTTATACTATATTGAGTCTTAGGATTTCTGAGACCCAAGTGCATGATTTTGCATTTTTTGGCATTAAACTATAGTTGCCATTCTCTTGACCATTTCTCTAATCTGCCTAGATCCTCAATCATTTGTTTTACCCCTCCTGGTGTGTCTACCCTGTTGCATACCTTTGTGTCATCTGCAAAAAGGCACATTTTACCCTCAATTCCATTTGCAATATCACCAATAAAGATATTAAAAAGCACCGGTCCAAGTACAGATCCCTGGGGTACTCCACTTGTAACCTTTCCCTCCTTTGACTGTACTCCGTTTACTACAACTCTCTGTTTTCTGTCCTGCAACCACGCTCTTATCCATTCAACTATCTTAGAATCCAATCCCAAGCTTTCAAGTTTATTTAACAGTCTGCGATGTGGGACAGTGTCAAAAGCTTTACTAAAGTCTAGATAAGCTACATCTACAGCCCCACCTTGATCTATTACTTTAGTCACCCAGTCAAAAAAGTCAATAAGATTTGTTTGACATGATCTTCCCCCAGTAAACCCATGCTGTTTTGGATCCTGTAAATTGCTGGTTTTGAGATATTCTACAACTCTTTGTTTTAAGAGTGTTTCCATCAATTTCCCTACTACTGATGTAAGGCTCACTGGTCGATAGTTGCTTACCTCTTCCTTGCTTCCACTTTTGTGCAGTGGGACTACATTCGCTGTTTTCCAGTCCTCTGGGATTACTCCAGTAGCTAGTGACTGGTTGAATAATTCTGTTATTGGTTTTACCAGCTCCCCTTTAAGCTCTTTTAGTATCCTTGGATGTATCCCATCTGGCCCCATTGATTTATCCACTTTCAGTTTTGAGAGTTCTGTGAGGACTTTCTCCTCTGTAAATGTACTTGTCTCTCCCTCAGTTTTCTGACTATACTTGCAACTTAACTGTGGCCCCTTCCCCTCTCTTTCAGCAGTGAATACTGAGCAAAAATAATTATTAATATTATCTGCTATTACATTGTCCCCCTCAAGAAAACTTCCACTCTCTGTCTTCAGTCTAATTATTCCACTTTTTGTTTTTCTCCTTTCACTTATATACCTAAAAAAAGTTTTCCCCCCTTTACCCACTGACTGGGCCATTTTCTCTTCAGCCTGTGCTTTTGCACATCTGATTACCTTCTTAGCCTCCTTCTGTCTAACAAGATACACCTCTTTGTCCTCATTCTTCTGCGTCTGCTTAAATTTCTTAAAGGCCAACTTTTTTGCTTTCACAATACTTGCTACTTCTTTTGCAAACCACAATGGCTTTCTTTTTCTTGTGTTTTTCCTAACTCTTTTGACACAAAGTTATGTTGCTTTTAGAATTGCACTTTTTAATTTTTCCCACTTATCCTGCACTCCTTCCAAGTTCTTCCACTCTGCCAAAGAATCCCTTACAGAGTTTCCCATCTCTACAAAATCAGCCTTCCTAAAATCTAACACCTTTACAGATGCTGTCCTGTGTGCTGAATAAATAAAGGGTGCTGTCCTGTCCTCTAAAGGGGTGCTGTACCAAATATTAAATTGCAATGAAGACACACTGGAGTAAAACATAGCCAGTTTGTGCAAGGGTCAACTCAAACATTGCCTCTTTTTCTTGCCAATATATGACATTGTAAGCTGCAAGCAGGACCCTCCTACCTCTATATCGGTCTGTTACTACCCAGTTTGTTTTATCACTTTATTCAATTGTAAAGCACAATGGAATATGCTGTTCTATATAAGAAACTGTAAATAAATAATAATAAATGGACTGTTTAACATGCCTTCTTGGTTGCTGGTGACTGCACCATATGCAGCGATAGTAGATATATCAGTAATTGTACGATTCAAAAATCTCGTTTTCTCTGGCAGAAAGTAAAGAAAATAAAGAAGGAAATGTTGTCATGTCACGTTGCTCTTGAGCTGACAATTTTTCTCACCAACAGCTCTGCAGATTTGTGTCAATCGGAAACAAATATATAGGATTATACAGTACCTGGGATTAAGTACGGTGGCCAAAATATAGCGATCTGATTTCAACAAATTGACCACTCTTTTCCTCCCTTGAGTCAGCAAAACATGAGACTTGTTGGAATATACCCAGATGTAATGCTCTCACAACACTGGTGGCATTGTCAGATAGGGCAGCACAGACTGTGTAATGGTTAGCATTACTGCCTCACAGCACTGAGGTCACGGGTTTGATCCCCATCATGGCCCTAACTGTGTGGAGTTTGTTTATTCTCTCTGTACTTGTGAGGGTTTTCCTCTGGGTACTCCTGTTTTCTGCTACAATCCAAAAATATACTGGGCAGTTACTTGGCTCCCATCATACTTTATCCCTACAACGAACATAGAATACATGTGGTAAGGGAATATGGATAATAAGCTCCACTGGGGTCTAACAGGAGTATAGTTGTTATGGCCTCAGAAATCTGCTTTGAAACTGGGTGACTGCTGTTACACTTTATCTTCCTTTTTACTTGCAAATATAATTTTAAAGATAGTTTAAACTTGATGGACTGACGCCAAACTATGGCCCTTATTCTGATCGGTGCGGCCGGATCCGAATATGCGGCCAGGACCGTGCGTGCGAAACCCCGCCTTCCATACGGATCGCCAACTCCGTCATTACGCGGTAAGAAGCTGGCCGAACGGACAGCACGTGTATTTTTCACGGAATACGCCTCCTCCATCTCAGGGAACCTCCCCCATCATTCGATGGTCGCAGACCATCGAATGCAGGACCGAGTGCTCCACCAGCTCCCGCAACCTCAGACCACACGGACATTTTTCCGTGCAAAAGCAGGGATCTGGGCGGGCAGCTGACATCCGGCGATGTCATATGTCCGCCCCCTACATATGCGTCACGGCCGCATTACCATACGTACACCCAGCGTTTGCATGGGAACGCCCATGAAACGCGGGGTGTATGCATATGGTAATGAGCCCAAATAGCCCTTCACGCCCCTCTCCACCCCCTGTTCGGAGTGTTCGAAAATCATGCGGGATTTGGCCGTACGCCCCGCTCGCACATGCGCAGAGACGCCTCTGCACATGCGCAGACACAAAACATCGGCGGGCCGAACGCACGCGGATATAACCGCACCGACCAGAATAAGGCCCTATGTCACCTTGAATCAGGCCTATAACATTGCCTACAGGACTACTTCCAATCCGAACTGAGGAGGCAATTGACGATGAGGGTGTTGGTGGTATAGATTGCAAGTGCTTGGATACAACAGAGAAAAGAAAGCTAGGAGCCAATGAATGGCTTAAGCTTTTAGCCAAAGTTTCTGAATCTAACCAATACTTTTGAGTTTTGATGAATGCACTGTAAGTGACATATAAGGGAGGCTGTTACTTTCTAGGTGGTTGGCGTCATTACCCCTGCTTACTATGGCTTTACAAAAGCTACATACTGTATGTCTTTACAGTTGTAGTATGGATTTGGGTAGAAAATAAATAATTAGACAGAAGAGGTGGATTTTTTCCCCCAGACATGACAGTGGGCTTTTTCATCTCCACTGTTGCCTTATTTAAACAAACCACATCCTCTTTAATTTACACTGTGCAATTACACCATATTGTGTAATTGCTTCTAGGGGTAATCCATTCTACCCAAGATGGCTGCCTCACCCTGTTAGTGTGGAATACACAACTGGTGGAAGGTATTATTCAAAATGACATTCGCTCGCTGCTTTTTCCGGTGAGCAGGGCTCATTTTTGGTGAGATGGCAAATTATTTTGCTGGAAATGATGTTCGCTGTATTCAATGCTCACTGTTCGCCAAAATGTACTTGCTTGCTTGGTCCTGTTTTCCGCTTTATAGTCGCCGCTATTCACTGTTGTTTTTCTATGGTGAATTTAGCGTAGTTTGCCAAAAGCGTATTTAAGGCTAAAATGGAGAATGGTTTTCACTCTTCTTTTTTGGTGTAGTTTGCCGTTTTACTTTCGACATCTTTTTTAGGTGAACTGAAATTTCTACTTATAAAATAAATGTTTTTTTTTATTGATTTTTTTGGTGTCTGCAAGCAACTTTATCTATTATTTGAAGGGTCTTCATTATTTTATTTCTTTACAAGCGCAAAATTAATGTATTTTTATTTTTGTGTTGTCATTTTTTTCCCTCCATGATGCATTTGATAGGCAGGGGCTTCATATGGCTGCTCTTGCCCAACATCAACCCCCCCCGTCACCTTTCAGAAAAGTGCGGGTTAAAGTGTCAGGGGGTTAACATGCTCTCTGCCAGGGGGGTAACCTGGCCTCTGGCTCCTGGCAGTCCCAGCGCTGGCACCTACTATTAATCACCGCACTGAAGCAGCATTACAGGAGCAAGCAGTGTTCCTATGCTGCTGCTGCTGCTTCAGTGCAGTGATTATGTAGATGTCAGCGCTGGGGCTGCCGAGACCAGGAGCTGGAGGTCTGCGGGAAGCTGAGTTGCTGCTGCTGGACCCGTCCTCTGCGCCGAGCGCTCCCCTTCCTGCCCAGCGCCTCAAGTGCTGCAGGGAGGTAATCATTCTGCCTGCCAATGGGGGAGGGCTGACGGCGGACACGGAGAATGGCACAAGCACGGCGTAAGCAAAATGGCGTAAGTTTATCTGCACTTGCCGTGTAGTTGAATTCTGCACAGAGAACTCTATAGAGGTGTAATTTGACACCATACCAAGTTTTTAGTTTTCAGTATTTTTTTTATAACTGTTTTATAAGTGCCGCCTCACCCCGCAAGTATCTTAGGACGTTGGCGTCCTGCAGGTGCACCTTTGGAGGGCACCCAGCAATATATCTCCCTGCATCCTGTGAGTGTCAGAAATGTTAATATATATATGCATTAAACTGCACCAGCACTTTTCTTAATAAGTTTGGAGCCTTATCTGTGCCACCTACTTTCCTGCAACCGTATAGAGTGTACTCAAGCCTAAGGAGGTAACCCAGATCTGGGACACTGAAGTGCCGGGGAAGATATTGTGTGTGCATGTGTGTGTGTATGTATGTATATGTGTATGTGTGTATATATATAAGTGACTTGAAAATAGTTAATAAACTGAAACCACGTCAGATAAAGTATTCATCTCCTTTATTCAACCTGTTTTCTTAGTCCGAGTGCAGCACCTCTACATTGGCTGAAGGGAGTGTGCATATATATCGTCCTATGCTCTTAGTGCTGGCGATACATGGTCAGCACTGCAGCCAAAGTCTCTAGCCACCGCTGGAAGGTAAGTATATCTGCAGCTTCTATTTACCCTCTTTTCTGTGCCAGGCCCTTGCATATGCCAACCTCTTTGCCATTTTCCACCCTATACTAAAACCCTTTGTATTTTTCCTATGCCAGCCCCCTGCTTTTCCAGGCTTATATAATTAGTTGAAAGTATTTACACAGAGACACACTCATGAGCAGACCACCCAAACAGAACACTGGCCACACCCCCACATTATTAGGTGCTAACCACAACCCCTATTATTGCGCATAATAGGGCATTGATAATTTTCAGATCCATGCCCATTTAGACCTTAATCTGGCACTGCGCATGATGACGCCACCTGGCGCAGACCCGACTGTGGAGATCCATGCGCACTACTCGGCTGCTTGGGGAGACTTGGTGTCAGCGGGCAATGTCCTCTAGTGTCCTCCTGGTGGGTGCTTAACATTTACCATGGGTGCTCAGGCCCTGGAGCACCCATGGAATTGACACCTATGCCCCCTGCCCACACTGCTAGGTGCGAACAGGCTCATGCAAAGTGGCTGCACTAAATAAACCACAATCAGGGCCAAAATATGGAGACCTGCCCACCACTTAGAACTCAAGTTCAATGCCACAAGGCAATCAAAATTGGGATGTGAGTTCCATACCATCAAAAACATTCATATACATTTTGGGGAATACAATGAGTTAAAGGATACCAAGTATGTTTAAAGTAAAAATATGATAATCTCTTAAAGAGGAGTAAGTTCTGGATGACTATAGACTCATTTTGGGGAGTAGAACTGGAATAAACACAGCTTTAAGTATTCTACAATAAAGACCTGACTCACATTGCACGGCTCTGATAGTCTTCATTAGCATGTTACAGGAGATGGAAGTCTCTGATTTGTGCCTTTAACCACCCAGGATGTATAGTTATTAGTACAACCATCAAGCTCAGAGGGTGTTTTATTGTGCTTGTAAAATGCTATAAAACCAAAAATACCCAGGACACAGCAGGGACACATTTTAAGAAAGATTATACCTATTGGTGAAGAATGGAAAAAATTTGGCTCAGCGGGGCTGCTTTTGAAATAGAAGCAGATTTTCTGTTTACAATCAGCTTTTCTTTAGTTTAAATGCAACATTTTAATATCATCAGTCATCACAACAAAGTGTGGTAGATGTAGGTTGCACGTGTTTGTCGTTGGTTACCAGCACCTGATAACGTGTGCACTGAGCACACTGTAAGGTAGCATTCTATATAATGATTTTCAGCATTGTAATGTAATTGCTATGACTAAAAACTGCCTTTATTTTTCTAATTTCCTGTAGTAATACACATGTAGAAAATGTCAATAATTGCACTCATTCATAAAACAGTCATTCATCAGCTGCTGTCATTTTAATTAATGGCACTTCAATAAAAATGTGGAGGATGGGGGGAGGGTGGTGTTAGTGCACAGGTACAACTGCAACAAGGCATCTTCTGATTGTGGTTGATGTAGCCTCTAATGTAGGTATGGAGACTGCCGGGGTGATCAATCCTTCTAAATATTTCATTTATGCTCCATGCTGCACTTGTGTTTGATTTGGGTGGAATAATGCATTCTACAATACAAAGCTTTGTGTAACAGTCATGTACTCACTGTCAGAGTAAAAACTGAAAGGGTGGCTAGTAGATCAAAAAAGGTTAAAGCCCAGATAATTAGTAATCAAATCCACAAAATAAAAATTTAGTTTATCTTAGTTTCAAACCTTTAGATTATTTTGATCCTAATTATATGGTTACAAGCTTAGTGAGAGATAAAGTGTAGAGATAAAATACTAATGATTTTGCCAGGCAGAGCCCCCATTACACACATTTACTTCAGGTAGAGAAGCAGAGATAGAGTAAAGCTGTGTACACACGGGGGCAATAGGGGCTGAAATTGCTGGAAATATGGTCGCAGGCGACCATATTGCCAGTGATGGAAGTGTGCCCCGGGGATAAATCGCCGGGTGCGCGCTCCCGTTTTCAGCCCCGTTCTAATCGCTGGTTGCAGGAGCTTGCTCTTGCGACCAGCTGATTACCTCTGCGGCATCGCCGGCAGAGGTTCTCTTTCATCAGCGACCATCTCTGGTCGCTGATGAAAAGAATAAACTGAGCAATATATTGCTAGCAATATATGGCTGAGCAATATATCTCCACCGTGTGTACGGGGCTTAAGAGAGTAGAGGTGCGTACACACATGGAAGATATATTGCTGAGCAATATATTGCTCAGCAATATATTGCTCAGTCTCTCCTTTTCATCAGCGACCAGAGATGGTGGCTGATGAAAAGAAACCTCTGCCGGGGAGAGCTGCAGAGGTATTCAGCTGGTCGCAGGAGCAAGCTCCTGCGACCAGCGATTAGAATGGGACTGAAAATGGGAGCGTGCATCCGGCGATTTATCGCCGGGGCACACTCCCATCACTGGCAATATGGTCGCCAGCAACCATATTCCCAGCGATATCAGCCCCTATCGTTGCCGTGTGTACACGTCTTAGGAGAGAGAGGGGGGGGGGGTTGGGGGTAAGGGAAAAAAAAGGACTACCTGTCTCCAGCTGCTTCAGAGTACTCTGATGGGGCCGGGCACTCCTTTGCATTAAGCCCTGTCCCCCAAATACCAGCAATTCACGATCAGGAAAGAAGGATGGGCCTTTATATTATCGGCGGTGCCTTGGACCTGCTGCCCCTTATGGCTCTGCTCCGTGTGCAAGGCACTCCTCGCACACAGCTAGTTATGGCCTTGTATCTTGTACAGAATTTACCTGCATTGCTAGTTTAGACAGCAATACTGACGAATGGACAGCTCTCATATATTAGCAACCTAGTAAAATTTGCAGCTTTGCTATAAAGCAGGGGTCCTCAAACTATTTTTTTTCTGGGACCCCATCAGACAATAAAAATAATTACAGGACCCACGCAAAATACTGCAGAAGGTCATCACATCACATGTGTAGTCAGCAGACAGCACATACATGGCAGCATTGTGGAGGCACAAAACGATGTGAGGAGTCTAAAATAACAGACAACTCTACAGATTTTTCAGACTCCTCGAATCACTGACTGAGGTTAGAAAAGTCATCAGCCTGATGGTCAGCAACATGGAGCCGCGACCCCATGCTGAAAAGGTTGGGACCCACTTTGGGGTCAGGACCCACAGTTTGAGAACCGCTGCTATAAAGGATATTATTTGCTGAATACACTGTAAAAGAGTGTGCCTTAATAAATACACCCACCGCCTATGTTTGGCTGTATAAACACTAATGCTCTTTAAGAAATTAATTTTAAACTAAAAAATAAATACACCCTTCTATTCACTTGTGCTGAGTAGGCGTTTTGTTTACTTATTCATGAATTATTAATGTATTGCAAGAAAATCAACTGCGAGTATTATTATATTGCATATATGGATGAACCTAATCAGCATATATATATATATATATATATATATATATATATATAGACAGCGGAGGGCTGCGGCACTCTCACGGACTTTGTTCAAACAAGAAGCTCACACAGACAAGCAGGTGGCCGACGTTTCGGATTTAATTCCGTTTTCAAGGCAGGGACATACAAACAGGTTACAAAACATACCTTTATGTGTTTGCGCCAGACCACCTCCATGACTCTCCTCCCACCGGCTAGCTCTGCTTCCGTTCCACTTCCTGGGTGGTTAATCACATGACTGGACTCTAAGACATCTCACATCCGGATTCCCACTCGGAGGTGACGGTTGCCTAGCAACACCGACGCTGAGCGGACATGAAAGCTGCTGGGGAAACACAAAACAAAATTAGTGACAATCAGGTGCATGTGCATAAATAAACTGTACAAAAGGATGTCGACATCGCTGGGCGCACCATAGGGGTCAAGTAGATTACTAATGGGGTGGATTGGAGTCTTAGTGACATTGGAGGAAAGCAATTAAAGAAACATGTTATAAGTTAATTGTTCATTCAGACCCTTGGGTCTAACAGTATCCAAGTGGAATATCCACTTTGTTTCCAGTTGCAAAAGTCTTTTTCCTCTATCACCACCTCTCAAATCTTCCGGAACTTGATCTATGATGATGTATCTGAGGCTTGCGAGGCTGTGTTTCTGAGTTGCAAAATGCTTGGCCACTGGTTGCTCGTTTGGTTTATTGTTAAGAGCAGCACGGATGGCAGTTCTATGTAGAGCAATTCTCTCTTTAAAGGCGCGGATGGTTTTCCCTACATAGTAGAGGCCACAAGGGCACTTGATAATATAAACCACGTGACTGCTGGTACATGTCAAGGGATGGCGGATTTTATATTCAAAACCTGAGTGAGGGTGATTAAATACTTTAGCCTGGATCATGGAGCTGCAGGTAGTGCACCCCGTGCAGCGATAACATCCTCCAGGTCTGCTCATGGTGCCTGGTGGTAGTCTCTTGGATATGTCAGTACGAACAACCCAGTCTCGTATGTTCTTTCCACGGGTATAGCAAGACATCAATCTGGTATCTTTCAATTGCTTAAGATGCTTGTCATGTTGAACTGTGGGCCAAAGTGAATTGACAGTGGACTTAATGATGGAATCAGCTGGGTTGTAGGCACGCACCCATCCAATGCGATTAATTTGCTTATTTTTGTTACTCCTTTGAAGAGCTTCTTGTCTTGAGACGCCATCGACTCTACTCCTTGCAGTTGTCAAAATTTCAGCAGAGTAACCACGTTCTTTGAATTTGTTTTGCATATTAATGAGGTCCTGTTCTAATACAGCAGGAGAGCTGGTAATCCTCTTTACCCGCAATAGCTGGGAAAAAGGCAGGCCTTGTTTTAATGCTGGTGGGTGAAAACTCTGTGCCAATAGCAAGGTATTTCTGTCTGTCTCTTTGGAGTAGACAGACGTACTGAGTCGGCCTTCTATAGCTGAAATTTTGACGTCCAGATAATTGACATGATCTTGACTCATGGTAAATGTAAATTTAATTGGACAGTCCAATGTATTGATGTTCTCTATGGTGTCGATGAAGTCATCTCTCGAACCAGTCCAAAGCAACAGAATATCATCAATATATCTGGTGTAGAAGGCAATATTGGATTTGATGGGGTCTTTAAGGAACAAAAGTTGCTCTAATGAGGACATATAGACATTGGCAAAGGATGGAGCCACGGGAGAACCCATGGCACACCCGGTGCGTTGACGAAAGAACTGTTTGTTGAATATAAAGAAGTTTCTTTGAAGAGTCAATGTCAGCAGAGATATGAACAGATCTATATCCGGGCCAATGTAGTTGACATCATTAGTCAGCAGGTCTCTCATGGCACTGATGCCAGCCTCATGGGGAATGCTCGTGTATAGGCTGCTGATATCGAGCGTAATAAGCCAAGTAGCTGCTGGAATCTTGTCCAGCTGGGTCAGTTTGTGGAGAAGTGCAGTCGTATCTTGGAGATATGTCGGAAGTTGTTGAATAAGCGGCTGAAGAAAGTGGTCAAGAAAACTTGATATAGGGCTGTAGAGGGACTCCCTAGCCGAAATAATCGGCCGACCCGGAGGGGATCCTAGATTTTTATGGATCTTCGGCAGACAATACAGCAATGGGACCCGTGGATTCTCGGTAGTCAGGAAATCTCTCACTGCGCTTGGCAGAAGTTCCTGACGGACGGCAGTGGCTAGGACATTGTCGAGTTCAGCTTTGTAGGTGATAGAGGGATTGCTACTCAATCTTTCATATAGTTGGTCATTATTGATCTGTGAGTAGACTTCATTTTTGTAGTCCTCAATATCCCAAATGACGACCCCTCCCCCTTTATCTGCGGGGAGTATCATCACGTCGTCGTAGGTGCTGAGATCATGTAGAGCTATACGTTCAGCTTTGATTAGGTTGGGAGTACACAGTGGCAATTTCTTCTTATTCATCTCGTATGTAATGCCAACTTTAGACTCCAACACTTTTGTAAAGCTTTTTATAGCCTGATTACTGGAGGCTGGGTCAAACGTCGATTTCTTTTTAAATGTGTCATAGATTGATGGCTGTTTGGGAACGCAGATGATGTCTTCTCTGCTAAAAAATTCACGTAGGCGGAGGCTTCTATCTAATCTCGCAGTCTCTATCTTCCAATTTAGATGGTCAAACTGGGTGGTGGGCACAAAAGATAAGCCCTTATTTAACACCCTGACCTCTGTAGTGGACAGAGAGCGCTTGGAGATATTAAATGTCAGGTCCTCTTGCCGCGCCCCCTTCCTCTGGAGTCTGCGGCACTGTCCCCCTCTTCTAGGGGGTCGTTGTCTTTTACTCGGCCTGCTCTTGTCTTTACTCCAGCGGCCGGGCGCCTGTCGTTTTTTGACGACATAGGTCTATTGCCTGTGTCACTAGCAGATGACACTGTGTCACTGTTGGACTCGCGATCCGTATTGCGATTTCCCCGACGTTTAAAGCGTCTATCTCTATTAGGTTGACGCTGGGGTCCTGACAACCACCTGTATACGTTTTGCTCTGCATAATCTCTATTCACCTTGGTGAATTTAGATTTTTTGAACTCGATGAGCTCTTTTTTGAACGATGCCAATTGAGAACTTAATTTCGACATCCAGTCTTGTTCCGTGTCGTCAGTCAATTTAATCAGGTGAAGTGACTCGTATTGAACTATTTTTATTCTTGCTTCTTCCATCTCTCTTGCCGACTCGCTGATCACTAGCGTCATTAAGTCGAAGGAGCAATTGTTTAATACGGCACACCATTTCCTGCAGAACTCATGATTGTACCTTCCGATTGTAGGTGTATTTCTGATTCTAAAACCCCTCGGAATCTTCTTCTCCCTGAAGTATTCCGAGAGGGTCACACCATGCATCAAGAATTCTACTTCTCTTTTTTTCAATTTAAACAAGTTGTTATAGATATCTTCAAGTGACGGCTCTCCTTCCATCTCTAGAAGTCTCTCTGTAAAGAGGGTGGAGGATGATTCCTCTTCTGAGAAATGCAGTCTTTCCCCCAAAGGCAGATGCGGTCTCATAAAATTAGCCTCAGGCTCAGCAATGGTCTGAGATGTCGACATGGTGCGTCCACGCTTGCGTTGACACTTTTGTATGTGAAGACAGACAGTGTTCAGTGGGTTAAAAAACCAAACAGCCGCTGGAATCCAGCCGGATGGCAGCGGAGGCACAAAACTTGATTTGTTCCAATCTTGTACGGTAATCAATTGGGGCAGGGTGCTCACTGCAGGTAATGCTGTGCGAACAGCAAACCATATGTAGAAGACAGGGGCGGGCACTCCTCGCTTACACGATGACAATTGCCGGGGTGCAACGCAAGAAGAAATTTGTAGACAGCGGAGGGCTGCGGCACTCTCACGGACTTTGTTCAAACAAGAAGCTCACACAGACAAGCAGGTGGCCGACGTTTCGGATTTAATTCCGTTTTCAAGGCAGGGACATACAAACAGGTTACAAAACATACCTTTATGTGTTTGCGCCAGACCACCTCCATGACTCTCCTCCCACCGGCTAGCTCTGCTTCCGTTCCACTTCCTGGGTGGTTAATCACATGACTGGACTCTAAGACATCTCACATCCGGATTCCCACTCGGAGGTGACGGTTGCCTAGCAACACCGACGCTGAGCGGACATGAAAGCTGCTGGGGAAACACAAAACAAAATTAGTGACAATCAGGTGCATGTGCATAAATAAACTGTACAAAAGGATGTCGACATCGCTGGGCGCACCATAGGGGTCAAGTAGATTACTAATGGGGTGGATTGGAGTCTTAGTGACATTGGAGGAAAGCAATTAAAGAAACATGTTATAAGTTAATTGTTCATTCAGACCCTTGGGTCTAACAGTATCCAAGTGGAATATCCACTTTGTTTCCAGTTGCAAAAGTCTTTTTCCTCTATCACCACCTCTCAAATCTTCCGGAACTTGATCTATGATGATGTATCTGAGGCTTGCGAGGCTGTGTTTCTGAGTTGCAAAATGCTTGGCCACTGGTTGCTCGTTTGGTTTATTGTTAAGAGCAGCACGGATGGCAGTTCTATGTAGAGCAATTCTCTCTTTAAAGGCGCGGATGGTTTTCCCTACATAGTAGAGGCCACAAGGGCACTTGATAATATAAACCACGTGACTGCTGGTACATGTCAAGGGATGGCGGATTTTATATTCAAAACCTGAGTGAGGGTGATTAAATACTTTAGCCTGGATCATGGAGCTGCAGGTAGTGCACCCCGTGCAGCGATAACATCCTCCAGGTCTGCTCATGGTGCCTGGTGGTATAAAGGTATGTTTTGTAACCTGTTTGTATGTCCCTGCCTTGAAAACGGAATTAAATCCGAAACGTCGGCCACCTGCTTGTCTGTGTGAGCTTCTTGTTTGAACAAAGTCCGTGAGAGTGCCGCAGCCCTCCGCTGTCTACAAATTTCTTCTTGCGTTGCACCCCGGCAATTGTCATCGTGTAAGCGAGGAGTGCCCGCCCCTGTCTTCTACATATGGTTTGCTGTTCGCACAGCATTACCTGCAGTGAGCACCCTGCCCCAATTGATTACCGTACAAGATTGGAACAAATCAAGTTTTGTGCCTCCGCTGCCATCCGGCTGGATTCCAGCGGCTGTTTGGTTTTTTAACCCACTGAACACTGTCTGTCTTCACATACAAAAGTGTCAACGCAAGCGTGGACGCACCATGTCGACATCTCAGACCATTGCTGAGCCTGAGGCTAATTTTATGAGACCGCATCTGCCTTTGGGGGAAAGACTGCATTTCTCAGAAGAGGAATCATCCTCCACCCTCTTTACAGAGAGACTTCTAGAGATGGAAGGAGAGCCGTCACTTGAAGATATCTATAACAACTTGTTTAAATTGAAAAAAAGAGAAGTAGAATTCTTGATGCATGGTGTGACCCTCTCGGAATACTTCAGGGAGAAGAAGATTCCGAGGGGTTTTAGAATCAGAAATACACCTACAATCGGAAGGTACAATCATGAGTTCTGCAGGAAATGGTGTGCCGTATTAAACAATTGCTCCTTCGACTTAATGACGCTAGTGATCAGCGAGTCGGCAAGAGAGATGGAAGAAGCAAGAATAAAAATAGTTCAATACGAGTCACTTCACCTGATTAAATTGACTGACGACACGGAACAAGACTGGATGTCGAAATTAAGTTCTCAATTGGCATCGTTCAAAAAAGAGCTCATCGAGTTCAAAAAATCTAAATTCACCAAGGTGAATAGAGATTATGCAGAGCAAAACGTATACAGGTGGTTGTCAGGACCCCAGCGTCAACCTAATAGAGATAGACGCTTTAAACGTCGGGGAAATCGCAATACGGATCGCGAGTCCAACAGTGACACAGTGTCATCTGCTAGTGACACAGGCAATAGACCTATGTCGTCAAAAAACGACAGGCGCCCGGCCGCTGGAGTAAAGACAAGAGCAGGCCGAGTAAAAGACAACGACCCCCTAGAAGAGGGGGACAGTGCCGCAGACTCCAGAGGAAGGGGGCGCGGCAAGAGGACCTGACATTTAATATCTCCAAGCGCTCTCTGTCCACTACAGAGGTCAGGGTGTTAAATAAGGGCTTATCTTTTGTGCCCACCACCCAGTTTGACCATCTAAATTGGAAGATAGAGACTGCGAGATTAGATAGAAGCCTCCGCCTACGTGAATTTTTTAGCAGAGAAGACATCATCTGCGTTCCCAAACAGCCATCAATCTATGACACATTTAAAAAGAAATCGACGTTTGACCCAGCCTCCAGTAATCAGGCTATAAAAAGCTTTACAAAAGTGTTGGAGTCTAAAGTTGGCATTACATACGAGATAATTAAGAAGAAATTGCCACTGTGTACTCCCAACCTAACCAAAGCTGAACGTATAGCTCTACATGATCTCAGCACCTACGACGACGTGATGATACTCCCCGCAGATAAAGGGGGAGGGGTCGTCATTTGGGATATTGAGGACTACAAAAATGAAGTCTACTCACAGATCAATAATGACCAACTATATGAAAGATTGAGTAGCAATCCCTCTATCACCTACAAAGCTGAACTCGACAATGTCCTAGCCACTGCCGTCCGTCAGGAACTTCTGCCAAGCGCAGTGAGAGATTTCCTGACTACCGAGAATCCACGGGTCCCATTGCTGTATTGTCTGCCGAAGATCCATAAAAATCTAGGATCCCCTCCGGGTCGGCCGATTATTTCGGCTAGGGAGTCCCTCTACAGCCCTATATCAAGTTTTCTTGACCACTTTCTTCAGCCGCTTATTCAACAACTTCCGACATATCTCCAAGATACGACTGCACTTCTCCACAAACTGACCCAGCTGGACAAGATTCCAGCAGCTACTTGGCTTATTACGCTCGATATCAGCAGCCTATACACGAGCATTCCCCATGAGGCTGGCATCAGTGCCATGAGAGACCTGCTGACTAATGATGTCAACTACATTGGCCCGGATATAGATCTGTTCATATCTCTGCTGACATTGACTCTTCAAAGAAACTTCTTTATATTCAACAAACAGTTCTTTCGTCAACGCACCGGGTGTGCCATGGGTTCTCCCGTGGCTCCATCCTTTGCCAATGTCTATATGTCCTCATTAGAGCAACTTTTGTTCCTTAAAGACCCCATCAAATCCAATATTGCCTTCTACACCAGATATATTGATGATATTCTGTTGCTTTGGACTGGTTCGAGAGATGACTTCATCGACACCATAGAGAACATCAATACATTGGACTGTCCAATTAAATTTACATTTACCATGAGTCAAGATCATGTCAATTATCTGGACGTCAAAATTTCAGCTATAGAAGGCCGACTCAGTACGTCTGTCTACTCCAAAGAGACAGACAGAAATACCTTGCTATTGGCACAGAGTTTTCACCCACCAGCATTAAAACAAGGCCTGCCTTTTTCCCAGCTATTGCGGGTAAAGAGGATTACCAGCTCTCCTGCTGTATTAGAACAGGACCTCATTAATATGCAAAACAAATTCAAAGAACGTGGTTACTCTGCTGAAATTTTGACAACTGCAAGGAGTAGAGTCGATGGCGTCTCAAGACAAGAAGCTCTTCAAAGGAGTAACAAAAATAAGCAAATTAATCGCATTGGATGGGTGCGTGCCTACAACCCAGCTGATTCCATCATTAAGTCCACTGTCAATTCACTTTGGCCCACAGTTCAACATGACAAGCATCTTAAGCAATTGAAAGATACCAGATTGATGTCTTGCTATACCCGTGGAAAGAACATACGAGACTGGGTTGTTCGTACTGACATATCCAAGAGACTACCACCAGGCACCATGAGCAGACCTGGAGGATGTTATCGCTGCACGGGGTGCACTACCTGCAGCTCCATGATCCAGGCTAAAGTATTTAATCACCCTCACTCAGGTTTTGAATATAAAATCCGCCATCCCTTGACATGTACCAGCAGTCACGTGGTTTATATTATCAAGTGCCCTTGTGGCCTCTACTATGTAGGGAAAACCATCCGCGCCTTTAAAGAGAGAATTGCTCTACATAGAACTGCCATCCGTGCTGCTCTTAACAATAAACCAAACGAGCAACCAGTGGCCAAGCATTTTGCAACTCAGAAACACAGCCTCGCAAGCCTCAGATACATCATCATAGATCAAGTTCCGGAAGATTTGAGAGGTGGTGATAGAGGAAAAAGACTTTTGCAACTGGAAACAAAGTGGATATTCCACTTGGATACTGTTAGACCCAAGGGTCTGAATGAACAATTAACTTATAACATGTTTCTTTAATTGCTTTCCTCCAATGTCACTAAGACTCCAATCCACCCCATTAGTAATCTACTTGACCCCTATGGTGCGCCCAGCGATGTCGACATCCTTTTGTACAGTTTATTTATGCACATGCACCTGATTGTCACTAATTTTGTTTTGTGTTTCCCCAGCAGCTTTCATGTCCGCTCAGCGTCGGTGTTGCTAGGCAACCGTCACCTCCGAGTGGGAATCCGGATGTGAGATGTCTTAGAGTCCAGTCATGTGATTAACCACCCAGGAAGTGGAACGGAAGCAGAGCTAGCCGGTGGGAGGAGAGTCATGGAGGTGGTCTGGCGCAAACACATAAAGGTATGTTTTGTAACCTGTTTGTATGTCCCTGCCTTGAAAACGGAATTAAATCCGAAACGTCGGCCACCTGCTTGTCTGTGTGAGCTTCTTGTTTGAACAAAGTCCGTGAGAGTGCCGCAGCCCTCCGCTGTCTACAAATTTCTTCTTGCGTTGCACCCCGGCAATTGTCATCGTGTAAGCGAGGAGTGCCCGCCCCTGTCTTCTATATATATATATATATATATATATATATATATATATATCACCTTCAACTGCAAGATAGCAGTAGCAGCAGCACCCGGCTCCAAAAGAATCACTAAGGCAGGTCTAGCAACGTTTCGATTTTATTCAGTCAAAATCGTCATCAGGCATAAAATACAATAAACATCACTCACCTTATATCCCAACACCAGCTTGGACGTCAGGATTACGTTTCCCACGCTCCTGCTACCACATCATCAAGCGGCGTCGCGCCAGCCCCCTGGTGTCATAGCAACCGGTGTACACACGCACATACGGTCGCCATGGACACCCGCAGCCGGACATCAACGTCACGTCGAGACGGGAAAATAAGCACCAGTCACATACATTCCTGCGTTAATAAAAACACAACGTACTGGTGGAGAGAGGCAAGGCACTGTACACACCACAAAATACATCAATACAATACATGTAATGCAGTTTAGGATAGGGCAAGGATAGGGCACCAGACTGTGCCTTCTTGGGGAGACGTAATGGCTGTTTTAGATGTTTAAACTGCATTACATGTAGAAGCCTTACTGTGAGTGATAGTTTTTGTCATCCTTTTTCTGGGAAACGTTATAAAATCAGATTTAAAGTGACTTGTACTACACGGTTTATTGTCTATTTAATTTCTTGTCCGTGTGGCCTCCACTATGTGGGGAAGACGGACAGAACCTTGCGGGAGAGGATGGCCGGACATCGCATGGCGATCCGGACCGCCCTCAGTAGTGGTACTAGTGACCAGCCTGTGGCAAGACATTTTGCCCAGGCTGGTCACAGTATGGCTAATCTAAAATATATTATTATAGACCATGTTCCCCCCAAATTAAGAGGTGGTAATCGATCTCTTGCGCTGCTCCGTTGTGAGTCCCACTGGATCCATCGACTTTGGACGATGGTACCATTTGGACTCAATGACCATTTAGGTCTACATGCTTTTTTATGAATGGTTTGTTTCTCCTATGAGTGTTTATCCAATTTTCATATGCATTTTTTCTTCCTTTACGTTATATTTATATGGTGTGCATATGTTTTTCTATGTCTCATTGATTGTATTGTATTGATGTATTTTGTGGTGTGTACAGTGCCTTGCCTCTCTCCACCAGTACGTTGTGTTTTTATTAACGCAGGAATGTATGTGACTGGTGCTTATGTTCCCGTCTCGACGTGACGTTGATGTCCGGCTGCGGGTGTCCATGGCGACCGTATGTGCGTGTGTACACCGGTTGCCATGACACCAGGGGGCTGGCGCGACGCCGCTTGATGATGTGGTAGCAGGAGCGCGGGAAACGTAATCCTGACGTCCACGCTGGTGTTGGGATATAAGGTGAGTGATGTTTATTGTATTTTATGCCTGATGACGATTTTGACTGAATAAAATCGAAACGTTGCTAGACCTGCCTTAGTGATTCTTTTGGAGCCGGGTGCTGCTGCTACTGCTATCTTGCAGTTGAAGGTGACATATTCATCCCCTTGCATGGGGATTCAGCGGGCACCGGCCACAGTTACCGATTATTATTGGGGAGTGCTTGGCCATCTGGACTGTATATATATATATATATATATATATATATATCCATATGTTGGGGATAGCACTCTCCAAAGATATCAACAACTGCCGGGGTCCCATCATCCAGAAAGTCCCAAGAGTTTTAGGTACTTCCAAGTACATGTAGAAAAAATGGAGACACTCACCGGACTTGCTTGGAGCTTATTTTATTCTCACCAGTTTTAGTGCATTATAGTGGGTACAGGTCGACGTTTCGGTCCAGTGCAGGACCTTCTTCAAGACCCCTTCCTGCTCTCTCCAGTGTGTAACTATCCCCAGCCTAAAGTGAACCTTATATAGCAACCAGTGATACCTGCCAGCCACTCCCTCGTAATTAGGGAACATGTGTGTTTAAAGGGAATCCACAGTATTTATCATACTGCCCATACACTATTAAAACCATCCTCATAAACGCTGTCATACACAATCACATAGAAAAGCACGTTAGCCATAATAGTATTTACCTTTCATATTTCATATCTTAAATCATACATTGCCAGCGTGTCCCCCGGCGTGCGTTCCGCTCAGCGTAAGTGCTAGGACGAGTCCACCGGCTTGCGTGTCACCCGGCGGAAGTGCGCATCACTTCCAGGTGCTCTGCCTCTCTGTACTCAATGGAGCGCACATCCATTAGTTCCTGCGCTCCACAGTGCGGGCGCTGTACATACGTCAGGCCACATTCAATTCAGGCGCACACCTACGCAATCTACAAACCCACAGCCATTGGCTCCATGCTCCACGGCAACCCAGAACAGGCTTGCATAGTAACCATATTCGTTAGTCTAATCAGATCCCATGTGACAGCCTGCTGGAACGCACGGTTGTCACTTCCGCGTTCCACAGGGCTATTCAATCTCATGATACATTGTAATTGTAACCATCATGACACATTGTGATCATATCATAAGGATAGTTAACCCTTAGGTACTAGGGTTCACTGTATGCCATAATAAGGTCCACAATATAGGATTTACTTTTTTTGATACATAAAGTGTGATTATTGCGTCCGGTATACACACTGTGCGATGATTTTAAATGTATATGTTTATATGTTTGTTTATATGTGGTGGTGCCTATATTGTGGACCTATATAAGCTCCAAGCAAGTCCGGTGAGTGTCTCCATTTTTTCTACACATATATATATATATATATATATATATATATATATATATATATATATATATATATATAGTCCAGGTGTGAGCAGCACTTCCTCAACCAGCCCAATCAAAGTGGGGTGCCCTCCATAACCTTCACGGGTTAATCCATATTTCATCCAGGTATATCCTGATGAAGAACCATAAATAAAAGGTTCGAAACGTTGATGTAACAACTGCCTGTGATAATTCTTTTTGGGTGAGTGCCGCCGTCTGGATATATATATATATAGATATATATATCTATATATATATATATAGATATATATATATATATATATATATATATATATATTTATATATATATAGATATATATATATCCAGACGGCATCCCATCAATAACTCATAACAGGGTCGGGCATTAATAGTCAACGTTTCAATCCCAGACTAAGCTGATAGGGGGCGCTAGTTCCCACATGTTTCGCAGCATGATCTTAGACTGGTTGGATGGGTGAGTATCACTATGTGTGTGTTATTATTGATATGCCTGGGTTTTAACCCGTTCTTTACTATGTATTTTTAGTCACTTCCGGATAAGATGTCATACGTTCTACTGATGGCGGTCAGTTGGGTGGGGTATATCTGGAGGATTGGCATCATTGGTCGTTATCCCATTATCATCGTGTTGGAGCACTACTACTGCTATACTGTCTTGATAAAGACCTGTTTAGGGTCGAAACATCAGTTTTATTTGAGTAAATCACTTTTGCATCGATTGGTGAGTGCCCTCCTCATTTGAATACTGGACTCTATTACTATATTTGGATATCCCCCTTGGGATCTCTTTAATGGTGCACCCCACTACTATATTCACTCCTGGATGTGAGAACATGTGTTTTTTTCCTGGGTTAAAGCTCAACTGCCAAGTACATTATGGCTTCTAAAGGTGAGACAATCCCAAACACAGCACCTGAATTAGTATTAAAGGGGCAGCTGTCACAGGTTTCAGGTAAATTAGCTTATCTAGAGTGCATGAGAAGCTATGATCACAGTAACAGAGGTTAATTAAAAATCAACCCAAATATATAGATACAGAAGTACCAACACACTCGCCATTCCTTAGAAGGGGGTGCAAACAGCACCCACTTCCCAGGATAGGGTGCATTGGCCTGGGACTACACACTCTAGTAAATACAAACACAGGGGGCCCAGCACTCACTACAACAAACTAACTGACCTTATCATTCAAATAATCAATTAAATAAATAATGGGGTTTTAGTTCATGAATTGATCAATGCATTTAAGCTTGCAGCCCATCACCAAGGGACCCCATTTCACTGCAAGTCCTACACTAACAATTGGTTTTCATGGGAACCTGGCAACTGCTTGCACATCATAGCTAAAATGAACATGTGTTTTTTTTCCTGGGTTAAAGCTCAACTGCCAAGTACTTATGGCTTTTTATGCCATCGCTCTGTGCATGTGCAGACGGACTCCCGGATCTCAGACCTGAATGTCCAGCTCTGTAGCCGCATCGCAAAGGACAGCTCTTATCGGAAGAGTTGTCCTTTGCGTTAATAATTGTATATGTTAGTGCACATGCGATTATTATGAATGCGGTAAGCGATGATGTGGAGCAGTGGATGTTAATGCATACCCCCTTAATGTTTAATTTTTGTTTTGCTATTAATATGTAAGGAATTGTACAGCATGCAGTAGAAAAATCCTTGCTGGTATTTGATGCTTGGCTTTCATTTCCCCCTAATCTTAGAACATCTGATGGCATGATATCACATCAGAGACAGGTAGTAGTGTATCAGGCATGTCCTAACCCCCCACAATCCACAGGTAGGTGCCATGACCTTGTACCATTGTATCACACTACCAGTTATGGCTCTGCTTGACTTCTGGGAGATCCCAAAGGGATGATCCAAGAGGAAGGTGCAGGTGGTGCAATGCAGCAAATAGCATCAATATGAACCTGCTCCTTGCTGCTCAATGCTTAATGGTAGATGCCTACAAGTTGGTTAGTGTGTAGCAGACGTGAGCAAAAAGTATAATCCCCATGTTGATTCCAAATCAGAGTAACTTGTATTAAAGGTAGCAGGATACAAGTGATAGAAGATAAACTGCAGTCAGAATGATAAGGTATCAATTTCTCCTGGGCTACTATGCAGTTGTGCAGCACTGCAACGCTCCAATAAACACAGTGACTATCTTTTACATATGCAGATCCTTTATAGAGCCAAGCATACAAAATGTAGCTGAAGTCTAATCATGTTTAAGTCGGTGACTCTGACATGTAATTGTGGCTGATGAGTCATGCACAATAACGCTCAATTAAGAGAAAGCTTGTAGTATTGAAATATTTTAATATTTAGCCACATTTTAGCACTGTGTTGGAGCCACAATGGTATGATTTACCATGAATCATTTAATAAATCCCCATGCAAAGTGAGGTTCTGTGGTCTCTGTAAGGAGTCTGTGAGAACTGCACAATATTTGGGAACTATTGGACATACCAAGTAGACAAGCATGAATTAAACAACATATTTTTAATACAATGCTTTACAAAGTTAAACCATAATATAAAACATATTCATGTAATTAGGGTCATTTTACATATGTCCATCACCTTACAATACAATCTGTTTCAGCAGTAGCTCAGTACTAGTTTTATTCTTTGAATCTGCAACTTATGGAGAACTATAATTTGGTGGGAAATGTAGCTAGGTGATTCATCGTCCGATGCAAGAAAGTGCCATCCATCATAGGAGCAGCTACTGGTTTGGATGGAAGATGTCAGACACACGAATAAAAATGTAATTCTAAGGAAGGCATCTCTAAGCCACAAACAAAACTGCACGCTTCCAAATCACATCATTCTAGTGATAGTGTTATGATGGCAGAACCTAAGAGTTCTCTTTGATACGGCCTTGCATGCAGGCATCTGCTACAACACACGGGGATAACATAAAAGAAAGTGAACCAAAGTTAAAAATTACCATAGGCCAGACTGGAGGACACCTGCTGAAGGAACCCTCCGCTAACAGACACAGCTGGAGACTAAAAAAAATGAAAGCCATGCAAACAAGTGACAGGGCAGCATGAAATCAGCTTTTGTCTTTTTTTTTATTAACAATTACAGTATGCGAAAATCAGGGGGAATCTCAAAGTAGGCAAGAGCCACATTTCAACCCAACTGTGCATATAAAAAGCTCAGGCGTTGAAGTGTGCCTTTTCTTTTTCTTTCTTTCTTTGAAACAGGAGCATGTTTGGAGGCTTCCCTCGTGTATTGAGGAAAGTGGTAATTAATTTAAAGTGAATGAGGGAGGAATACAGACATAACAATAGGAAGGTTTTTTTTGTGTTGTAGGTGAAAGCATTGACGAAAGAATGTTGTTAAAAGATGGTTACTGTGAGGCCAACGCTTCGAACCCAGGTATTGATGACCTTTATATATATAAATAGCTGTATATATATATATATATATATATATATATATATACACACACACACACACACACACACACACATGCTGCAAGGTAGTTTGTTATGATTCTGTCTCCCAATACAATGCAGATAATTTGCACCAATTTCATTTTGTGTATGCTTTTGGGTCTTGCCAAGGCTTGGCCCTTTGATGGCTCTTTTCAGCAAAGCGTTTGCTCAAGGTTCACATGATGTTAGCTTCTTTTCTGTTTCATTTATAACATCAATAGGATTACAGAGAATAACCGTGTTGCCTAACATCAATGATGTATCTTCAGGCTACTAGAAAGCATTTCTCAGGCAGAGCACCTTCTAATAAATTAGAACCTCCACGGGCTGCACATAAAACAAGTATTAAACACAAAAAGCTCCCAAGGATCCAAAGAAAGGTTATACTCACGCTACCTTATTCATCTTAAGCACCTGCTATAGTTTAGTGTTATATCACTAAACATATTGCACATGGTTTATCTGGTGAAAGGAAGAAAATATAGTAATGGGATTAACCGATTCAGACACATCTAGTCTTTGTGACTTGTCTTAATGTGCGGTTAATGGTATTGTATCATTGTTTCCTTGACTTGCAATGTTATATACAACTTTTTATGGCAATGTGATAGCATAGGGGAGATGAGAAGGCAGCATTATGTACACTGTGTGAACTGCCCTTTGGTACATTAAGCTTAAGGAGAACCCGTGGTGACATTAGAGGAATGTACAACAAATACAATCATTTCTTTGTACAGTCATCAAGTCACTTTCCACAATTTACATCATGCACACATTTTCTTCAGACTTTCTGCATGAAAAGTAATATTATATTTACTACCATTTTAAACTGCAACATACACTTGACAACAGGTTACACAACACGCATGATGGCTGATTTGCTGTACTTCTGTGCCTCTATCTCTGCAGCGATTGCCACTGTGTGGTCTCATGCTGATCTCTGGAGATAAACTGGTTATCTCTAGTCGTATTCAGGGTAGGATTTTATTTCCACATAATGGTATAGACAATAACACTTTGTCTGATTACAGACATCTCACATCTTCCAAGAGCACATTCAGTTTTACAGGGCAGTGCTACTATGCTACGCCACGAGCATTTAATGGGTTTGGTGTTTTACTGTTCAAGTTGTTGTCCCTGATTATCAGTTTAGCCCAGACACTTTTCTAATTTACCAATTAGAGTAACAGTTTAATATTGAGATTCACTGCTGTAATATTGATTTAAGATTTGCTGCTGTTACTAAGACATTATTCAACCCTTTGTCTTTGGGAAGATAACAGCTATCTGTTCTGTTACCTCCTGGCTCAGTTTTAGTACAAGATATATCATTAATAAAGTTTTAGAGCAGAAAGAGAAATGTGAGGTTGCAGACAGCAATGTAAATGCAACTGTAATTCCACAAATCAGCTATGTGCTTTCTCTTCAGTTTTTTGATGTGATGAAAAGTGTATTCTCCTTTACTCAGTTTCAAAGGATAAACAGTATACAGTATTTCTAAATTTAAGAAAAGAGATGACCACTTACATCTAGCAGGGACATGTTTTTGTGAGGAAGGGCTGGTGCAAGTTTTTTCAACACCTTAGGCAAAACTTTACCTTAATGCTCCCACCATGACCCACACACCAATACTGACTTTCCAGAACCTCAGTTGAATGTGTGGAGGTGGCGTGTTAGAAGTTCAACACCTGCCGTTTGCAATAAGTTCAACAAGGATTCCTCTATCAGGGGAAACTTTGCTAAGATGGAAGTTCTATTGAAAATGTGATGTTGCCCATAGCAACCAGAGTCTTTCTATTATCTTCTAGAAGGTGCTAAATAAATAAGAAGTAGAATCTGATTGGTTGCTATGGGCAGCATACTATTTTCAATGGACTCCCATCTTAGTAAATTTACCCTTTAGAGTAATTCTTAATTGTATGATAGTCATGGGTGTTCCCCGAGTTCTGGTGCCCCTAGGCAACTGCCTAATGCTCAATCCGGCCGTGCATCTACCTATTTACTGATCACTACAGACGGTAAAAGCTATAACCAGTGATCGCCAACCATACCATAGATTTGCCAGCCTCCTGCGACAATAACTGTCTGACGCGTTTATTTTAATTTTCTAAATTCTTTGTTTTCCTTTTTAGAAATGTTTACATTTTGCAGAATCTTCCCTGGAATCCTAAGGCCCATCTTCCAGTGCAGTGAGCATGTGTGACCCACCCATAAATGAATGATGTTCTCAGAGAAATAAGAAAAAGGGTAGGCTTACCTCTATAGAGCCAGGACATTTTTATGATAACTATCAATAGATTTTCGATGTAATCATGATACAGCAATAGAAATCTCCTCTATCATTGCTTTTTGTTGAAAATAGAAACCTTCATTTGCAACATTTGGGGACTTTGATGGCACAAGATAAATTTCCCATCTGCAAGTATAGCTTGTAAAGTTCACTTTATATTCCCTTTATTAAATCTAAGCTGTCTACAGGGGGTAAACAGCCATAATAAAATAACAGCCCCACTTTTAACTGCGGGACAGTAAAACCCTTTTATCCAAGTGAAGGAAAGGGATGGGACCCTCTTTGCATGCAAAGAATGAAAAAGATTGATGAGTGTTAGCGTTAGACCTGGAGGACAGCAAAAGATATATACAAGACTTTCAATGCACGGTAAATTACACGTGGTGGAATTTTATTAGTATGGATAAGTAAGGTTTATACAGATTTAAACATTGGTCAGTATAGATTAATGTGTGTCATTGTGTTATAAAAGATCACAACCAATCAAACCTTTCCTCAGAATGAAGGCAGATGGTCCCTCATTTGATCTTATACTTTCAGTAAAGCCTTTCTAATGGGGATGGGTGTAATAAAAACAGACCATTATTGTTCAGCTTTCAGTGGACCCTGAACTAATGTGTGACTACCTCCTCTCCAGCTGAGGGCCCAGCAATGTATCACACACACAGTGGCCCTTAAAATCTGAAAGTAACTCAGTATATACAGACAGAAAAACTGAGCAAACAATACAACTTTTTTTTTTCAAGTATTGACCTAAGATATTGCTTTATTATAAACCTGTACTCTTATTTAGAATTTGCAAGGGAAATAGAACTACCTTTATCTATGTCTTTGTTCAAAAGTAAAGACAACACTTTTTTCCACTACGTTTCTGACATAAAGCAACTGATGAACTTGATCAACTTATCATGTTTTGTATAACCTATTTATTTAATATTAGTGCTTTTCCCATTTGTTTCAATGGCCCTTTACATTTTATGGATTTCTACACATTGGACATCGCATTGAAATTGTTAGGCAATAAAAAATTGGGAAAAACAGTTTGTGTTTGCAACAAGCAGATCAGGCTGCAGCTTATGGTGCAGATATTTTGGGAGTATCATTGGACAAGTTGAGGTGCCCATACACGGTGCGAGGGTCCTGTGCGATGCGATGCATCCCATCGCACAGCACATAAAGTCTGTGCAGCCCGTGCTTTTTGAGCTAGGTCCTGATCGCATCGCATGCGCAAATCGCATGTGATGCAATGCGATCTAGTTCAAAGGGGAATATTGTACCGTGGATGGGCACCTTTAGAATAATTTTTAATGAATGAAATCAAATGTATGTATTTATTTTCCAGCATCTGACAGGCATTGATATGTTGAAGTCTGCTGCTTCCATGTAAACAAGTTTATAAATCCTCATTTCTGGGCCATGCATGAACAGTGCAACATCACGCCAATCCTTCCCAGAGTATAATCTCTCCTCCTTCCTCACAAAAAACCTTCATTAAGTGAATGTGGCTTCATAATCACTGGCAAATCACATGACAGAAGTCCTGTAGTTACTGTGGCCCTGAGTCTGGTTGGCTCGCAATGCCATGTAACTCCACCTGCCGGACATGCGAACGCCCACCCCCGCTACTCGACAAATTTCCCGCAGCACTGCAAATGGATGTTTTGCATAAACATACATTCGCAGTTGCCTGCCCCAGAAGGCAGGTGGCCGCCCCCATTCGGAAAGGGATGCCCAGCGTTTTCCTGGGCACACCCTGTGAACGCCCCCTACCCACCACCACCAGGAATACCGATTTCTGATTGGCCAGTGGTTAGAAGCTTACACAGTCATACTTGCAGACTCTCCTTCTAGAGTCTGACTCTGACAAGTGTCACATCAAAAATCTTTCAATGAGAAATTTCTTCCTTCAACCACGTACAAACGGGGTGACCTGGCTATTGGCAGAGCGATGTACTGCAGCACGAACGCTCAGCACACAGTGCGATGCACCTGCTCAGAACACTGCAATGCTTTGTGCTGAGCATTCATACTAAGCGGGGCTTTGCCTATATTTATAAAAGGCAAAGCCCCTTGATCTAGTGAAATCCAGTGCATGCACTGGCTTTCCCTGTGTGCGATACCGACAAATTGTGCATTGGCATCTCTGCAGGGCATACAATGGAACGTTCCGTGGTGTCCTGTGCAGTCGAGTACAGTCCAGTCCTGTGCTATTGTGCTGTATGCTGCTGGTGTCCTGTGCTGCTATGTAAGTCAAATGCAGTGGTTCTGTGCTGTCTCGTGCTGCCGTTAAGTCCAGTACTGCTTTGAAGTCCAGTGGTACTGCCGTTATATCCTGTTGTACTGCAGTTAAGTCCTGTACTGGCCTACTTCACAAAACTTAACTGGAAAGACTAAAATATCTTAACATGTATAGTTTGGAGCAGAGAAGGGAAAGGGGGGACATGATAGAAATATTCAAATATATGAAGGGTTTTAACATAGTTCAGGAGGGAAATTTTCTTCAAAGGAAAATAAGTAATAGAACACAAGGACATGCACTGAATCTGGGGGGAGGTAGGTTCTGGGGAAATGTTAGAAAAAACGGTACTTATGTAATATCTGGGCTCCCGTTTATCTTATGAGACCATGTCCCCTCGCGGGGCTCGCTGCGCTCGCCACGCTTCAGGCACGGTGGCTCGCTGCGCTCGCCACACTATATAAAATCAACTCCATGCGTAGTTGGATAGTAGGGGTATAAAAAAATGGGGTGCATTTAACATGGGAGCCCAGATAATACATAAGTACCGAAAAAACTACTTCACAGAAAGGGTAGTGGATAAGTGGAATGGCCTCCCATCAGAGGTGGTAGAGGCTAACACAGTAGGCATATGCCTTTGTAGGCATATGAATATCCTTACAAAGAAATAAGGATTAAAAAGGGTTGAGATTACCTGAAGGGGCAAACTAGATGGGCCAAATGGTTCTTATCTGCCATCAAATTCTATGTTTCTAAGTACAGTGGTACTACTGCTAAGACCAGTACTGCCGTTAAGTTCAGTAGTACTGCCGTTAAGCCCAGTACTGCTGTTAAGTCCAGTGCTACAGCCAGCAGCTGTATAAGTCCAGTGACAATCCAGTGGTACTGTCGTTAAGTCCAATAGTACTGCCACTATGTCCAGTACTGCCATTAAGTACAGTGGTACTGCTGTTATGTCTAGTGTTGCTGCCATTAAGTCTAGTGGTACATCCGACAGCCATATAAGTCCAGTGACAGTACAGTGGTACTGCCGTTAATTCCAGTGACAGTCCAGTGGTACTGCCGTTAAGTCCAGTAATGCATCTAAATCCAGCGGTACTGCTGCTTAGTCCAGTACTGTCATTAAGTCCAGTGGTACTGCCGCTAAGTCCAGTACTGCCATTAAATCCAGTGGTACTGCAGTTAAGTCCAGTGATACTGCCATTAAGTCCAGTACTGCCGATAAGTCCAGTGGTACAGCCGACAGCCGTATAAGTCCAGTGACAGACCAGTGATACTGCTGTTAAGTCCAGTGGTACTGCCATTAAGTCATGTGGTACTGTTGTTAAGTCCAGTGCTGCCATTAAGTCCACTGGTACTGCCACTAAATCCAGTACTGCCATTAAGTCCAGAGGTACTGCCTAGAAGTCCACTGGTACTGCCATTAAGTCCAGTGGTACTGCTGTTAAGTCCAGTGATACTGCCATTAAGTCCAGTACTGCCGATAAGTCCAGTGGTACAGCCGACAGCCGTATAAGTCCAGTGACAGACCAGTGATACTGCTGTTAAGTCCAGTGGTACTGCCATTAAGTCATGTGGTACTGTTGTTAAGTCCAGTGCTGTCATTAAGTCCAGTGGCACTGCCACTAAATCCAGTACTGCCATTAAGTCCAGTGGTACTGCCTAGAAGTCCACTGGTACTGCCATTAAGTCCAGTGGTACTGCTGTTAAGTCCAGTGTCAGTGTTAGTGCTGTTAAGTCCAGTACTGCTGTTAAGTTCATTGATACTGCCATTTAGTCCAGTGGTACTGCTGCTAAGTCCACTACTGCCATTAAGTCCAGTGGTATTGCCGTTAATCCAGTGGTACTGCTGTTAAGTCCAGTACTGCCATTAAGTCCAGTGATAGTGCCGTTAAGTCCAGAACTGCTTTTAAGTTCAATGGTACTGCCATTACATCCATTGGTACAGCCAAAATCCGTATAAGTCCAGTGACAGACCAGTGATACTGCCATTAAGTTTAGTGGTACTACCATTAAGTCCTGTGCTACTGTCATTAAATCCAGTGCTGCCATTAAGTCCAGTGGTACTGCCATTAAGTCCAGTACTGTTGTTAAGTCCAGTGGTGCTGCTGTGGTACTGTCGTTAAATCCAGTGCTGCCATTAAGTCCAGTGGTACTGTCGCTAAATCCAGTACTGCCGTTAAGTCCAGCGGTACTGGCTCTAAATCCAGCGGTACTACCGTTAAGTCCAATGGTACTGCCATTAAGTCCAGTACTGCTGTTACGTCTAGTGGTACTGCTGTTAAGTTCAGTGATACTGCCACTAAGTCTAGTACTGTTGTTAAGTCCACTGGTACTGCCGCTAAGTCCAGTACTGCTGTTAGGTCCAGTGGTACTGATACTGCTGCTAAGACCAGTACTGCCATTAAGTACTGCCATTAAGTCCAGTGGTACTGCTGCTAAGTCTATTACTGCCGTTAAGTCCAGTGGTACTGCCATAAGTTCAGTGGTACTAACATTAATCCATTGGAAGTGCCATTAAGTCCAGAACTGATGTTAAGTCCAGTGGTACTGCCGTTAAGTCCAGTAGTACATTCGACAGCCGTATAAGTCCAGTGAAAGTCCAGCGGTACTGCCGTTAAGTCCAGTGGTACATCCGACAGCCGTATAAGTCCAGTGAAAGTCCAGCGGTACTGCCGTTAAGTCCAGTGGTACAGCACACAGCCTTATAAGTCCAGTGACATTGTAGTGGTACTGACACTAAGTCCAGTGGTACTGACGTTAAATCCAGTGGTACAGCCGTGCGTGTGCGTGTGTGTGTGTGTGTGTGTGTGTGTGTGTGGTTTACAGGTACACTCAGAATTTATTGGTTTGTTAAAGTGTGAACAAGAGACAAAACTTGTGCTTTTACCTATGTTTTACAATTGAGCAGCACAAAAAACTTCATTATCACTTTCAGCATTCTACAAGTAGCCCATATTTATTGCAACTGAAGTTGTGAAGCATAATACTATTAATTATATGTATTAAACACCATGGTTTGGCTGATCTGTATTTTAGTTATGTTAAACTTAATAAAATTTTATTTATTCATTGAATTTATGGCTCATGACCAATATGTATGTGTCAGTTTCACCTTTGACCTGAAGTTACTCCTTAAATTGAGTGCTGCCAGTAGCTTGGCAGGTGCTTCATTTACAATTTGTGTGTGGTAGTGTGCTTAAATCGGTCAGTTTCTAAACCAAATCTCGCATGGAAAAAACACAATGGCCTATCAATTTAAGTGCTCTGACATTTCCTGCAGTCACTGCCATGCCACTTAGAGTGGATTTCTCATGATGGACTCAGGATGACCATTAGGTGAACTTCTTGGATATCTCTTGATGTATCTGACATGTAATGGATGCATGCATCACAGTACGGAATTTACCCAAGTATTTTGTAGATATGTAAACCGCCTCTCTGCAGATCAGTAACTTTATACCCCAGTTACAACAGAATGTGCTTGAGCAGTCATCATAAAACAGTGTACTGATACAAAGAGGTCTTACTCTGGAAACATGATGCATGATGGGAAACTTCACTTTAAAGGAAGAAAAACAGCAGAAACCTATTTTTTAGGTAAAAAAAAAACACCTTTTCTGAAAAAATAAAACGACATAGATATTTCTTCTTACATGCACCTATGTTTTGTGCACCATATAACTTAAGACACATAGTGCAACTCCATGAGGACCAATTCCTGGACTTAGTTCTGAGTTTAACAAATGTGTCACAAGTAGAAATGAGTGGGTTCGGTTCCTAAAACCAATCAAACGTCTGCATTATGAGTAGAGTCAAGTCTCTGCTCGGATCTTACCGCTAGATGGGGATCCAAATACGAGGCAAAATGTCATCCGACTGGCATCTAATCTTGCATGTATTAAATTGCATAAGGTCCCACCCTCGTTATTCGGAGGGAAATTGCTAACACTATACACCACTTGCAGGGCAAAGAAAGGCTCAGGCCATGGTCTTTGTTTGCAAATCATGGTCCTGTTACTGCTACTGATGTTTCATGCTCCAGAATGCTTATTGAGGGTGCCAGGGCCAAACACAGTGAGGGATATTCTTCGGTAACCTCACAGAGATGTGTCCACATACATCCATAGAATCATAAAAGTTTGACGGTAGATTATTATTATTATTTATTTGTATATATAGTGCCGCAAGAGCGCCCAGCTACAGAGTTCATAAACAAGTAAATAAAACAAGAAAACTGTGATTTACAATTCAAGACAGTATAGGACAAGTACAGGGTATATAAACATTTCTGCATCAGCAGATGATACTAAAATAAGTATTAGGGTGGCATAAAACTGAGGGATTAGATGTCATCAAAGGAAGTATGGAGATGATTTAGGTAAAAGAAGGAAAGGTACATAAGAGAAGAGGGCCCTGCTTGTGAGAGCTTACATTTCTAAAGATAAGAACCTCTTGGCTTATCTAGTCTGTTCTAAACAAATGTACATGTACACTTACACACTAGGGTTCATTTTTTGGTGTAGAGAATTAACCTTCCAGTATATTTTTGGATTATGGTAGGAAACCCACACAAGTACAGGGTGAATATACAAACTCCACACAGATCTGACCATGGTAATAATAATTTGTATAGTTATTAGTAACTCTAACACATCTAACCCATCATCATATAGTGCCAATAGCCATGGACTTTGCTTCTCAGCTGTGCCAAACCACTAATCCTAAATAGTCATTTCACTATAGAAGAACATGGAAAAGTAGCACATTGAAGGAAAAATGGCACGGCACAGAAATCTCGCCATATGGTATAAAATGATAGCTGTATGAGGACACATCTGTAATATGATGCAACACCTTGCTCTCTTTCTAGTAGAAGTGTCACCTTTAAAACAGAGAAATTGGTGCCCAAAAAAGAACTGTCTGAAGCACAAACTATGTGTTCAGAAATGTCACAATTCTCTGAGGAGAGTCTAGGGCAGGCATGTCCAAAGTCAGGCCTGGGGGCCAATTGCGGCCCGTGCTGTCATTTCAAGCGGCCCGCAGCCTCCAGCTGGAAGCGTGCAGAGCATCAGATGTGGGAAGGACACTAAAGGTGGGGCCCCGGCGAGCACGCCTTTACCTTGCCGTCTGCTGCAGTGAGGAGGTGCCGGCCGCCACAGTCAGATGTGTTTGGTGTCCTACCCCTGCTGCTGCAATTGTATATCACCCTACTCCACAATCACAGTGACAGCAGTGTGCGGGGAGGGGGGGCAGCAAGGGGGAAGCTTGCTCCTGTAACATGCAGAGCGGAGGAGGGCAGCAGAAGGAGCCCAAGCATCTCCTGTCCTTGCAGTGCCTGCTTTTCCTCTTCTTCCTCTGGCTCACAAAAGGGGCTGGGAAACATACAGAGAAGGGAGGGGGCAGGCAGGGGGACATACAGTGAAGGAGGTTCAGGCTGGGGGACATACAGTGAATGGAGGCAGTGATGGCCATTCAGAGAAGAGGGAGCAGGGGCAGGCTGCGGGACATACAGTACATAGTGAATGGGGGTCATACAGTGAATGGGAGTCATACGGTGAAGGAGGGTCAGGCTTGGGGACATACAATGAATGGAGGCACTGATGGACATTAAGGGAAGGGGGCAGGCTGGGGGACAGAGTGAATGGGTGCAGAGTGGGTAACATACAGTGAATGGGGGACATACAGTGAAGGAGGGGCAGGCTGGGGGGACATACAGTGAATGGGGGCAGGCTGAGGAAAATACAGTGAAGGGGCAGACTGGGGGACATAGAGTGAATGGGGGCCGAATGGGGGACCATTCTGATGTGATTAATGATTCAAAGAAGGTCAGGCTGAATGGTCGGCCCCCACACATTTACACTTCACCAAATCTGGCCCTCGTCGCAAAAAGTTTGGACACCCCTGGTCTAGGGGTTTCCATGTTACCTATATGTGAGTCTGACATTTTTGATCATGTCTGCACCCTCTGTAAATATGGGGAGGAGCTGTAAAAGTAAAGATGATGACAGAAAATGAAGATGTTAGTACGGAAGTGCAAAAGTTTGAGGGCGATATTTGGATGTTGTTTATGCCAAAGTAAGTCACCCACCAGTGACAGCAGTTTCCACATGGGCAAAAATGGCAAACAATATTGTGATCTTGGAGGTAGATAAAATTGTTGAGAATAACTGGAAAGTATTATCATGTTAATAATATTGTAGGCGCGCAAACAGGCACAAATTATACAAGTTTAGATGTTTTTAGAGCATTTTTATTTTATATAGATCCAAAGCCAAAACCAAAAGATTTAAGGGTGGTTTTGGTAAACAAAACAGTAAACAAAACATTAAATAAAAGCCAAAACGGTACTTATGTATTATCTGGGCTCCCATGTTAAATGCACCCCATTTTTTCATACCCCTACTATCCAACTATGCATGGAGTTGATTTTATATAGTGTGGCGAGCGCAGCGAGCCACCGTGCCCGAAGCGTGGCGAGCGCAGCGAGCCCCGCGAGGGGACACGGTCTCATAACAAAAACGGGAGCCCAGATATTACATAAGTACCGCCAAAACACAAAGTCAGGTGCATATCTCTAGCCACAACATGGCTACATCCGGAATGGTTTATAATATCGTGGATATTTAGGATTAGTATTTTTGTTACAATCTAGTTGGTAAACAGTTGCAGATTAATTACAATGCAGCATAACATGATTTGCGCAATATCGGAGCAAATATCCTTGTGCATTTTGTCGCATTAGTGCTGCAAATAAAATGTGCATTTGGTACAAAACACATGGCGCTGCTTAGTCACAAAGTCTGTGACGCATTATAAGGTGTAATAAAAAGATTGTGACATGTATTATTGTGTTCATAATGTGCATAAAGGGGATAATTAGCACATTTTCCAAGATACAAGTCCTGTTCCTTTTCTGTAAAGTTTTATCAATGCCTGGATCTCTGTAGCAATGAGTTGTAATGAATATATGGCCAATAAATACAAATGTAAACATTTATGGTATCATAACCAGGAGGGGTAAAACAAATGATTAATTATCTAGGTAGATTAGAGGAATGGTCAAGAACATGGCAACTACAGTTTAATGCCAAAAAATGCAAAATCATGCACTTGGGTCTCAAAAATCCAAAGACGAAATATAGTATAAATGGCACTATAATGGAAACTACTGAGGTAGAGAGGGATCTAGGTGACACTATTTCAGGGGACTTAAAGACAGGTAGGCAATGTAACAAAGCAATGAAGAAGGCAAGTCAGATGCTTGGTTGCATAGGGAGAGGTATCAGCAGTAGAAAGAAAGAAGTAATAATGCCACTGTATAGGTCATTGATACGACCTCACCTAGAGTATTGTGCTCAGTTCTGGAGGCCATATCTCCAGAAGGATATAAATACATTAGAGACTGTATAAAGAAGGGCAACTAAAATGGTGCATGGCCTACATCACAAAACGTACCAGGAAAGACTAAAAGATCATAATATGTATACTTTGGAGCAGAGAAGGGAAAGGGGGGACATGATAGAAACTTTCAAATATATCAAGGGCTTTAACAAGGTACAGGTGGGAGACATTCTTCACAGGAAGAGGAGCAACAGAACACGAGGACATGCACTGAAACTAGAGGGAGGAAGATTCAGGGGAAATTTGAGGAAGAATTACTTCACAGAAAGGGTAGTAGATAAGTGGAATAGCCTCCCATCAGAGGTGGAAGAGGCAAGTACAGTAGTACAATTTAACATGCTTTGGATAGGCATATTGATATCCTTACAAAAAAATAAGGATCAAATGTGGTTTGAGATAACATGTTTAAAAAGGGGGCAGACTAGATGGGCCAAGTGGTTCTTATCTGCCGTCAAATTCTATGTTTCTATGAATATAATGTTCTGTGTCATCATTTCCTGTAAGCAACTATACAGATTGTTAGCACTGGTCTGCATAAAAAGATCCCTTAGTTAGAGAGGAAATTCCCTTGTTTGTGATTATGTTACATGTGTTCCAGATATCTAGGGAATTTAAAGTGTTCCCCCATTTCAGTAAGATTACTTACACAAGAATTTATAGATCTAAGGTAGTCAACTTTCACACCTGAAGCAATGATATGTCTTCTTTAAAAGACATTAAGCTGTGAACAGGGGGTTTCTCTGTAAGGCAATTTAAGTTCTAAAGAACAAAATGACAGACTATTTGCAGTATTCAATGCTGGTTTTCAAAATGTGCAGCGAATCCTGTTTAGGATTCGCAGCACATTCGCAGGGTTACGGAGGGCTGGAGCATTCGCTGCCAGCCCTCTGTGTCCCCCTATTCAACGCGTCAGGGGCAGCGAGCCCCTGGCAGCGAATTTCAACCCCTGTTGCGAATGTTAAAAAAAATAAAATAAAAAATTAAATAAAAATTAAATATATATTAATGTGCTAAAAATAGCATGCCTCTTCACAGAAAAAAAAAATCATTTTTTTCACACAAAAAAAAACCCTTTATTTTAAAAGATCACATTCCAGTTCACCTTAAAAAGGTGTTGAATCATGGCAAAAATCAGGGAGAAAGCAATTCGCCATCCTAGCATTGAATACACTCTCTGCGAATCCCAGTGAAGACCCCATTGAAATACACCAGCGAATTGCAGCGAGCATGAAACGGAGAACTGGCCGGGATTCACTGTTCACTTTTAGCGAATAGTGCACATTGAATTAGCTGTATCATATTTTCAGTAAAAAAAAATAACGCAAGGAGTGAAAACAGCTCGATTCGCCAAAAAAACGGTGAATCGGGAGCATTGAATACTGGCCTATAAGTCAACAAATATGTGTGATATACATTATTTCTACACAGTTATAGAAAATTATGAAAATTAAGTAAAAATAGCGAGTAAAAACTGCTGAATGATTGGATGTTTTTTGCTTTGTCCAGGACTAAAATGGAGAGACAACCGTATCCAGCATATGGAATTTCCAAATACCTGCATTATACTGTAATCCATTGCTGCATAGTGTGTTTCCATACATGTGAATGATGGGTGAACAGCTTTCCTTATTTTTGTGAGTATTCTTATAAAAAGATAAATGTGGTCATCTTTAATATTGCTCAGCGTTATTATCTAACCCACTTCACAGATAGGAAAAAAATAATTTTATTTTAGGTATCGCCTATTGGCCAATTGGAAAAATAGGATTAATAAACAGATTAGGCAATAATAAAAAAAATATATACAAGAACCATTTATTTATTTATATATTTATTAACAGTTTCTTAAATAGCGCACACATATTCCGCAGCGATTTACAGGGAATATTTGAACATTCACACTCCCTGCCCCAGTGGAGCTTACAATCTATATTCCCTACCACATGTACATGCACACACAGACATTCTAGGGTTAACTTGTTGGGAGCCAAATATTTTTGGATTGTGGGAGGAAACCGGAGTACCCGGAGGAAACCCACGCAAGCATGGGAAGAATATAGAAACCGCATTTATATTACTTCTATCATACTGTATATAGAAAGAGCCCTGATTGCTTAATAGCTATAATGGAAGAAGAACTTGTATTAATCAAATCCTACTGGCAATAAATAATTGTTAAGGTTCTTTGAGGCAGATGTACTAAGTCTTGAAGAGAGATACAGTGGATAAAGGGGTTAATTTACTAAGATCCTGTCATGTTACAGGCTGTGTTTTAAAAATGACAGTTAAGAGCTGGTTGGTTGGTACTTTTGAGGTATGTTTACTAAAATGGGAGTTCAGATGGGATGTTGCTATGGGCAACCAATCAGATTATATCTATTATCTTCTAGAATGTGCTATATATATATATAAATACCGTAAAAAAAAGTAGGCTTATACTCGAGCATATATGGTAGATTCTTTTTGGTTGCCCATAGCAACATCCCATCTGAAATAGAACTCCCATTTTAGTAAATATAACCCAAAGTACCAACCAACCAGTTCCTAAGGGGGAAATTTACTAAAGGAAATTTGTAAAAATATAGGTGTATTTGTATCCAGATATACACTTATTTTTGACATTTACTATCCCGAAAATACGGCAATTCGTAGTCGTATTGATGTGCTATCAATACGAATACACCTATATTTTACAAATTTCCTTTAGTAAATTTCCCCCTAACTGTCATTTTTCAAACACAGCCTGTAACATGACAGGAGTTGATTGGTACTATGGGGGTTATTCTGGTTCACTCTTTCTGTCAAATTCCTTCTTAGATGGACAAAACCATGTGCAATGCAGGTGGGGTAGATGTTACTTGTGCAGAGAGAGAGAGTTAGATTTGGGTGGAGTTTTACTTCAAAGTGAGATCTATATTGCAGGGTAAAAATAAAGCAGTCAGTATTTTCCCTGAACAGAAACAAAATAACTCACCAAATCTAATTCTCTCTGCACATTTTACATCTGCCCCCCTGCAGTGCACATGGTTTCTCCATCTAAGAAGGATTTTGCCAGAAGGAGTGAACCCCCTTTATCACTGTCCACTATATCTCTCCCCAAGGCTTATTAAATCTCCTCATTACTTAGCAAGTATCTATGAGTTGTTTAAAAAAAAAAAAAAAAAAAAAAACTATGCAAAATTCTAAATGCATATATGGTTCAGTTATGCCTCCAAACTTGATAGTACAAATAAAGATGAGAATATTATTAATTAATCGCATTTATGTATTGTCCATGGTAGCTAAATGTAGTAAAATTATATTCAGGCGGTTTTATTAAAGAAGTCATACATTCTTCACTATAGGTGTTCTTTAGTCTTTTAAGGGCCACATCCAGAGAAGGTCGAAGGGATGCATCCTGGCAGGTGGCTGTAGCAATTATGTGCCTGATTCATTGTCCTGGTTACGGGAGACAGATGGGATAGGGACCGGAAGAAGCAAGAATTCTGCCAAAACAGGGGTGTTGACCTGGACCACTTTAAATAGGAGGTCTTTCATACTCTGCCAAAACTTTATTAGTTTGGATAACCCCACTAAATGTGGAGAAAGCAGCCAAAATAAGTGCATTCTCTGCAGCATCTGTCTAAGTCTGAGGGAATGAACTTGTGTACTTCAGTAGGAAAAATAAGGGAAAGGGGAAAAAGACCAGTGTGATACACCCCACCACCCCCTTGACATCACCTCCCCCCGGCCAGCCAGGACTACAGTACATGCCCACCATCCACCATTACTCCACAGCCACCAGATGACACCCCCCTCCCGTGATTCGTGGGCCTCTCCGAGCCCCCCCAGGCCCACCGTCCCGCGATTCAGGGGCCGCGATTCACGGACCCCCGCGGCCCCCCCTCCCACGATTCGCAGGGCCCCCCGCACCCCCCCTCCCGTGATTCATGCCCCCCCCCTGTGACCCCCCCTTCCCACGATTCAGGCTCCCCCTGCAATTCACGGCACCCCCTACCGCGATTCGCGGAGCCCCATGACCCCCCCTCCAGCGATTCGCACCCCCCCTCCCTCGATTCACGGCCCCCTCCCGCAATTTGCGGACCCCCAGTGACCCCCCTTCCCGTGATTCACGCCCCCCACGATTCACGGCACCCCGTGACCCCCCCTTCCCACGATTCAGGCCCCCCCGTGATTCACGGCACCCCCTCCCACGGTTCACGGACCCCCGCGACCCCCCCACTCCAGCGATTTGCGCCCCCCCTCCCGCGATTCAGGTACCCCCACAACTCCCCCTCCCGCAATTCGCGGGCCCACCACGACCCCCCCTTCCCACAGTTTCCCTACATAAATGGCAAAGGAGAACCGATCAAGTTTCAAATTTTTTAAGGTGCCGGGACACGGAGCATAGCTCCGCCCCCCACACCCGGAAGTCCCACCACGAGTTCTGATTGACCCACGGCCTATTCAGTCAGATATAATGGATGACATCGATATATACAACAATCAATGGTTATCCAAGTAATATTTTACTGCTATCGATGGCAGGGTACAAAATCGCCATCAATGCCAACCATCGATGGAGTCTGCACCAATGGCCATCCCTACTCTGCAACAGCCAAAAACCTTTACTACCCCTCATGCCCACACAACCCTATCACTGCCCTGCCGTCTCTTTTCCTGCACCGTAGCTTCCGCCAGTGGGGACCCGCTCACCCTGTGTTGCCCACATTCCCTTATCATGCTTTACCGCCCAGCCTCCTGCTCTCATGCACCCTAACTCCCACCCAGTAAGAGGAGACACTGGGTGAAATTTACAAAGATGTGAAATATACTTCACAGGTCATGTTGCTATTGGCAACCAATCACATCCTGTCTACTATCTTCTAGAGGGTGGAAAATAAATAAGAAGTAGCTTCTGATTGATTGCCCATAGCAACATGACTTGTGAAGTGTATTTCACATCTTAGTAAATTTCACCCACTGACTCACTGCCACGCTGGACCCTCACCCACTGGCAGAAGCTGCACAGTGTCCCCCACCCTCCTCTTTACTCCCCCTTATGCCCACACACCCCTATCACTACCCAGCCTCCTGTTTTCCTGGGTCGTGACCTCCGCCAGTGGGGAGCCGCTGACTCAAAAACACCCTACTATACTATTGCACACACACACCTAAACAACTAAACAACATGCCCCCCCCCCCCCCACAAATGTCACTGTACCCTCCACACTATCAATGTACATCTTACTCTGTAACCGCTTATTAATTAAACAAAACAATACACCCCCCCTTCCAAATCCTATGCTCTCTATTTAACACATTTCACCTATAATTCAAGTTGCAATACAGGGCATCTTTCATACAATTCTAACCATATTTCTCACAATACAAAAGTTCGCAAATTAAGGGGGTGCAGCCCCTTACGCCGGTGTGAAGAGCGCCCGTAGGGCGCGATAAATCACCTAGTTCTATTTATAAAAAGAGACAGGAGATAATACTCTGAGGCACGGACAAATTAGCGATTGGGCAGATGGAGCTACAAGCTCCAGGCCTCCACATAAAAATAGACCGATCATCATGACAGTATGATGATCACCAAACAGACACCAGCTGGCCACATGGTCGGCCATAAATCATAAGCATTCAATTAGCATTTCTATTTACACATTTATACAATTTTTGTACTTTTATATATTTAAGGAAACATTTGAGCGTATAGTGTATGGTTTCAACATACCTACTGTACATGACATTTGCATCACCTCCTCCACTTCTCATAATAGGCTCTTGAATGTTTCCAGCTCCAGGCCCATTAGGCCTTTAATCTGGCCAAGCTGTAAGGAGACCATTGGTCCACCAGCTCAACTACAAAGTGACCATGAATTATTTTTTTTAAATGCTGGCAAATATAAAGGTTTGTGTGTGGAACTGTAATGGGCAGACCATCGAGATGCAACAGTTACAGTGCACATCAAGTACTGGCTCAAGTAAAACTGTCAGAAAAGTAAAAGGTTAAAATGAAAAAATGTAACTGATTTTTTGGTACTTGTTTCCTAGCACGGCGCCCATCTCGTTGATTGTATGCCTTAACTTTAAGGTTCTTAAGGCATACAATCAACGCAATGGACCCGATTTTCTGTCAATCACCAGCTAATTTGCCGGTGAAAGATAAAATCGCGTTGATCAACGCGATTTTTCCATAGACTTTAATGTTAAATTATTTTTAAAGTGAAAATCGGGTTGATCGCGTCGGTCGCGGCCCATTATAATGGCCCGCGATGCGATCAACGCGATTTTACATAGGTGACAATGTGAAATGGGCCAATATGGCCCATTTCACATTGAATATAGTTGTAAAGTATGTTTAATGCCCCCGTCATTATTAACGCCACTATTAACGCAACTATATTCGTCATTATTAACGCAACTATATTCATTTCACATTGAATATAGTTGTAAAGTATGTTTAATGCCCCCGTCATTATTAACGCCACCCCGCTATTGACGCCAACCCGAAGCGTGGCGAGCGCAGCGAGCCCGCGAGCGGCGGCGATACGCGTCTTCCGACCTTTTCATACCCCTACTATCCACGTCGGCGTGGAGTTGATCTTATAAAGTGTGGCGAGCGCAGCGAGCCACCGAGCCACAAAGCCTGAAGCGTGGAGAGCGCAGCGAACCCCGCGAGGGGATGCGTATACCTGTGAAGTTATGTGTGTCCCCACGCGGGGCTCGCTGCGCTCACCACGCTTCGGGCTCAAAGTCAACTCCACGCCGACGTGGATAGTGGGGGTATGAAAAGGTCGGAGGATGCGTACCGCCGCCCCTCGCGGGCTCGCTGCGCTCGCCGCGCTTCGGGTTGGCGTCAATAGCGGGGTGGCATTAACAATGTGGGGGGCATTTCAAACATATGGGGGGGTTTGGTATTAAAATGGGGGTTTTGGGGCTTTTTACATTGAAATCAATGTAAAATCGGGTCTCAGGGACCATTTTACATTGATTCCAATGTAAAAATCGGGTCGATCGCGTTGATCGCATCGCATGCGATTTGGTTCAGATATAAGAGTAATTTTAATATTATCAGTGATAAAAAAGCTGCTTTATTGCAGGAGAAAGGAGTCTATTTATAAATAGACCTCAGAGTACTGATCATGAGAGAAAATTTTACTCATACATGCATGCAGCAAAGTGTCAATAATCCAATTAGAATTAGAGATGTTCAATTCGGTTCTCCAAAAATCCCAATCCACCAGTATTTTGTGGATTCAAACCAAACCAAACAATGCTCCAAATCTCCTGAGGGGATCTGAACAGGGATTCAGTTTGATTTTTCCCACAGTTGGATTTTAAGTCAAAACTTCTGTTATTTGGATTGTAAGAAAATCCATGATGCTGTTTTTAACAATTGTCATACATTTTTACAAATTATTATCAATTTTTTTCTATATTTAACTTGAATCGTAACCAAAACACTTAAGGGTCATTCCATGAAAATGTCCTTTTCATGTAATGTTTGTTACCAGTTTTCATGTACCATATAAACAACATTTATTTTGCACAAAATATTCAAAACACATGGTCAAAAAATATATATTATGAAAATGATCTGTTTAGTCAAAAAATGTATGGTTTGTTGATATGGAATGACCCTTAAAAGGGTGATTTTGCCAAACCAAAACAACGTGATGAATTCATTGATGAAAAAAAGATCTGCACAAATCTCTAATTCGAATACAATCTCCTTACATTTGACTCTGTGTAGAACTCCAGGAAAAGAGAACATAAAAAACAGGGAAACAGGAACATGATACCCTTACTTTACAAAGAATGAATAAATAAATTAATAGTAGTAAGCAGTGGCGGCTCTTACCTCTGTGGAGAAAGGGGGCTGCTGCCGCCGGTGCCTGCTGGTCCCTGCTGCTGGTCCTGACCACGTAACCAGCGCACGCACTGGCACCGAGCCTCTATGGGCTGCTTTGGCAGCAGTCCATAGTAGCATATTCACAGTCCTGGGTCCGGTGCATGCGCAGTAGTGCCCTCGCTACTGCGCATGCGCAGAACCCGATTTTATGGGCTGCCGCCGCAGCAGCCCGTAGAGGCATCCCAGAGGGAGGGAACACCTCCCAATGGGACTGCCTTGGGTGACTGTCAGGTTGGACTTTCAATAAGAAGCCACTGCCAGTCACAGTGTGAAGCCAGTCTGGCTTCACACAGTGGCGGATTTTACCTGGGGGGTAGTGCAGCCCTGCAACCCATAGGTAAAAACCGCCACTGCTAGTAAGTTCACCATAATGATAACTTTGAATTGGCTTATTATGTAAGAGTCACCAATGCCACATATTGATAAAAAAAAAACAGAGCAGTATTACCTGAATAAACAGAACAAAACATATTTTAAAAAGGGACACAAGTTGCCAGCTGAAGAAAAGGGGACAGATGTATCAAGCATCAAAAAGTGATAAAGTTGAGAGTGAGAAAGAACCTGTCAATCAGCCAATAATTGTCATTTTCCAAAACTACACTGTAACACGACAGTTAGGAGCTTATTGGCTGGCTGTTTATCACTGTCCACTGTATCACTTTGAAGCTTGACACATCTGGCCCTTCAAAAGATAAGAGTGGAGACTAGGGATATAGGATATAGTGGAGAACAAGAGTGTGAGCAAATTTCAAATATGTTTAAATAGCCACTTCTATTCTTTTTAAAGAGATCCCAACTGCATCCTCAGGTTGTATTGACATCTACTAAGACACATAAACATAGTTTTGTAAATGTTAACAATGGAGGAATGTAGATCTCACAAACAAATCACGTATGTTTCCCAAATAATTTTATTTCCAATTTAAAGCTGCCATACCATTACCTCCCCAATCTTACACTAAATTTTAAATACACTAGGAAACAATTTTTAAATGTTAGTTAATGTGTGTTTTAGCCTTGGAAACCCAACCTTGATTTTCATTGATTTGGATTTAACCCCTTCACGACATTGCCTTTTAAGGTAATTTTTTTTTTTTTTTTCCTCCTTGCGTTCAAATAAGCGTAACTTTTTTAATTTTCCGGCTATATAGACACATGAGGGCTTTTTTTTTGCGGGACAAGTTGTACTTTGTAATGGTACCATTTACTGTACCGTATAATATTCTGGGGAATCAGGAAATAATTCAATGTGGGGTAAAAAAAAAAAAAAACGCCATTGCACAATTTTGCGCTGGTTACGGTTTTTTTGGAGTTCATAGTTCGTTTAAAATGATGGGTTATCTTTATTCTATGGGTCGTTACGATTCTGGCGATACCAAACTTATATAGTTTTCGTTATGTTTTACCACTAAAAAAAAAAATCGCAACTTTTACGGTTTTTCTAATTTGCGTTGCGTCGCCATGTTCTGCGGCTTATAACTTTTTTATTTTTCCACCTACGGACCTGGGTGAGGGCTCATTTTTTGCGGGCTGAAGTGTACTTTTTAATTAATACCATTATGTGATATGGGCGACTTTCTGATCTCTTTTAGTTATTTTTTTTTGGGTACGCGATGCGACCAAAAAACGTAGTTTTGGCGTTGGGGATTATTTTCCGTTTACGCCTTTAACCGTGCGGGATAACTAATGTTATATTTTAATAGATCGGACTTTTAGGAACGCGGCGATACCAAATATGTTTATTTTTTTTATTTTTTATTTATTTTTTTACTTTTACTACAAGGCCCCCTAGTGTACTTGACCACTAGGGGGCGCGATCGCCTGTACTAGGTTCAGCCATAGAGCTCTATGGCTGAACGTAGTGATTTTATGCACTTTCTATTACATCCTGCCTGAGGCAGGATGTAATAGGTATGCATACACGGACAGCACAGGGGTCTACATTAGACCCCTGGCTACCATGGCAACCGATCGGCACCCTCCGATCGCGCTGCGGGGGGCCCCGATCGGCGCCGGAGGGGGGCGCCCCCCCTCCGATCAGCTATTTAAGCACTGCGGGCGCTTTGCCCGCGGTGCTTAAAGGGTTAAACGGCCACGATCGGCGAACTCGCCGCTCGTGGCCGCGAGAGCAGGGACATGGCTGTAATATACAGCCATTACCTGCTCTCTATCAAGCCAGCTCACTCCGTGAGCTGGCTTGATTCCCCCCCAACGGACATATGACGTATATATACGTCATATGTCGTGAAGGGGTTAATAAACATCACTGAACATTGACCTTTAGTAAATATGCCCCTTAGAGTGCATGGAACAAAGTTACATTTCCAGTTTTCCATACAGAAGAACTTTATGGTAAATTATTGGACCGCGTTTCGATATGCATCAGTCACCATTACAGATTTTGTAAAGCACTTCAATAACTCGCTTTCTCACATTGGGGGCCATTTACTTTAGGATAGCATATACAATGCGGTCTGGACAGGATGTACTGCCCAGGATCACATTGTGGGATTATATTCCTGCAGACGCAGGGGCAAAGTGCTCAGCTGGGTGCCGGGAATTCATCGATGACCCCTGGCTGACCCGCACTGACTGCTGACCCACCAGCAGTGAAGTAAGTAGCCCATAAGCTAAAATGGGCTACTGTCATCTCAAAATGGCGATAGTGGCAGAACCCAAATCGATACTGCCCTATATTGGTGCATTGGGCAGCATTGCATTCCCCATAGAAACCTGTGGGGGATGAGGATGCAGCTGCGGGCAGGACAGGAAGGATAGCAGCAAGTATAGGAGATTCTTGTACTTAAAATTTGCTGGTAACCCCAAAAAACACCTGAATTAACCGCAAATCCTAGATGATCAATGCGACCCTCTGTCTGTAACACACCCTTAATAAAGTCTTTAGACAAAACGCATAAGATGACCTCCTATGCTGCCTTCCCTGTGGATTGCATCTGCAGATTTGTTTATTGTCTTGAAGTCTACACTGGACCGCATTGTGAGAACTGGCACCTGTTCGCTCCAGCTGGATCTAGACTCAACCAGATAAGCTTTGTTTGTTTTTAAGTACAGCAAGCACAATTTTATGGACTTATTAAATGTTTGTATGAAGATAAAGCAAAAGGTTTTAGCACCTTGTTCTTAATTATCTTCCATAATAAGGAGTAAAGGCTGTTGTAAGTTTATACAATTGGAGGCTCAATAGAGAGGTTGAAAGACAGGGGATAAGCTAACAATCATATAAGCTTAATATTTAGTACCTATTGTAATATTTAAACCATAGTACATTATAGACATCCCCTTTTCCCTTCATCTTATTTTGTACACCTATAAATGTACATGCATATATACAGAATATACACATGCACATGTATAGATGTACAAAATAAATATATATATATAGTCATGCTCCTCTGAGCTAGTCTATATAATCCCTCATCTTGTCACTTTTGCATTATGATTATGTTGTATACTTATGTATTTAAGATATAGTACTTTGTATTAAACATTGGCCATAACAGGTATCTGATTTTGAAGTAGATTAAAGATTTGACCATCTCGATCTTTACAATAATTAGCCATTAAATTAATCTATAATTATGTGGAGTCTCATAATTCAACCATTTCCATCTGTAAACTTAAGGTTTAATTGACAGTTACTATTGTCTATCTATTACAGACCTTATGATAGTACATAAAGGGGTTAACTTTGGGACTTTAACTTAAAAGGGTTCTCGTGTAGTTTCACAGCGCCAGCATGGCGCCGTGCTACTTCCGGGTTCTACGCTCGCCAAACTATCTAAAATAAAGTAACTTAACTCCATGCCAACGTGGATAGTTCATACCCCCACTATCCACGTTGGCATGGAGTTGATTTTAGATAGAGTGGCGAGCGTATCGAGCCACCAAGCCCACAGCGTGGGCGAGCGAAGCGAGCCCCGCAAGGGGACTCAGACTCAGGCGCCGTGAAACTACACAAGTACCCTTAAAAGAAGCCTGTTGAATCATTTAGTCCACTCTGCCTGCTTCAAAGTCAGTTTCCCTGGGCAGTTATCCAGGTAAGGGTTAAAGTAAAGCAATGATTTCAAACTCAGCACTCATCTAAAGATTACGATAATTCAGCGTCATGAAAATTGTAGGCAACATCATGTGTCATACATATAATGATGAACCAGCAGGCGCACAAGATGTGTCACCAACCAACCTCATCAAACACTTTTGTTCCTGTCTATTTTTCCTCTTTAGAAAAACATGTTTCCATTATCTGCAAATTCTCCTTAGCACTTGTGTTTCCTAGTAGAAGGAGTTCGTTTTGATAGAGTAAATGCTGAGTCTTTATGAGGAATGTCTGTCTCCAGGCTCTTTGTGCTAAGGAGGTCTGGAGCAGATCCAGTCAGCCAGGAAGGAGTGAAGAGTAACCATTTAGCAATGTTTAGGAAGTTTGAATTGAGCAGTGACATGACACGTCTAACGAAGTGTGCCATTCATACAACCAAAGGAAGGAGGGGGGGTTTGCTGTCATACTTCTCACATGTCATTATAGCAGTTGGAATACTGCAAGCATGTTATTACAGTATAATAAAAATGTCTCTCTTTGTGACTTACAGAGTCATAAATGATATGTCACTCAATTCCTGATGGAAATCAAAGGCAAGTGGGCTACACAAAAATGCCTCATTATAATATATTTCGACCAGTATGGAATATTAAATACAATTCGTTTTGGTGTTACTGACTATTTCCTATTAAGATAATAAAGCACTTTCATGAATAGAATTAATAACCACCCCTATAAACAGATCAATTGCAGTTGCATTTCTATTCATCACAGGCACTGAGTTGTAAGGTACAAATGGAAAATTTAAGGGTGGTATCTCGATGAAATAGAAAATTAAGTATAATTGTGCTTAGGCATAATAATCATAATGTCCACAAATCTGCACAGCATTAAACCTGGACATACAGTTTTCTTCCCAGGTTAGAAACATTCTCTTTTCTCAGTAATGGGGGGAGTATTTTTTTATTATGCCAGGTCAATTTAAAAAAATATATTCAATCACAATAGTATTAGTGGTGCATGTAATGATGAGTGAGAGCAGGAAGGAAACAGGGATCATTCGATAACTACAAACATTGCAGAAGATGAAACAACAAAATATTAGTCAATTTACATAAAATGACATAAAATGTAAATAAAATGATAAAAAGCAATGAATTATTAATTAACCACCCAACCCAATGCACAAGTGACACACCCACACACACACACACACACACACACACACACACATACACAATGTATGCATGTACAAGGACGACATTTCAGACATTATTATTGTCATTTATTTACATACTGTAGTACCAGTTTGTATATACATTTATATATTTGGCCCTAACTGTGTGGAGTTTGTATATTCTCTCCATGCTTGCGTGAGTTTCCTCCTGAATCTCCACTTTTCTCCCACAATCGAAAAAAATACTGGTACTGGTAAAAATTGTGTGTACATGTGGTACATGTGGTAGGGAATATAGATTGTAATCTCCATTGGGGCAGGGACTGATGTGAGTGGCCAAATATTCTCTCTAAAGCACTACGGAATATATGTGCGCTATATAAATAACTGGTAATAAATAATTGTCTGTATAGATAGAATTGCAACAAGTGAAGTGTACAAGTTTGCATATGGACGTATATCTGCATAAATGCTCGAGCTGTTGACAGCTTCTGCTCCAATTCATGATGAATATGTAACTATTAGACATAACACTATATACATCTCCATAATATATGTGTGTCTGGTGCATGTGAGTGTTTTAACAGTCGGGATACAGACATCGGGTAAATAAATGTCGGGACCCCGTCCGGCACACCTTTCTTTCACAAAGGCGCTTTGGATGTTGACACCAATTATGACATGGTTGGTGTCAACATCCAAAGCGCCTTTGTGAAAGAAAGGTGTGCCGGACGGGGTCCCGACAGTCATTTACCCAACGTCTGTATCCCGACTGTTAAAACACCACACCACACAACAGATGGGTTCCCGACGGCCACTGGCTATTCTCCCCCGTGGGGGTCCACAACCCCCATAGAGGGAGAATAGAATAGGTGGTGAGCGTAGCAAGCCACTGTGCCTGCAGCGTGGCGAGCGCAGCATGGCGAGCGCAGCAAGCACGCAAGGGGCTTTGTTGCACTCGCCATGCTGTCTGAGTCCGGCCAGTCAGGATCACAACGTCGGACTAATGACTATCGGGATCCTGACTGTTGGAACCCTATACCACACCCAAAGAAAGGGCCATCCTTAAATATAGCATCCAGACCTAGAGATATTCTATGTGGTGCTGGTAACCCTTTGCTGATGTGGCCTCAAACAATCTTTACCGCAATCCATCTGCTTTCTAATTCTCCAGGATTGAAAAAGGTAGAGAATCTCCTTGCTGCATTGTCTAGAGTTTACACCATGAAAACCACACAGATGCACATGTTTAGCCAGAGAAGAGTTTGTGGAGGCCTTGAAGAGTGGCATCTAGTCCAAACACCAAGTGAAAGGAAGGTCAGAGCTGGGAACATTGGGAACAGGAATAGGAAAAATAGAGGCCTTCACAATCTCTTAAAGGTAGCTGGTGCTCTTACTAGATAAGCTGGTAGACATTAAGAAAACCTAAGGGACCCCTCTAATTTATCAGCTACTTTGCTTAGGATTCATGTCTCATGTACAAAAGCTCACAAGACCTTGGCTTAAAAGTGACCTTTGCTTATTTTAGCCAACATGGGCTGCTACAAGGATTCTGAAAACCAGAATGAACTTTATAGCCCCTCTCTTTTGCATTAGTGACTCCCAAGCCTAAACCCCTAGGAGGCGACCTGTAATACAAATGCAATGTCCACAGAATGTTATCTTAACCCCAGGAGATTTACAGGAGGGAAGATACATGTGACACTTTGAGGGGCAGGGGAATGTAATGAAGAGTCATATACAGTATGTAACAACATTAGGCCACATCTCCACATCATAATGCCACCAAATTTAGGATCAACAACATTATAACAATTATAACATTAGAAAGATACCCCTTCCCCCTTCACATGTACTTTAATAAGAAGTGACTAAAGCCCTTAAGACACACGGCAATGTCTGCTAGCCTGCATGCTTCCCAGTGGCTAGATCATCCATACACACCCATACGTAGTGATGTGTGTGTGTGTGTTTGATCTGTACTAACAGAGGGGCAGATGTATTAAGCCTTAACAAGAGATAAATGCAAGAGAGATAAACGTCCAGCCAATCAGCTCCTTACTGACTTTTTTCATACACAGTCGGTAACATGGCAGTTAGCAGTTGATTGGCTGGACTTTTATCTCTCTTTATCACCCTTGCATTTATCTCTTGTTAAGGCTTAATACCTGTCTCAATGTTCCCTAATTAGAACACTGGCGATCTGACTAGATCTTGACTACATGTAGTCAAGATCTGGTCAGGCAATGCCGAGGTGCGGGACTGTGCATTGCCGCCATTGCTTGGGGGCATACACACAGAGCGAATCGTTTAAAATCAATATCCACGCCTCTTAGTGTGAGAGGTATGATGGAAAGTTATCACTGGTGGGGACAAGGTAAGTGCACATTACCACATGATGAATTCAGGTCTTTTGTTGATGAAACAAAGATGGTGTCCTCACGATGGATACGACTCTGTTAATTGCCGCTGGAGGAAAGGATTTAATATTGCTCACTGATGTACTCTGTCCTCCTATTGGGGTGAGTGGGTATCACTTGAGTCACCGGAGGAATCCTTGGAGCAGTACACCAACTTTGCCGTCAAAGGATGGAATATTGAATCGGGCTTCCGTGCACAGTTGGAGACTCATTGATGCAGGTGAGGGATGGAGTCCTTTTGGTCACCTGGAAGTCCTGTGCACGGTGTCCGCCAATGTAAATAAGGGGGTACCAATGGTGGAAAAGGCAATGTCCACAGCAGATGAGTAATCCACACACACTATCCAGAGGCTGGGTTATACCACCTAACTCGTTTCACTTCATCCTGCAGCTTTAGCAAAGCTGTGGACAAGATACTCAGGTATCTTTATATGTGATTAAAATTTTGATATATTTTCAATCATCTGGTATTGTCACTTATTTATAGCGCTGCTCGACTCGCCTTGTGCTTGTCTTTTCTCTACAAATCCCCCCTGTTAGTGGGAGATACGACAAAGAAATAAGATGGAAAGTGTAGAGAGCGCTGAAGTCCTCCACCACCTAAAAGGTTGTCACCACTGAAATTTATGGTGCAAATGGAATGACCAAATACAATTTAATAATAATAAAAGTGAATTAAAATTCCATGATCCACATCAGGATTTCATCTTTAGGATATAGCTTCAATAAACCAACGCATTTCGTCTTGAGAAATACTTCATTGGGGGTTTTACACTGTAGGTGGTAGAGATCATAGTAAATAGTACAGAATTTCAATTTGACCATTTACAAACATAATCAAAATAATGTTGTTATCCTGGTACATACCAGAAGTTGGAAATCAACAAATATGTAGAAACATGTGTCCTTAAAATGGATATTTTTCTCGAGATCTTATGATCTAAAACAAGTTATTAAACAAGTGATTAGGCACATATATATGTCCAGCGGTTAAAGGAGGATGAGCACTTAAAACGTAGAGGTAAAAAAGGAAAAGGATAAAAGGAGTGGTGGGGAGATTCAAAGTCTCCAATATTAAATACCTAAACTTTGGTATGATGTCACAACCTTCAAGTGAAGGTAAGTTTTGGCTGGGTGATGCGTCTACATCAGCTTCCAGGTGATGGATGTTTAAATCCTAATGCCTATGGAATGTAGTGAACCACACCATCAATGTATAGTGACTCAAAATAAGAATAGAGCACTAACATGGTATAATGAATAAATTGAGATTTACATACCGGATATATACAAAAATTGTTTGTAGTTCAGAAGAACGGGATAAAGGGTTGTTTGTGGTCCACCTCAGGATAGGGTTCACAACCCAATGTTATTCAAGGGACAGAATAACCGACCCAATATGGGGCAATATCTAAAAGAATGTGCATATATAGATCTGTCGGTCGGGCAAACATGTGCCTTACACCACATAATACATTAGAGGTGTGCCTTAATGATGGTTCATAATTAAGTTGGGAGAGAATTTTTTTCAAAATGGAATATAAACAATACATATGAGATAAATACAACAGCCAGCATTGTGGGGTTCCCCATATATTGTCAATAGACAAAAGACAAGTGCCATTAATTTAACAACTTGCATAATAAAATAAATACGCATAAGCATTAGCCTATAGTACATAGTCCAAGTGGCACAATAAATACTCATATATACAGTCTCTAGTAGCACATGATCAAATCCATCCCAAAATCACCTTACCTGTTGGACAGTGACACGCAAGTAGTCCTGGTATCCAGAATGACACTGAACATCCCTGGCTTCAATATATACCAGTGGCCTTCTGAGGTCATATCCGGTTTCTTAAATGACTAAAATTAACCCACAATGCGTGGAGGACTTCAATGTTTGACTATTGGATTAAATGCATGGGCAGATATTAAGTGACCAAGAGCGAGGTATTGGGTAAATAAACTAAACCGGGTCAATTAAGTGTATAGCTTGCTTGACTAGATAGCGTGCGTTCCAATGTCCCGTGTGGGGACTTCCGCTTCCTGTGTATGTGACTAACCTCGTGAGGGAGTGTGCGTTCCAATGTGGGGGTCAACCACACATCCGTTCGGAGACTTCTTGCCTGTGTATCCAGCTGCACTACTGGGCGTGGCGGTAGCCGAAGCTACGTTTCATGTGACTAGTCACATGATCGCATGCGCTCCAAACATGCGGCTCACACATACACTAGTGTGTGGACTTCCGCATCCTTAGGGGGAGGCATAGAATTCTCAAAGTTGATGGATACCTCACGTGATAACTTGCATTCCAATTAGCGGGTCACCCACGCTTCCGTGAGGTGACTATCATAATCCACATCAGTACCACTTCTTTGAAACGATGGAAAGAACTAAAATTAATATAAGGGGTGACCCAAAGTTTAGACTAGTAAAATTTAAATAGGGAAAGGCATATTTAAGGGAGAGTGTACGTGAAGCTCAATAAACATATTCAATCGTGAGACATTAATTCAATATTAATGGTTTCTATATGTTGACATACAAAATATATAAGTGAATAATTTTGACAGTGTTATGTGCATAATTTGAGAGGTGTTGTGTGCAAAAATTTGTCTCAAGTCGAAACGCGTTGATTTATTGAAGAGGATATTCATGTAGATCATGGAATTTTAATAAAAAAAATTCGCTTTTATTATTATTAAATTGTATTTGGTCACTCCATTTGCACCATAAATTTCAGTGGTGACAACCTTTTAGGTGGTGGAGGACTTCAGCGCTCTCTACACTTTCCATAAATATATATATATATATTATATATATATATATATATATATATATATATATATATGGAAAATGATACTGTTGTGAGCAGCGCTGGCAATGAGTCCAATACAAGTCCAAAACCGACTTTAACAAAGAAGGGTATATGTGAAGAAAGCACTAAGTCCAATTTGATGAACTGCTGCAACCTCTCATGCAAGGGGCATCCAGGGTCAGGATGAAACAGATATCTACAATATACAGAAAAGAGAGGTGCGCTACATAGTGCAGGTAAAAGAGTTTTTTGATAATACATGTAGCGATCCAGGCATACAAAGACAACTGCTCGTACCATATAAAAGATCTCTGTGGACTGGTTACCACATGATATAGAACAATACCCAAGGCAAAGCAGCTTCTCTCACGCCAAAGACGTCTTCAGGACAGGAAGTAGGTGCAGATGCTGGATTGCACCACATGAACCAACCGCACAAGCCGACGGAGGGGCGGTAAGCAGGAGAGATGCCGGGGCACAGGCAAGACGGGTGTCACAAGCCACGTCTTAACGTGTTTCGTCAGAGACTTTGTCAGAGGGCGTGGTCTTGTAAATACCCGTCTTGAATATAAAGCAAGGATAACCAATAGAAAATGGTTGTTTTCTATTGGTTATCCTTGCTTTATATTCAAGATATATATTGTAGATATATACTGTATGTATGTATATATATATATAGATAGATAGATAGATAGATAGATAGATAGATAGATAGATAGATAGATAGATAGTGCTTGCAGTGCGGTTTGACCATGTTCATTGATCCTCTTGTAATCGGACATTCGCTATTCAAATTCTAAAGCACAGTAACACAAACAATACATTACACAGTATATATTGTTTTATGTTTAGAATTTTGCCTATTGCTAACTGAAAACAGCTTTTAAAGCCTTTTATTCATGTTAGCTGTATCTAACTATTTAATACCCCTTTTAAGTGTTTTTTTTTTTTTATCTATATCAGATTAAAAGATGTATCCCTTCAATTACCTGAAACAACATTCAGGTAAAGGGACCAAATGGATTTCTAACTGCTTTGATCATCTCTGTTGACATAGTTTGGTCCTTTTTTCACTAAAGACTTGTGAAGTTTTATTATTCTCATATATTTTTGCGGGACACGTATATTACCTTTATTGCTCGTAATGGGCCCAAGCAGAGTAAAATGTCAGTTTTGCAGATGGACCTCCCTTGTTTTTGCACAGAGCGCCTTCTGGAGCCAAGAACATGCAACTATTGGTTGTGCAGCATCTTTAATGATGGCTGAAGGAATGTAAATGTAAAGTTGTGCGAACATGTAATTATATTGTTCCCAGGGATATCGTTGGAACCAAGGTGAAAGTGTGCCCTGTGTGGGGGCGGCACCCCAAATGAAAACAAGGATTCAAGAAATGGATACCAACGTTCTCTTCCCTTATCACTGCTTCATACATCTACCCCGGTATACTGTACTGTAGTGCATACCAAATAATGTTACACTGTTTGACTGTGAAACACTGTGGCAGAACATTTTTATCCGGTGATGTCAGCTGCCGGCCCCTGGCGCCTACATCACCGGCCGATTACCATGGGAACGCCCATGAAATGCTGGGTGTTCCCATGGGTGGGTACTCCTAACCCCTTGGCCACCAGCCATAAGGTTGGGTGCATGCACCCGACAAATAATCTGTTCGCGGCACGCACCCAGCGCATGCACATGCTCAGAAATGCGCAATGAGAAAACATCAGCCCCGCGCGAACTAATGGGCCACTGCAAATGGACCTGAATAAGATCCTAAAGTCAATGGATACAAGAAATGGTTTCTCCTGTCGCAAACCGCGCTCACAACCTATTAATATGATATGGAGTAATATGCTCTTCAATTCAGTCCAATTCCAGACGCAGGCTTTTTCTATTTCTTTCTTTCGCAATTTTTCTTATTTTCTCCAAGAGAGAGTATGAAAGAAGAAAGAAATGGAAGAGGATATATTATATGTTCTCTCAGTCGTTTAAAAGGGGGGATAGCCACCACCGCTACACGGAAGTGGATTGTAAATTCAAGAAGGGTGGCGTACCCTACTCACACCAAAAGGGGGTTGTGCTCCACACATAAAGGTATCTTTTATCCGTGATAGGGAAAGTAGACTCCAATTCACAACACGACCTTCGCCCTTTCTGGTATATACAGGTTCACCCAGTGTGTTTTCAAAATAAATAGCGAGGGGGACGTACCCCACTTACACAGCACAGTGTGTTGTAAATCCTATCTCGGTTTCTTTGTGGGAGTATCCTCCTCCCAGTACTGGTGTATTTCTTTCTCATTAAGTATATATAAGAGAAGAGAAAGCGTGCTTGAACATATAACAAATATTTTATTTTTCCAAAGATACAATAAAATGGGACAACAAAGGACCACAGCCCTTGCACAACAAAGATGAAAAAAGCACTTAACTTTGTTCAGGGGATCAGGTCCGGACTGATACCCCTGAATTGAGAAGTGAGGCAGTGCAGTGGTGTAGGTCTCTTAGATATGTCCCAGACTCTCCATCAACGCGTTTCAACCATACCAGGTCTTCCTCAGGATGTGAGAGTCTGGGTCTGCAGAAAGGGTATATATACACCCTTATACCCCTCCCCTTCCTGTGGGGGGGTTAATAATTAAAAACCGGAAGTAGTACGAACGCAATATAATGCGTTATAAAAAGGCCTTATAAAGGTAATAAGAATGGTATAATATTAGCCAATAATTCCCCCTGTAGGTCCTCTATACATTGATAGGACAGTAGATGTTGTAGGAATAGGGGGAACGGAGATAGCGCGGTGGAACGCATATCTACCCGGAAGTCCGGCCGTGACACGCATACTGACGTCAGCGGTCACGGACTTCCTGGTGTTCTCCTATCTCCGCCGCTCAACCAGGAGAAAAGGAGACCAAGATCAAGATTACCATCTGGTCGGTATAATGAATACCAAGAGATCCCCCCCAGATATGAAAGATATGAACCCCCACATCGCAGATACAGGAGAAATCGAATTGAAAGCTCCAACAGAGTAAGAACAAATGGGGAGAGATATTCAGGGAGATACAAAAGACCAGATAATCAGGAACATGGAAATTCACCAAACAGGAACTACCGATCAAGGTGGTCTAACCGCTTTGATGTACTTAGGGATAGGGAGGAACGGTGTTTTTTAGAATAAACACCAATCCTCCTATATATAGGAGAACTAGAAGAGGGAAAAGAGCAGGAAAGAAAAGACCACCCAAAAAGAAAAAAAGGAAAAGATTGACCAAGGATTCGGAGATTGTTGCACAAGAGGATCTAGACATAGGAGGTGAGAAATACACCAAGATCTATAACCTCAGTACATATACTCTGACCCCGGAGGAAGAAAATGTTTTAAGGAAAGGGTTGAAATTCGCCCCTACCAGTAAAATGGACCCTTTTGAGACGTATGTGGACCTACAACGTTTCATAAGGAAATTAACCTTAAAAAAATTCTTTGATGATAAGGAGGAAGATGGTGAAACACAAAGAGATACCATCTTCAAACCTAAATCAATTTTTTACCCCACCTTTAAGAAAGGCTGTTTCATCGAAACCTTCGAGAAATTAGTTAAAGAAGACTTGGAGGCTGCGGGTGAGAAGAAATCAAAGGGGCCAAAAGCATCAAATATGACGAGAAAGGAGAAGGATGCATTAAAATCATTAAATAATAATACGGCGATCATTATCAAGCCAGCCGATAAGGGTGGGGGTGTAGTCGTACAGAATGTGGAGGACTACAAGGAAGAAATCCAAAGACAACTAACAGATATAAAAACCTATAAAAAATTAAGAGGGAACCCCACCGAGACTATCACTAATAGAATGAATACCTTCTTAACAAAATATGAGAAGAAAGGAGTGATCAGTGAGAAGGAGAGAAAATACATTTCGATCCAGAAACCAGCAATTCCGGTGATATACACCTTACCGAAAATTCACAAAGATCAAAATAAACCCCCAGGGAGGCCCATTGTGGCAGGTACAGAATCAATTACATCAAACCTGTCACACTATATCGACTCCATCCTACAACCTATGGTGAAAAAAACTCGGTCATACACACGAGACTCAGTGTATGTAATGAAAAAACTAGAAACCGTTGTATGGGATCCCGAATGCATATTGGTTACAGCGGATGTTACTTCGCTGTATACCATTATCAATCACCAGCAAGGAGTGGAGGCCACATCATATCACCTGCATAAGGAGAATATGGAAGTCAATAAATTGAACTTTGTACTCGAAGGGATCGAATTGATATTGAAGAACAACTTCTTCTGGTTTGAAGATACCTTTTTTCTGCAGATAGAGGGAACTGCAATGGGCACCAGGTTCGCCCCAAGTTATGCTAACTTATTCATGTCCCAATGGGAGGAGTCATCGGTATACGAGGGACATGAATTTGGGGCGAACCTGGTGCTGTGGACAAGATATATCGACGATATATTGTTTATATGGAAGGGAGATGAAACCCTTCTGGAATCTTTCTGTATTTATCTGAACGATAATGATAAGAATATTGTTCTTACGTTCCAAAAGAGCAGAGAAATAATTAGTTTTTTGGATCTTAATATCTTCATTGATGATGGTAAGATATGTACAAAAACCTATTGCAAACCCACCGATTGTAACTCCTATATACAGGCAGATAGTAATCACCACCCTAATTGGCTCAAGTCAATTCCCTCCGGCCAATTCCATCGGGCACGGAGAAATTGTACTAAAATTGAAGATTATAAAGAACAGGGAGCCATCCTCACTGAACAGTTTGTGGGAAAAGGATACAATAGGAAAACCATAGAAAAAACTTGTGAGCTGTTTTAGGAGAAAAATCGGGAGGAGCTACTAAAAATCGATGGATCAGTACCACCAATCAAAGAAGATATTGGAATACCGTTTATCACACAATTTAATGGACAACATCGGGATATAGAGAAGATTATAAAAAGACACTGGAGTGTGTTACTAAAGGATCCCGTCATGAAAAAATATTTAAAACCAGCTCCAAAATTTGTGTACCGCAAGGCCAAAAGTGTGAGGAATATGGTGGTAAAAAGTACTATAAATAAAACAATAAAAAAAGATGTAAAATCAACGGGCTTTTATAGATGCGGTTCATGCATGATGTGCAGGAACTGTAAGAGCAAAAACTCCGTCATAAAAGAGTTCAAATCCACCAGTAAAGGCACCACCCACCAGATAAAGGATTTCATTACGTGTGATAGTAAGAATGTAATTTACATTTTGACCTGCTCCTGTTCCAAACAATATATAGGAAAGACAAGTAGAAAATTAAAGGAACGTATGGGGGAACATCTTCGAAATATCCGAAAAGGAACTTTGTCGAACAATGTATCAGCACACTTCAAAGAACATCATGAGTGTAAAACAGACCAATTGGTATCGTTTTGCGGAATTAGGAAGGTAGTGGGGAGTTGGAGAAAGGATATCTTGGAAGAATCCCTAGCAAAAACAGAAATGAGATCCATCTTCAATATGGGAACCCTGCACCCAGAAGGATTGAATTTAGATTTCGAAACAAAATGGTTCTTATAAACACTCCCTCCAACACACCTTCAGTCTTTATGCACCTTTTCCTGGCTCAACTATCCATTATCCATATTTTCATTAATCCTTTCCTGTTTATCTATAGATGCTCTTTTGCTCTTTTTCTCAATTTCATATTTTACTCATATTTTTATATTATAATTATTCCGGATTTTAAATATGTTTTATCAGATTCATGTTTTTTACATTAATGTTTTTTACATTACTGTTATTATAAGTGAATGTTTTATATGATTGCCTTAATGGTTATTATGGTTTTTTACTGAAAATACATGGCCCGCATTTATATTGTATAATGTATATGGGATAATAATGACCCTGCTTCCGGGTACGTCTGGGACGCTTTGTTTGCGTTCCATAATCCGGAGTACACCTTACAGTGCACTTCCGGATTGCGCTCCACAGCGCGACTTCCGGGACACGCGTCATCACGTAGCCGGCACCGCCGCTCTCAGCTTGTTGAGCGGCGGAGATAGGAGAACACCAGGAAGTCCGTGACCGCTGACGTCAGTATGCGTGTCACGGCCGGACTTCCGGGTAGATATGCGTTCCACCGCGCTATCTCCGTTCCCCCTATTCCTACAACATCTACTGTCCTATCAATGTATAGAGGACCTACAGGGGGAATTATTGGCTAATATTATACCATTCTTATTACCTTTATAAGGCCTTTTTATAACGCATTATATTGCGTTCGTACTACTTCCGGTTTTTAATTATTAACCCCCCCACAGGAAGGGGAGGGGTATAAGGGTGTATATATACCCTTTCTGCAGACCCAGACTCTCACATCCTGAGGAAGACCTGGTATGGTTGAAACGCGTTGATGGAGAGTCTGGGACATATCTAAGAGACCTACACCACTGCACTGCCTCACTTCTCAATTCAGGGGTATCAGTCCGGACCTGATCCCCTGAACAAAGTTAAGTGCTTTTTTCATCTTTGTTGTGCAAGGGCTGTGGTCCTTTGTTGTCCCATTTTATTGTATCTTTGGAAAAATAAAATATTTGTTATATGTTCAAGCACGCTTTCTCTTCTCTTATATATACTTAATGAGAAAGAAATACACCAGTACTGGGAGGAGGATACTCCCACAAAGAAACCGAGATAGGATTTACAACACACTGTGCTGTGTAAGTGGGGTACGTCCCCCTCGCTATTTATTTTGAAAACACACTGGGTGAACCTGTATATACCAGAAAGGGCGAAGGTCGTGTTGTGAATTGGAGTCTACTTTCCCTATCACGGATAAAAGATACCTTTATGTGTGGAGCACAACCCCCTTTTGGTGTGAGTAGGGTACGCCACCCTTCTTGAATTTACAATCCACTTCCGTGTAGCGGTGGTGGCTATCCCCCCTTTTAAACGACTGAGAGAACATATAATATATCCTCTTCCATTTCTTTCTTCTTTCATACTCTCTCTTGGAGAAAATAAGAAAAATTGCGAAAGAAAGAAATAGAAAAAGCCTGCGTCTGGAATTGGACTGAATTGAAGAGCATATTACTCCATATCATATTAATAGGTTGTGAGCGCGGTTTGCGACAGGAGAAACCATTTCTTGTATCCATTGTCTATATTGAGGGTTGGGTGACCTTCCTTCTCCTGTTTCTATTGCTGCTCTTTGTGCGCCAGTGGGATACTGTACCTCTTATCTTTTGTCTTAAGATCCTAAAGTCAGTTTGGCTATGTGAGATCATGTGCGAATCCGCAAGCCTATGGTGCAAATGCTAAAACTTTCCATGGATTTGACTTATATTTTTTACTTATTTTTTGAACAATTTTTTAGAAAAATTTGAACAATTTTACAGAAATAGATTGATAAATCATTAGACAATTTTGAGCATCTCTTCTAATACCGTATTTAACATGTAACAATGATCTACTGTATGCTATAAACCTTTAAAGGGAAACAAAATTAAAGGGCCATGACAACATTTTTTGAGAAGAGAGCTTAATGTTTTTATTGGATCAAAGTTGATAAAGAGAAGCGATAAAGTGACAGGTCTAACAAGAGTCATAACCCTACTGCATGCAGAAATTAGCATCTGCCTGAACTGAGATTACCTTAAATAGATACTTAAAAAGCATTACACTAACTTCCGTAACTGAAGGTGTCACAAAGCATTAACAAAACATTGTGGGTAATGGGTTGCCTATGGAAATCATACCACTATAAATATTTGTTATGGGAGAAATAAAATGTAAAATACCTGAGGAAAGTATGGCAGAACATTTTTTTTCCGGTGAAATTCAGAAATATATGCGTTGAATTTTATATAAAGTCATTATGACCCAGTTTAAAAATATATCACTCCAGTACTACTGCATACATACATACTACGGTATGTATATATTATATATATATATATATATATATACATTTAGTTCGGTGAAATGACCGCACTCGCACTTATAAACTGGAGTACCGATGGGGTGCGCATAGAAGGAACAGAGTCCGTGCCTTAAATATAGAAGTGTTCTTCAGGTTGGGAATGTGCACTCGCCAATATATCAAAGAGACTTGCTCGGATAAAATTCAAGGTAGTCTTTATTTCATATGGAGTTATCCACATCTTTTGCCAGGAACGCCAATGAACCATGCTGATCTGTTATTGATGTACCCATGTATACTCTTTGAATACTTCTGCCTATGCTCCTTGATAAAGGTCCAGATGTAGGACCGAAACGTCGGGGCTATATTATTTTGGCAAAAGATGCGGATATCTCCATATGAAATAAAGACTACCTTGAATTTTATCCGAGCAAGTCTCTTTGATATATTGGCGAGTGCACATTCCCAACCGGGAGAACACTTCTATATATACATATATATATATATATATATATATATATATATATATATATAGACAGTGGAATGACCGCACTCTCACCCAAATGGAGACAGCAGAGGGGTGCCCGGCAGAGGTACATGCAAAAGCATGCCCCAAATGAATAAATATAGGTTTCCACACCAGAGGGTATGGAAGCAGAGCACTCTCCTTAAATCACACATCAGCCATGTGATAAAACGAAAAAGTATTTAATTCCAGCTGGGTCAACACAGCGTACGGTAATCAGAGTATACAAGCCCCGACGTTTCGGTCCCAACATGGACCTTTATCAAGGAGCCTACAGGTATACAGGAAAAGAAATACATACAGACAGTTGGTACATGTACTGCTGAATCAAATGACAAGTACATGTCACAGGCAAAAGCATAGTTACGTTTTTCAATGAGACATCATATAATCAGCGGCGCAGGAACAGCCTGGGTAGGGACAGGGTCAGCCAGCTGATCTGACTGCCCCCCCGTCCGGCTATTTATACCATATGAGGGGTATGGAGCTGGGAGGCGCCACAGACTCAGGTCTGACAGGCGCTGTCGTACTTCCGGTGAAACCGGAAGTGCGTCGGCCGGAGGCCGGCGCTGGAACGCAGCTCTGGAGCGCACAGCTTCCGGAGGAGAACCGGGGCTATGCGTAACTATGGCAACATATTGTTACATGCACGGAGTAAGCATGGCAACGGAGCATACATGGGCTATAATATTAGCGTAACAGTATTGATGCGTTAGTAAAGCCGTGCATTTTGCATTAAAAGCAAGGTATAAAGCCGGGGGGGTTTGCATTATAAAAACCAGAGTAACTGACAGGAGTGTATCGCGGGTAGTGATAGTGAATGCGCTAAGGTTGGAGTACATTAATCGGACACCAAGAGTGATTAAGGTTTAAAGGGACACCACGGTGCGTGAGTGGTGGGATAGTGATTACAGTGGATAATGGGATTAGAAGCTACCCATCTGAGGGTAGAGGGATATAGTGTGTAAACCGTGTTTCAGAGAGCACCAGGCTTGAGGATATAATTAGACATGAAGTGGAGGTGACTGAGGGCGTGATGGGTGGTTGGACGGTGTATCACTAGGGTCTGTGAGTGTCTCTCCGGGTTAGTGCTGACTTTGCATAAGGGGCACTAATGCGTCTAGGGGTCGCGGTTGTGATCCCAGTGGTTCTAGGGAGTATCTATTAATGGAAAAGAGGAGCATGTGTAGACTACACACAGAATGCAGCAAAATGCATGATAGGCTTATATAGAAACAGATGTAAAATTATATATCATGAAAGCAGCGTACAAAACTGCGTTGGGGAAGCATGGTTGGGAAAAATCAACCATGATAATTCCGTAGGTAGAAAACAGATCATCCATCAACAAAAGTAATTATATAGAAAAACTATACAAAAAAGACTATACACAAAACCACAATACGGGAAGAGCAAGTCTGAATAAGGCAAAGCACGCACAGAGTCTTATGGGGTTCATTTTAAAAAAATGGAAAGGGGATTGTTCTCGTTGAGACCTTTGGGGGCAAGTGTGTCCAAACGATAGATCCACCTACTTTCCAGTTTTCTTAGAGCCAGTCCACGGTCACCTCCACGGAGGGGTGGGGGTACCCAATCGATAATGCGACATCGGAGGCTGGAGTTCTGATGTCCTGCTGCCAAGAAGTGGCGGGGAACAGGGAGTTCAGCTTTGTTTGTCTCGATCGCAGTTCTAATCGAGTTGCGGTGATTCGCCATCCTTTCCCTGAATTTGCGTGTCGTCATGCCGACATAGGCCAGTCCACAAGGGCAATAGAGGAGGTAGATCACGTGATCCATCTGGCAGTGTAGACGGTACCTTATTTTGATGGGTTTACCTGTATGGGGGTGTGGGAAAGTGGATCCTGGGGTGATGCTGTTGCATGTTGTACAGCCAGCGCATCGGAAGCAACCCGGGCGTTTTGAATGGAGCCATGTTAGGTTTGTGTCAACTTGTGGGCTAATAGTGGGTCGCATGAGGAGTTCTTTGAGGTTTGATCCTTTCTTGTACGCAACCATCGGTGGACCATATTGTTGTAATTTAAGCGACTGATCGGAAGCCAGGATGGGCCAGTGTTTCCTTAGGCTGGTTTGGACTTTGGAGGAGGTGTGGTCATACTTATTAACAAAGACCATCCTTGGTGGTTTTGGAGTCTGGGTCTCAGAGTTGGAGGGGTTCATCTTCTTCTTGGCCTTTGATAGGCAACGCTTGAGGGTAGATTCGGAGTATCCCCACTGTTTGAAACGGTCCGTCATTTCGCCCAGTTGGATGTCCATTGCTATGTCATCTGTATTGTTGCGCATAACCCTCATATATTGTGAGATTGGGAGATGTTCTTTCAGGGTTGGTGGGTGCTGGCTTGAGGTGAGGAGAAGGGTGTTTCTGTCAGTGGATTTTCGGTAGAGGCTTATGTGAAGTTTACCATCAAGTATGCGAACATTAATATCCAGGAAATTTATCGATTCATTATTGATGAGGTGTGTAAACTTGATGGGGTGGTCCTTGGCGTTGAGTGTGTCTACCATCTCAGTGAATTCTTCTGGCGAGCCTGCCCAAATAAGAAAAACATCGTCGATGTACCTTTTGTAGAATTTAATTTTGTCCTTGTAGTTTGGAAGGATGTACCTATGTTCATAATCGAGCATGTAAGTACACGCATAGGACGGTGCCAGGTTCGACCCCATCGCGGTCCCTGACACCTGGACGTAATATTTCTTCTGGTACATGAAGTGATTGTAGTGGAGTATTACCTCAGCCAATTCGACCAGGAAGTCTGTAGAGGGGGTAAGTGCTGGGCGTTCATCGAGTCTGTTTCGAAGTGTCCGTAGGCCATCGGTATGGGGAATTACCGTGTACAAGGAGTTCACGTCCATCGTGGCTAGGAGCACTTGTTGTGAAGAGATGTCAACCACTTTTAATTGATTGATGAAGTCCGAGGTGTCCCTGATGTAAGTATCGCTGGAGGTGACAAGAGGCTGGAGGTGGCTGTTGACGTAGATGGCCAACGGTTGTAGTAGGGACCCTCGGGCCGAGATAATAGGCCGGCCAGGTGGGTGAGAGTGGGATTTATGAACCTTGGGTAAGGTATATATAATGGGGCATATAGGGAATTCTACCGTCAGGAATTCAAAGGTATCCTTGGAGATACAGTTATTTGTTAATCCTCTCTGTAGGATCTTGTCAATAATGCGTTTGAACTCAGGTATGGGGTTGTGCTTCCAAACTACAAGGACAAAATTAAATTCTACAAAAGGTACATCAGGGACACCTCGGACTTCATCAATCAATTAAAAGTGGTTGACATCTCTTCACAACAAGTGCTCCTAGCCACGATGGACGTGAACTCCTTGTACACGGTAATTCCCCATACCGATGGCCTACGGACACTTCGAAACAGACTCGATGAACGCCCAGCACTTACCCCCTCTACAGACTTCCTGGTCGAATTGGCTGAGGTAATACTCCACTACAATCACTTCATGTACCAGAAGAAATATTACGTCCAGGTGTCAGGGACCGCGATGGGGTCGAACCTGGCACCCTCCTATGCGTGTACTTACATGCTCGATTATGAACATAGGTACATCCTTCCAAACTACAAGGACAAAATTAAATTCTACAAAAGGTACATCGACGATGTTTTTCTTATTTGGGCAGGCTCGCCAGAAGAATTCACTGAGATGGTAGACACACTTAACGCCAAGGACCACCCCATCAAGTTTACACACCTCATCAATAATGAATCGATAAATTTCCTGGATATTAATGTTCGCATACTGGATGGTAAACTTCACACCAGCCTCTACCGAAAATCCACTGACAGAAACACCCTTCTCCTCACCTCAAGCCAGCACCCACCAACCCTGAAAGAACATCTCCCAATCTCACAATATATGAGGGTTATGCGCAACAATACAGATGACATAGCAATGGACATCCAACTGGGCGAAATGACGGACCGTTTCAAACAGCGGGGATACTCCGAATCTACCCTCAAGCGTTGCCTATCAAAGGCCAAGAAGAAGATGAACCCCTCCAACTCTGAGACCCAGACTCCAAAACCACCAAGGATGGTCTTTGTTAATAAGTATGACCACACCTCCTCCAAAGTCCAAACCAGCCTAAGGAAACACTGGCCCATCCTGGCTTCCGATCAGTCGCTTAAATTACAACAATATGGTCCACCGATGGTTGCGTACAAGAAAGGATCAAACCTCAAAGAACTCCTCATGCGACCCACTATTAGCCCACAAGTTGACACAAACCTAACATGGCTCCATTCAAAACGCCCGGATTGCTTCCGATGCGCTGGCTGTACAACATGCAACAGCATCACCCCAGGATCCACTTTCCCACACCCCCATACAGGTAAACCCATCAAAATAAGGTACCGTCTACACTGCCAGATGGATCACGTGATCTACCTCCTCTATTGCCCTTGTGGACTGGCCTATGTCGGCATGACGACACGCAAATTCAGGGAAAGGATGGCGAATCACCGCAACTCGATTAGAACTGCGATCGAGACAAACAAAGCTGAACTCCCTGTTCCCCGCCACTTCTTGGCAGCAGGACATCAGAACTCCAGCCTCCGATGTCGCATTATCGATTGGGTACCCCCACCCCTCCGTGGAGGTGACCGTGGACTGGCTCTAAGAAAACTGGAAAGTAGGTGGATCTATCGTTTGGACACACTTGCTCCCAAAGGTCTCAACGAGAACAATCCCCTTTCCATTTTTTTGAAATGAACCCCATAAGACTCTGTGCGTGCTTTGCCTTATTCAGACTTGCTCTTCCCGTATTGTGGTTTTGTGTATAGTCTTTTTTGTATAGTTTTTCTATATAATTACTTTTGTTGATGGATGATCTGTTTTCTACCTACGGAATTATCATGGTTGATTTTTCCCAACCATGCTTCCCCAACGCAGTTTTGCTATGTACGCTGCTTTCATGATATATAATTTTACATCTGTTTCTATATAAGCCTATCATGCATTTTGCTGCATTCTGTGTGTAGTCTACACATGCTCCTCTTTTCCATTAATAGATACTCCCTAGAACCACTGGGATCACAACCGCGACCCCTAGACGCATTAGTGCCCCTTATGCAAAGTCAGCACTAACCCGGAGAGACACTCACAGACCCTAGTGATACACCGTCCAACCACCCATCACGCCCTCAGTCACCTCCACTTCATGTCTAATTATATCCTCAAGCCTGGTGCTCTCTGAAACACGGTTTACACACTATATCCCTCTACCCTCAGATGGGTAGCTTCTAATCCCATTATCCACTGTAATCACTATCCCACCACTCACGCACCGTGGTGTCCCTTTAAACCTTAATCACTCTTGGTGTCCGATTAATGTACTCCAACCTTAGCGCATTCACTATCACTACCCGCGATACACTCCTGTCAGTTACCCTGGTTTTTATAATGCAAACCCCCCCGGCTTTATACCTTGCTTTTAATGCAAAATGCACGGCTTTACTAACGCATCAATACTGTTACGCTAATATTATAGCCCATGTATGCTCCGTTGCCATGCTTACTCCGTGCATGTAACAATATGTTGCCATAGTTACGCATAGCCCCGGTTCTCCTCCGGAAGCTGTGCGCTCCAGAGCTGCGTTCCAGCGCCGGCCTCCGGCCGACGCACTTCCGGTTTCACCGGAAGTACGACAGCGCCTGTCAG